>NC_054699.1:1537415-1560506 GCF_016097555.1 Gigantopelta aegis
ACAACTGCAATAAGTACAGGTATGTTCAAAAGTGTAGGATTGCGATAGGCGTGTAAAAACTACAATCGTTGATCGCAATTTCGTTTTAAGTCGGTTCCTATTCGTTATTCCCGAGTTGCTTTAAGGAACCGTAACATTTGTTCTTCTGTTATTATGCTCCATTCTTCCACATGGGGGGGGGGTAGCCCAGTGGTAGAGCGCTCACTTAAAGCACGGTCGGTTTGGGATCGATCCCCGTCGGTGGGCCCATTGGGCTATTTCTTGCTCCAGCCAGTGCACCACGACTGGTATATCATAGGCCGTGGTATGTGCTATCCTGTCTGTAGGATGGTGCATATATAGAGGATACTCCCCGAGTGTCTTGTGATATCATAATTTATCAGCACGAGTTGATACAAGTATGAAATCCAAGGCTTGCCGAGGATTTTATACTTTTATTAACGAGTGCTGATAAATTATGATATCACAAAACACGAGGGGGGTATTCTTTTTATCATCCATTATAATTAAACATTTTCATTTGGGACAGTTGTAAACAATATGTCAGTAATGTGGGTTGAATGTCATAGACCGTGGGCCCACTACTACAACCCCCCCCCCCCCCCCCTGCAGGTTTAAGACCAAATTATGAATGCTATTCATGCTAAATTACATGTTCATAACAACAAACCACAAAGCAATACAATATATGTGGTATGGATATAGTACCGGGGGTATACTCACCAGCAAAAGTTACACAGTTCCCGATATACGTAATTCTCTATGTACATGTGTATATATACATACCGTACCTAAAACATTCTGATCCTTTTATTATTGTATTGTATTTAATATCTGAAGGCAGCATTACTTAAATATGGTGCAGTACATGCTGTATAACCCATTTACATGGATATTTTGAATATTTTTATATTGCACACGTCTTACAAACATAAAAAATGAATTTGCATACTATTCTAGGCAAGTCTGCATTACATATACAATTTATCTGTCTCACAACAGTTCATCTTAAAATAGCTAGGTTTTTTGTTGCTTTTTGTAATATTTTAGAATTACAGTTCTATTTATATTATGCTTAACTTATGTTTTGGTGTATATATTTGATATCTACATAGGATATTGTCATCAGGCAAATATCTAGCACTATAAAAATCTAACTTTCATTCCCAATTCTCAATCATTTTATGTGACCCAAATATGATATCTTTCATTCCCAATTCTCAATCATTTTATGTGACCCAAATATGATATATGTGAAGTTTACAATTTTCTCTTTCTACATCCTTCCTTTTATTCTATTAAGTAGATGTTAATAACAATTACAAAACAATATAATTTGAGGTATGAATAATTATATACTTCTCAAAATAAGTTACTAGTAAGCAATGCCAGAAATGTATTAATTTCTATGTATACACATACTTGGATTGCCTGAAGCTTTTATTATTAAAAAACCCAAATTGACCTGGCTTTTTTCTATAGCATATTGAGGCTTCATTATTCAAATATGGTTAAGTATATGGAGTTTATATACTATGTTCACAAATTTATAAAGATGTCCCTCTGGTTCTTAGTACCAACCAATTATAAGTACCTTTCCTCGGATGTGTGTTAAAACAGTTACAATTCATCTATCTCACAGAAGCTTGTACTATTTTTAAAAACATATTTGTATTTAAATTGTGCTTAATTTATGCTTAGGTTTATATAATTGACATCAGATATAGTCATCAGGCATATCTATTACTTGACTTTCTTTCCTATTTCAGTCTTATCATCTGACTCAAATATAGTGTCTGTTATGTTCACAATATCTGTAATTTCTTATTTTGTCCTCTGGGCCTTTGCTCTTGTTCCTCCCTCAGTATGTCAACAGCTCTTGTTATCAGATCACAAACCATCCAATTCAGCTTCAGTATTTCTTTGGACATTTCTCAGCCATTTCTATGTGGTTGAGGAATACCCTGGACTTCATGATGACTAATACCATATGAGACCATGGCAATTTGCTCTCTTCCAATTTGCACTATTGGTACAGCATATTTTCAGGGAATATCTACCAGTAAACACCTCTCGGCATCGACCACGGGAGACGTCCAGCTGTTGTCAAAGGAAGGGAGGATGTTTTAGTTAACTGCGCTGTCAACAGATTTTATTTACGGTTATATTGCGTCAGACATATGGTTAAGGATCACACAGATATTGATAGAGGAAACCCGCTGTCGCCACTTCATGGCCCACTCTTTTCGATTAGCAGCAAGGGATCTTTTATATGCACCATCCCACAGACATGATAGTACATACCACGCCCTTATTACACCAGTTGTGGAGCACTGGCTGGAATGAGAAATAGCCCAATAGTCCACCGACCTAGACCGACCGCGCATCAAGCGAACGATTTACCACTGGGCTACTTCTCGCCCCAGGTGTTGTGTAGGAATCTGTCGCTATTCTTCAATCAAAGTTACTCCGAGCTAATCTAACGATTGCCGACAACATGACAACAATAAACGAGAATGTTCTATAGCATTCAAATCCGGGGAACGAGCAGACCACGCGATACCCACCAGCTGTCACCAACGAATATAGCGCTATTCTTAAAGTTCATTCATTTCAACTTATTTTCGTGCTTATATCCAATTAAAGTTCAAGCTCGCTGTCCTGGACATACACCTCAGCTATCTGGGCTGTCTGTCCAGGCAGTGGGTTAGTTGTTAGTTGGTTATTGGTTAGTGAGAGAGAAGAGGGTCTAGTAGCCTTACACCTCGTTCTGGGTGGGAGGCAGTACCATGCTGCGAACCCTGTATCTACCAGCCTATAGTCCAATGGCTTAACGACTGCGCAACCGAGGCCGGTTCTTCAAGTTCAATCACAATTACTTAGAGTTTATCTAACAAGGGGCTGGACGTAGCCCAGTCGTACAGCGCTCGCTTGATGAGCGATCGGTTTGTGATCGATCCCCGTAGGTGGGCCTACTGAGCTATTTCTCGTTCCAGGCAGTATACCACGACTGGTATATCCGAGGCCATGGCATGTGCTATCCTGTCTGTGGGATGGTGCATATAACAGATCCCTTGCTACTAATGAAAACATGTAGCGGGTTTCCTGTCTAAGACTATATCAAAGTTAACAAATGTTTTACATCCAATAGCCGATGATTAATATATATATCAATGTGCTCTAGTAGTGTCGTTAAACAAAACAAACGTTTTATCTAATGATTGTCGATGGACATGGTGACAATAAAAATGCCTCCCATCGATGTGTGTGTGCTTGTGTGCGTATGCGTGCGTATGTATGTATGTGTGTGTACGTATGTATGTGCGTGTGTGCGTGCGTTGCTGTGTTGCCTGCGTATATAAATATACTCTATAATATGTGTAAAGTGCTTACAGTGCAAGCATGGTAAGAAAATGGCATGAGAATGACTTAACACATGGAGTGGTATTTTGTTCCAAATGAGCGGCTTTGGTTTGGAATCTCCCCGCTGAACACCATCAGTAAAAGTGCGCCGTTTTAGTTACGGCACCAAACAGTGCGCAAATTACAAACACACTTTTCTAATCGGAACTCGTTATCCACAAATAACTTCGACAAGTAGAACATTTTTTTCCAAACTGTGAACAGACTGTCAGACTTTGCCGAGGGCCCGTAGGAACAGCAAGTGACGGGAGGGTTAGGGATTGGAGTGTGGTGGGAGGGGGGTGGTGGTGGGAGGGGGACACAATCTTTATTTATATAGAGTAGGACCAAAATGTTATATTTTCGTCCTCAAAAATGTATATGTTTGCCTGTGACGCCGCCACCCCATGCCCGGATACGAAACTATGTTGTTGCGGTACCATCCCGTTATACTGAAAATGAGCCACGAAAGGGTCCACTTTCTTCAGTTAATACTTTTGGGGACGGGTTGGAGCATTCATATGTATGGGTCATAGTTTGTTTGATATATTGCTTATAGTGTTTTAACCACATTGTCGCTGATGGGAATTTATTTGGTAAAGTACAACCTATGGAATCCAACAGCCAATTGTGGATGATTGACTCTGTCTAAACCGGATTCTGTGTAATCCGGATCTCTGCGTAAACCGGTCCATTTCTAACGCCCCGTCCAGCTACCGTTTATCTCTTAGGTATAGCATGGAATGTGCATGGTGGTTTTAGAGAAAAAATAGGTGAGCAATATTTTAAGAATTTTTTACTAGAGCATGATCTAGTGCTACTTACTGGATGTTAGATAGAAAATGATTTTGAATTATCACTGGATGGCTATGAATGTTTATCATTTGCTGTAAAACGTAGGAAATATTTTCAAGGAGGAGGTATTTTTTAAACAAAGTACAAACCCAATCTAATGAAAATTACTATTACATGTAATAGTGGAGCTAATTTTAATTAGATTGGTACAAACCATTTATATCTGTAATTGAAATTTGTTCAGATAGTATTATTTGGTTAAAGATTGATAGGCGACTTAGTAAACGTAATAATGACGTGTTTATAGCGTGTGTTTACATACCTCCCCAGCATTCTACTTACTATAAATTGTACGATGTTGATTTATTTCATAAACTAAATAATTATACTGAATTGTATTCTGACTTGGGAGATGTTTATTTAATGGGAGATTTTAATAGTAGAACTGCGGAATATGATGATTATATTAAATTTGATGATCTGCAAGACACTGTACTTGAACATATCGAAAGTGTATGTGAATATATTAATGATCAAACTGAAGATAAAGGCATTAACCCAGATAAAGGAATTAACGGGTTTGGCCGACACTTACTAACGTTTTGTAAAGCATCTGGTTTCCGTATTGTTAATGGACGTCATATTGACGGTTCTTGAAATACTTTTACTTTTAATGGTACACGAGGTGTTAGTGTAGTTGATTACCTAATCACAACTCTAAGTTTGTTTCCATGCATCGAGTCGTTCACTGTTGGTAATTTTAATCAATATTCAGACCACACCCCATTGGTTGTGAATATGCACTTGAATGCTCACTGGTTGGTCGATAGCGGTGTGCATGATCTAGGTCACAGGGGTTATAAGTTTGTCAGATATCGGTGGTCTGGAAAATGTAAACAGCAATGTATTGAAGCGCTCAGTGTTAATTATGATGCATTAAATGTTTGTGTAACTAGTGACAAGTTTACTTGTACGTTAAGGGATATCACACAGCCTTTTGTTGTAAATAGCAAATGCAATGAACGAGGTCATGTGACCATTGATTGTGTTCGCCAGCATGAATTTGTGTCACGTGTTAAAATTGACAAGCCATGGTTTACACTTGAATGTAGGACAGTGTTTAAGAAATATATAGAGTCCCTGCGTTAATTTAATCTTGATAAATCCAGTGAAAAACATAAAATCCAAAATGAATTCAAAAAGAATTATAAGAAATTGGAAGTAAAACTGAAAAGACAATATAAGTTGATGGAAGGAAATCAGTTGGGAGTTTTTGCGTAAATATAACCCAAAGAAATTTTATCAGCACTTTAGAAAAACAAAAATCGTTATAGATTTTGTACCAGAATAAAGAGAACTTTTGTTTTTGAAAATTGTCTATGAACGTGATTAAATTACAAAGTTATAACAATACTGAGAACAGTGCGTAAAGTGGTTTACATCATTTCTATACACGTACGTGCATATGTGTGGAAATAAATGCTTTTAGAGAGTAAAAATAGCAAACTCGGTACCAGTTATTTTCAAATTTATGTCCCAATTGAAATAATTTTTATTTGTCACTCGCTAAAGCTCGTGACAACTGAAACTTATTTCACTCGGGACATAAATTTGATAATAACTGGAAACTCGTTTATTATCCTCTATATAAACGTTATTACGAGAGTGTTTTTCGGTATTGTCAATGTATGATATATTAGGAATAAAAAATTGTATTTTGCGAGCATCTGGCGAACATAATTCATTATTTTTATGCCTAATATATGATTACTGACGATACCGAAACTCACGAGGGTAATAATATAAGTTGTAGAAGCATCACGTGGGGTATATGGCTTTTTATGTACCCTCTGTGTTCCCGAGCCGACATGTTAAACCATATGGCCAAATAATCAAAATAACGCCAGACAATAATTGTTAACAATTTATTAACGAAGCCGTACCACGCGGACGCGAACGAAACCACTTGCCAGTGACGAAACATAGTTCCATCGATAAACGAGTTTTTAACTTCAAATGTTTGTAATACGAAATTGTCTGAAACAGATATTAATAATAATTAAAAAAACAACCCTTTTTTTATCAGAAATGTATGTAGTAAAAATTTTAAAAATTAAAAAACAAACAAAAAAAACCCCAAGAATGTCGCGTATTAATACAATAACACCACCATCGTAATTAGGTGGCCCATTCAACATTGCAGCTTTTAAAAGTATTGAAATAGTTTATTTTATAGTAAAAATAAAATTAATTTGTATACTTGATTGATTATCAATGTTATTTATAATCTAATTATTGCTTTAGCATTAACTGAAAACTGTTGGAAATTACAGACGGGGTATAAGAGAATTTGGCTCCGCCCACAGGGGTATAAGGGATTTGTCCAACGGCAAACAACCAATGAGATTAAAGAATTTTACATGAAGGCGAGACAATCTCTTAGTTATTTGTAGCGTGAACTTGAGAACTGATGCATGGATCCTGAATCCGCGCCTTCTTTAGTATTTTAATCTATTCCGATGGTACTGAATGAGGATACGAAAGGTGCAAACTTGGAATTCTTGGGCATACCATATTCAAATATTCACAAATAAATTGCAAGATGGCCACCACAACATAGATTTAGACTTACCCCAGACGGCCGCAGACAACAATTAATTACGCTATGTGACCATGTTTTTAACTTGTTAATCATGTTGGGAAAGAAAATAGAAACTACATCACTAACTTGTGACTTCTGTTCCTTCATTAACATTCGTCGGAAAATAAGCAAAGAAGAAACATCTACATTTTGTTAATATTTTTAAATATTAAGAGGCATCGTGAAAAAAATAAATCCTTTCGTCCTCTGTACCAAGTGTGGCAAACTTAAAAGTTTGTTTTGTTTAACTCTACTACTAGAGCACATTGATTAATCAATCATCGGTTTTTGCATGTCAAACATTTGGTAATTCTGACCTATAGTGTTAGAGAGGAAACCCGCTACATATTTCCATGAGTAACAAGGGATGTTTGATGTGCACTTTCCCACAGACAGGGCAGGGAAGGTTCCACTGAGGTGTTTTCAGCTCTACCGACTGAGTGTGGAAAATGTCATAATATGTCAGAACGAGGAACCGTTTTGCATAACCGACACGCGAGCAAAACGACGATTCGCGTGAAATATTGTGTCGTGATAAATAAGCAACCATTTCTTATTTCAGATTCACCAGTCAACGAACTGGTCAAACTGCAGCAAGACTATTTGGACTGGAGACTGGAAGATCACCCGGAGTATGGCACGATGTACAACATCACAACATACAGCGACAAACTGGAATCATACAATATGACCATGTTTCAAGTTAGAAAGGTGGGTTCAGACACAATTATGCGACAGTGTTTATAAAACGTTAGAGTCTAGACTCAAATATCTAAATAAAAAAGTTGATTTTTGTTGTGTTTAACGATAGAGCACTTTGGTTTATTAATCATCAGCTATTGGATGTGAAACAAATTTGTTGTAATGTTGTAATGCAGTCTTTTATATATCAGTCGTGGGGCACTGGCTGGAACGAGAGATAGCCCAGTGGGCCCACCGACGTGGATCGATCCTAGACTGATCACGCTTCAGGCGAGCGCTTTATCACTGGGCTACGTCCCAAATATCCAATGACGTCACACTCATGCAATTTTTATGACGTTACCAAGGCGTTAGAGTTTCAGACTCACTAATAGAGTTTTATAATAACCGAATCTGGGCCCGTTTTTATAAAACTTTAGACTGAAATCTCCAGTGACGTCATACGCATTCAGTTTGTATGGCGTTGCCATGGCGTTAGAGTCTCAGATAGACTGTTTGAGTCTAGGCTCTAAACGTTTTTTATTACGCCACTGGTCACTCGTGATGGGGAAAATACTTTTTTTTATTTTTTCAGTGAGAAATATTCTGCATCAGTGCAACTCTGTACTGGTATTTATTACATGTCTATTCAATCTTACTATAGTGATAAAGGCCTTTTGAAACCGTGTAATAAATTTATCCTGTATCGCACATATGTTCAATCTGGATCGGAACTTTTAAATGGGGAATTCCCTTTTTCATTTTACAGCAGTTAGTGCTTTTATTTACTTACGTCATATATGATTTACAAATGACGTCATATTGTATTTGAAACATTACACAAGGCTGCCGCAGAGTATGATTCTTAATGTTAAATGAATCCATGAAAGGAATTTTGATCATAGATTTAACAAAGTGTTGTTATGACATTAAATTAAAAACTGTTTTTGTAAAACATAAAACAAGGTATGTAATAAATACAGAACTTCACATACGTTGTTTTCGCTTCCTATTTATTGCACTCTTATTTTGCAAAATAACATAATAATATATTCTTGCGCAAAATAAACTCGTGCGAAAACAACGTATGTGAAGTTCTATATATATATTACATCTTATCGCCAACTATTCCATGGGTTGTCGCTCTCTTTTCAGATCTGAGCAAATCTCGTGGCTATTCTCGTACGAAGTAGCCCTACTCGTATCGTGTGGCGTCGCCTTTAGAAATAAAACATGGTTAACATAGTGTTATAACTTAAAACAGATCTTTATGCATGGGTTATTTCTTATAATATAAGTGTGTAATGCTACAACAGCCTGCTCTGGATGTGACCTTCTAAGGAATACAGCACGGCTTTCGATTCTATTTTGCAGGATAAGGCAAGCAGTCTGCTCATGCGCTTACGAAAGGTCAAAGTTGACGAATTACCGAAAAAAGAAAAGATGAACTACAAGATACTGGAAACTATGTTGTCGTCATATGTCGATGGATATAAATGGGTTATGCAAGTATTATCTACAAGATACTGGAAACTATGTTGTGGTCATATATAGATGGCTATAAATGGGTTATGCAAGTATTATCTACAAGGTACTGGAAACTATGTTGTCGTCATATATAGATGGCTATAAATGGGTTATGCAAGTATTATCTACAAGAGACTGGAAACTATGTTGTCATATATAGATGGCTATTATGCAAGTAATATCTACAAGGTACTGGAAACTGTGTTGTCGTCATACATAGATGGCTATAAATGGGTTATGCACGTATTATCTACAAGATACTGGAAACAATGTTGTCGTCATACATAGATGGCTATAAATGGGTTATGCAAGTATTAACTACAAGATACTGGAAACTATGTTGTCATCATACATAGATGGCTATAAATGGGTTATGCAAGTATTATCTACAAGATACTGGAAACTATGTTGTCGTCATATATAGATGGCTATAAATGGGTTACGCAAGTATTATCTACAAGGTACTGGAAACTATGTTGTCGTCATATATAGATGGCTATGAATGGGTTATGCAAGTATTATCTACAAGGTACTGGACACTATGTTGTCGTGATATGTAGATGGCTATAAATGGGTTATGCAAGTAATATCTACAAGATACTGGAAACTATATAGATGGCTATAAATGGGTTACGCAAGTATTATCTACAAGGTACTGGAAACTATGTTGTCGTCATATATAGATGGCTATAAATGGGTTATGCAAGTATTATCTACAAGGTACTGGACACTATGTTGTCGTGTTATGTAGATGGCTATAAATGGGTTATGCAAGTATTATCTACAAGATACTGGAAACTATGTTGTCGTCATATATAGATGGCTATAAATGGGTTATGCAAGTATTATCTACAGGGTACTGGAAACTATGTTGTCGTCATATATAGATGGCTATAAATGAGTTATGCAAGTATTATCTACAAGAGACTGGAAACTATGTTGTCATATATAGATGGCTATAAATGGGTTATGCAAGTATTTACAAGATACTGGAAACTATGTTGTGGTCATATATAGATGGCTATAAATGGGTTATGCAAGTATTATCTACAAGGTACTGGAAACTATGTTGTCATATATAGATGGCTATAAATGGGTTATGCAAGTATTATCTACAAGATACTGGAAACTATGTTGTCATGTATAGATGGCTATAAATGGGTTATGCAAGTACGTGTATTTACAAGTTACTGGAAACTATGTTGTCGTCATATATAGATGGCTATAAATGGGTTATGCAAGTATTATCTACAAGGTACTGGAAGCTATGTTGTCGTCATATATAGGTGGCTATAAATGGGTTATGCAAGTATTAACTACAAAATACTGGAAACTATGTTGTCGTCATATATAGATGGCTATAAATGAGTTATGCAAGTATTATCTACACAAAATCCATTATAAATTAACTAAAATACTGAGTAGATTAATAAATAAATAAATAAATAATTATATATATATATATATATATATATATATATATATATATATATATATATATATATATATATATATATATATATATTTTTCAGTCGTTTAAAGAGCTTTATTAGACAGCATACACGACAGTCACATTATTTACTGAGTCTTGCGAACGTTATCTCTATTTTATCTCTGGTATTATCATGTATCATTACTGAAGACTAGTTCCAGTCCAGAAAGAAACATATTGGGCCGAGTTTATAAAATCTCGTCTTGTATTACAGCAGTATAACTACACACATTGTCAAGGATTAGTCACCTGAGATATTTCTAATTAACACAGGTGTTTCATCATTATAATGCAGTTACACGTGTCTAATTCAGGGACGAATCCACGATTTTGTAAAGGGGGAAAGGGTGTCACAGAATTCTAAAAAGGACATGTTAGAATTTGTCCAATGAGCCGAGCTTCTAAAAGAAGTAACATCTGCAAAGTGATACTTCTTGGACAATTGTCAAACAAAGGAAGGAAATGTTTTGTTTAATGTCGCACTCAACACATTTTATTTACGGTTATATGGCGTCAGACATATGATTAAGGACCACACAGATATTGAGAGAGGAAACCCGCTGTCGCCACTTCATGGGCTACTCTTTTCGATTAGCAGCAAGGGATATTTTATATGCAACATCCCACAAACAGGATTGTACATACCACGGCCTTTGTTACACCAGTTGTGGAGCACTGGCTGGAACGAGAAATAGTCCAATGGGTCCACCGACGGGGATCGATCCTTGACCGACCGCGCATAAAGTGAACGCTTTACCACTGGACTAAGTCCCGCCTCTTGAAATAAAGATGCATAGAGACGTATTTTCAGGGCAGTTTGGTGTTGTATATTGTGGGTAATGAATTTAAAAACAAAAACAAGAAAAGGTATTATAAAGGGTACTTCAGACGGGCGGGTGGGGGGTTGAGGCACGGAACATATGTGACCCACTCTGGTTCCACCAATGGCAATTAAATTAATCCTCATTCTAAACAACAGCATGTAAGCAAAGTATAATTTTTCTGCCTGAATGGCTTTGTTAGTCGACGCGCCTAGATGAAGGTCAGTAATAGAACAGGATCAATCGTCCTCGGCGGATTCAAGGTTCTCACCCGTTCCAACCAGTGTTCCACGACTGGTACACAAAGGCTGTGATATGTACCGTCTTGCCTATATAAAAGATCCCTTGCTGCTTTATCGTCAGGAGTAGCCTGTGTGTTTTTTAATCCTGGGTTTCTTCTTTTTCTGTATCTCGAAATAGCCATTGTTAGACACCAAATAGCGGTAGTTTAAAGGGACATTCCTGAGTTTGCTGCAATTTTGAAGATGTTCTCGACCAAAAGAGACTTTTTAAAGATTGTAATTACATATCAAATATATTTTTCTGCATAAAATATTAGAAGCTGTATATTAAACATGTTTCTGATTGTTCTAATATTTGTACTAGGTTAAATTTAATTTTATTTCCAGTTTGGGCTTCTTACAAATATTAAGACGACCAGAAACACATTGAATATACAGATACTCATATTCTAAACAAGAAAATATATTTAATATGTAAGTTTAATCGTAGAAATATTTTATTAGTCGGAAACATCTTACAATGCAGCAAACTCAGGAGTGTCCCTTTAAAAATATTCTCAGATATTGTTCAATTAATAATAATATTCCTTTCAACGTCAGAGATTCTATATATATATATATATATATAGTTCCGTTTTGGAAATAGTTCTTTAATTTAAAATAATATACAATTACGGACATGCTGTTTAAAATCTTTGGTTGGTGATTTTAAGTAGGTTGGCGTCTGTAGTATTTAAATAACGCGTTGTTTTGTGCCAGTGGTGCCCCTTGTACAACAGCAAAACGAGGCAGAGCACCGGAATAAGGGTAGGCTAAATAACTCGAAATGTTCGTGGTGTACCTATGTTGAATTGTTTTTGGCACGAAAGTCATGTAGCTCTTTTAACATTTCATATTTTTCACAGAATATTTTCTCTGACAGATATTGTATTGAACTGCTTGCAAACATTAATGGTGGTGTGCAACCGAAGATACCGAGTCTGTTCATCTCTCAGTACTGACATTGCGAATTAAAGTCGCAGAGCCAAGTTTCAACCCTAAAATATGGACACCAAGTTCGGTTAATCTACAAACCTGTAACACATCTGGTTAAAGCAAGTGTTACAAATGAGTGAAACTAGAATCACTGATTGTAATACCCTTTAAAAATAGACAGGAGCTCGTCTCCATAACCGTTACTTCTCAGAGGTACGTTCAGTTTTAGAATTATGGAGAATGGATTTGGCAGTATTACAAACACCAGGATGAACAGAAACACTCGGATGTTCGGAAATTAATAATCTACAAAAATAAAATGTAATTTAAGTGTTATTTCAATTGCCAAAAACGGCTCTAATAATGAATAATACACTGTAGGCTTTGTCAGTTTAATTACTTTTGTTTTCGTCAGGTACAGCAACTTGAACCCCGTGTCGCATCTCATAGGTCCGCAGATCGACCTAGAGTACGTGATGTCTCGAACACGGTTTAAGACGAAGGCCGATTTTGAAAATTACATCAGCAGATTGCGACTATTACCACAAAAGGTGAGTTTAAAATTATAAAACTACGTATTGACCATGTCTATGATAATGTACTGAACTACAAACCAAAATATGCTTGATACGGAAATAAAGCGTTGGTATAATTTTTTATGCTCAGGGGGTAGGTGTGGGTATGGTTGTGAGGTTCTGGATGGGATAACTAACCCACTAAAATTATAAAAATGTAAATGTATTCAGTATTAATGTTTAAATCTTGCTTAATCTTCAAACTGCACCCAGCTGGGAAATAACACTTGATCCTTCAAATACAGCAGGGCGGGACGCTACCCAGTGGTAAAGCGTCGCTTAGTGCACGGTCGGTTTGGGATCGATCCCCGTCGCAGGGCCCATTGGACTATTTCTCGTTCCAGCCAGTATACCACGACTGGTATATCAAAATCCGTGGTATGTGCTATCCTGTCTGTGGGATGGTGCATATAAAAGATCCCTTGCTACTAATGGAAAACAAATGTGACGGGTTTCCTCTCTAAGGTTTTATGTAAAAATTACCAAATGTTTGACATCCAATAGCCGATGATTAATAAATCAATGTGATCTAGTGGTGTCGTTAAACAAAACAAACTTTAATTTACATATACAGTAGGTGCGCGTGCAGAACGTTTAGCGGGGGAGTGAGGTCTAGACTGTGGCATGGGACCAGATCTTACATATACCGCAGGTGCGTGTGCAGAACGTTTAGCGGGGGAGTGAGGTCTAGACTGTGTCATGGGACCAGATCTTATATATACAGCTGGTGCACATGCAGAACGTTTAGCGGGGGAGTGAGGTCTAGACTGTGTTATGGGACCAGATGTTACATATACAGCAGGTGTGCGTGCAGAATGTTTAGCGGGGGAGTGAGTCTAGACTGTGTCATGGGACCAGATCTTACATATACAGCATGTGTGCGTGCAGAACGTTTAGCGGGGGTGTGAGGTCTAGACTGTGTCATGGGACCAGATCTTACATATACAGCATGTGTGCGTGCAGAACGTTTAGCGGGGGTGTGAGGTCTAGACTGTGTCATGGGACCAGATGTTATATATACAGCATGTGTGCGTGCAGAACGTTTAGCGGGGGTGTGAGGTCTAGACTGTGTCATAGGACCAGATGTTACATATACAGTATGTGTGCGTGCAGAACGTTTAGCGGGGGTGTGAGGTCTAGACTGTGTCATGGGACCAGATCTTACATATACAGCATGTGTGCGTGCAGAACGTTTAGCGGGGGGGGGGGAGGTCTAAACTGTGTCATAGGACCAGATCATATACAGCAGGTACGCGTGCAGAACGTTTAGCGGGGGAGTGAGATTTAGACTGTGGCGAGCGAAGTTCATAGGTAGGGGAGGGCTTGAGTCATGCTCTATCGGAAACAATATTGAAAACAAATAAGAAAAATTGCTTGAGAAGTAGGGATTCGATCCCAGAATCCACCGCTCCTTTGTACACGCTCCTGTATAGACGGCTGAACAATGACGCTATTACAGAGATCAACACCTCCAAATGCTTCCCTTCTATTCGCCAAATTCATAGTTCCCCCTATTTCATATGGAAATATTTTTGCATATCTTTTTTTATATTCTAATTTTAAATATGTTTTTACATATTAAGGCGTGTGAATTTAGTTTGCAGAATACAAAGTATTAATGAACGAAGCCATCCGACTGAGAAGAACCAATCACGTGGTATCACTGGTATGTTGATATTTCACTTTCTACATTTTCCTTCTGTTCTTTGTTTACTTATTACATTTCTTGCTTTCATTCTTCTGTGTGTTCCGCAAGGCTCAATGGGTAGGTGTAAACCATTTGCACCGACCAGTGATCCATCACTGGTTCAACAAAGGCCATGGTTTGTGCTATCCTGCCTGTGGGAAGCATACATAAAAGATCCCTTGCTGCCTATCGTAAAATAGTAGCCGATGTGGCGACAGCAAGTATCCTCTAAAAACAATACAGTGTCAGAATGAACATATGTTTGACGTCCACTAGCCGATGATAAGATAACAAATCAATGTGCTCTAGTGGCGTCGTTAAATAAAACAAATTTTACATTTTTTTTCTCATTCTTCTGTCGTTTACTGGTCTCGATTGGTCGCAGAATCGATCGCCCTCACTGGACTCGGGTTTTCACCCGTTCTAACCACACCCTCGCCACTAGTATATGAAAAGCAAATTTACAGAAGGTGTGACACCAGCGGGAGTCTTCCTCTCCTCCCCCCCCCCCCCTCTCTCTCTCTCTCTCTCTCTCTCTCTCTCTCTCTGTCGCCCGCCCGCCCGTCCGACTCCTCTCTTTCTCTTCTGTCTCTCTCCCTTTGTCGCTGCCTGTCTGTCTCTATCTATCTGTCTCTCTTTCCTCTTTTCCCTCTCTCTCGCTCTGGTTCTGTAACTCCACAACTGGTATATCAAAGGCCGTGGTTTGTGCTATTCTATTTGTGGGGTGGTGCATATAAAAGATCCCTTGCTACTAATGGAATAATATAGCCAGTTTCCTCTCTAAAACTAATTCAGAATTACCACATGTTTGAATCCAATAGCGACAATTAATAAATCAATGTTCTATGGTGGTGTCGTTAAAAAACAAACTCTAACATTTTCTCTCAGTAAAATATGTGCTAAGTGTTGTTAAAGAAATCTTAAATTAAACAGGTGAAACACTATTTATTAGAAAACCTATATCCATTAATGAACGTTGCCTTCGCCAGAAAGGGATTGGGAAGAAATCTTAAATTAAACAGGGGTAACAGTATTTATTTGAAAACCTATATCCATTAATGAACTTTGCCTTCACCAGAAAGGGATTGGGAAGAAATCTTA
Source organism: Gigantopelta aegis (assembly GCF_016097555.1). Taxonomy (NCBI): domain Eukaryota; kingdom Metazoa; phylum Mollusca; class Gastropoda; order Neomphalida; family Peltospiridae; genus Gigantopelta; species Gigantopelta aegis. The sequence goes on from NC_054699.1 coordinate 1,553,355, forward strand.
AATTAAAGAGCTGTAACACTATTTATTTGAAAACCTACATCCATTAATGAACTTTGCCTTCACCAGAAAGGGATTGGGAAGCAGTTCGAAGCGCTGCAGGTTCCAGTAAATGAATCTGTCTTCTACTCGCCGTTTGCAACAAACATCTACGCTACAGACGTATCGGAATCAGATAGGTACTGTACTCCCAGTATGTTGTAGAGTCATAGGTCATAACAGACGTATCGGAATCAGATAGGTAATGTACTCCCAGTTTGTTGTAGAGTCATACGTCATAACAGACGTATCGGAATCAGAGAGGTAATGTACTCCCGGTTTGTTGTAGAGTCATACGTCATAACAGACGTATCGGAATCACAGAGGTAATGTACTCCCAATTTGTTGTAGAGTCATGTAATGTCATAGGTCTTAACAGACGTATCGGAATCAGAGAGGTACTGTACTCCCAGTTTGTTGTAGAGTCATGTAATGTCATAGGTCATAACTGACGTATCGGAATCAGAGAGGTAATGTACTCCCAGTTTGTTGTAGAGTCATGTAATGTCATAGGTCTTAACAGACGTATCGGAATCAGAGAGGTAATGTACTCCCAGTTTGTTGTAGAGTCATGTAATGTCATAGGTCTTAACAGACGTATCGGAATCAGAGAGGTACTGTACTCCCAGTTTGTTGTAGAGGCATGTAATGTCATAGGTCATAATTGAGTAACAGTTGACGTTTTGTGACAGTACTAATATAATTGTTGTTTCGATATCTAAATATTTGTTGTGACAGTTACATTAAAATGTGGCAATAGTAGATGAACTTGTGTGGCAATAACAGAATGTTAATGTTGAAATAACACAGTAAAATGGTCGAGGCAATAACCGTGTCATAATTATGGTGGCGATTACAGCAGAATTGTAATAACAAAATGATATTGTGCTGATAACAAAAGCATTGTTTAAGGATTTAATTGGTTTTACTGTCTAAATCTGAACGACAAAGCGCTATTTCCTGATTAAAATCATATCTCTGCTCAAGCCAGATTCTAAAGAATATTAGAGAAAGTCGAGATTGCTTCCGTTGCTCCTAAGTCAGAGTGTGAAGTCAAATTATATTAATTTGACCTGTCTAGGCATTCGTTAATATGTGACTACAAACTGGAATTATGAAACATAATGGCTAGTTTTAAAGAGGAGATTTTAACCAGTATTGTAACATAACGACTACAGACTACAGACTGGAATTATGTAACATAATGGCTAGTTTTAAAGAGGAGATTTTAACCAGTATTGTAACATAACGACTACAGACTACAGACTGGAATTATGTAACATAATGGCTCGTTTTAAAGAGGAGATTTTAACCAGTATTGTAACATAACGACTACAGACTACACACTGGAATTATGTAACATAATAGCTCGTTTAAAGAGGAGATTTTAACCAGCATTGTAACATAACGACTACAGACTACAAACTGGAATTATGTAACATAATGGCTAGTTTTAAAGAGGAGATTTTAACCAGTATTGTAACATAACGACTACAGACTACAGACTGGAATTATGTAACATAATGGCTAGTTTTAAAGAGGAGATTTAACCAGTATTGTAACATAACGACTACAGACTAGACACTGGAATTATGTAACATAATGGCTCGTTTTAAAGAGATTTTAACCAGTATTGTAACATAACGACTACAGACTACAAACTGGAATTATGTAACATAATGGCTAGTTTTAAAGAGGAGATTTTAACCAGTATTGTAACATAACGACTACAGACTACACACTGGAATTATGTAACATAATGGCTCGTGTTAAAGAGGAGATTTTAACCAGTATTGTAACATAACGACTACAGACTACAGACTGGAATTATGTAACATAATGGCTAGTTTTAAAGAGGAGATTTTAACCAGTATTGTAACTTAACGACTACAGACTACAGACTGGAATTATGTAACATAATGGCTAGTTTTAAAGAGGAGATTTTAACCAGTATTGTAACATAACGACTACAGACTACACACTGGAATTATGTAACATAATGGCTCGTTTTAAAGAGGAGATTTTAACCAGTATTGTAACATAACGACTACAGACTACACACTGGAATTATGTAATATAATGGCTAGTTTTAAAGAGGAGATTTTAACCGGTATTGTAACATAACGACTACAGACTACAGACTGGAATTATGTAACATAATGGCTCGTTTTAAAGAGATTTTAACCAGTATTGTAACATAACGACTACAGACTACAAACTGGAATTATGTAACATAATGGCTAGTTTTAAAGAGGAGATTTTAACCAGTATTGTAACATAACGACTACAGACTAGAATTATGTAACATAATGGCTAGTTTTAAAGAGGAGATTTTAACCAGTATTTTATCATAACGACTACAGACTACAGACTGGAATTATGTAACATAATGGCTAGTTTTAAAGAGGAGATTTAACCAGTATTGTAACAGTATTGTAACATAACGACTACAGACTACAGACTACAGACTGGAATTATGTAACATAATGGCTAGTTTTAAAGAGGAGATTTTAACCAGTATTTTATCATAACGACTACAGACTACAGACTGGAATTATGTAATATAATGGCTAGTTTTAAAGAGGAGATTTTAACAAGTATTGTAACATAACGACTACAGACTACAAACTGGAATTATGTAATATAATGGCTAGTTTTAAAGAGGAGATTTTAACCAGTATTTTATCATAACGACTACAGACTACAGACTGGAATTATGTAATATAATAGCTCGTTTTAAAGAGGAGATTTTAACAAGTATTGTAACATAACGACTACAGACTACAAACTGGAATTATGTAATATAATGGCTAGTTTTAAAGAGGAGATTTTAACCAGTATTTTATCATAACGACTACAGACTACAGACTGGAATTATGTAATATAATGGCTAGTTTTAAAGAGGAGATTTTAACAAGTATTGTAACATAACGACTACAGACTACAAACTGGAATTATGTAACATAATGGCTAGTTTTAAAGAGGAGATTTTAACAAGTATTGTGACGTAACGACTACAGACTACAAACTGGAATTATGTAATATAATGGCTAGTTTTAAAGAGGAGATTTTAACAAGTATTTTATCATAACGACTACAGACTACAGACTGGAATTATGTAATATAATGGCTAGTTTTAAAGAGGAGATTCTTCACGGCTACCAGCACAAATAACTCATGGGAAGTGAGATCTGATTCAAGACAATCGTTGACTGTACGGGCAGGTGCAATTCCTGTCAAAGATCCAATTTCTTACCTATTTTCAAACTCATAGATTATTTTCTTCAGAAGAGCTTTCCCCGTTTGCAGATCACAGACTCTTGTTTCACTCTATTGTAACTTTGTCCAGATGTGTTTCAGGTTTGTAGAATAACCAGACACTTGGTGTTCTTTGCCACGGACTTAAACTAGGGTACGAGTCTTTAAGCCATGAAACTCGTACCACTTTCTATAGATATAAACATAGCCATTTTGTTTTCTTTTCAACTGTAAATTCCTCCGAATAATTGGTTAAAACAGATTTACAGAGACGCCTGTAGACACAATTTGTTTCATTCCCATAACACTCGTGTTACTTCCAACTGTTGTAAATAGAGAATACTAAACGAGTTCCCGTGTGAGACCGTTTATAGTACGAGTGTGTTTTGAATAATAATAAAAAAAACCCAAAAAACCCCCCAAAAACCCCCACACGAGTTGTAATATAAACGGTCTCACACGGGAACGTGTATAGTATTTTATTTATTACACCGAACATCAATGAACAAAAATCGAACAGATTACTTCCAAAGTAACTAAACAAGACATGCCAATGCACAGAGTAAAGATCAGGAAAATGACGTCGCTTCATTTAGCTATTTATCAATGAAACTTTGTATTCGTACGCCACACTTCTATCATTCTGACGTGTACACAAACAGTATTATAAACATATTCAAAGCTGTTTGGCGTATGTATACAGTGCATAGATCACCAGGTTATAATGCAACAATATTGGTCCCAACATGTACACCATTATTCACAGGCTTTTTCTATCATATTACGCTAATATCCTTTTATCCAAGTCGTCGAGACTTTCAAAGAAGATACAAAAAAGGACAACCCAACTCATGCGTACTAACATATAAACGACATGAATATGAATAACGCTGCTTAAACAGGCCTACATTCAGAATCTATACACCTGGACATGAATGAATTAAAGGGACATTCCTGAGTTTGCTGCACTTTTTAAGATTCTATCGACTAACAGAGAATTTTTAACAACTGTAATGACATATCAAATATATTATTCTGCTTAAAATATTAGTGGCTGCATATTAATCGTGTTTTTAATCGTTTTAATATTTATACTAGGCTAAATTTATTTTATTTCCTAAAATATTTTGTTGTTGTACGTATGAAATTATGAAGACAAAATCCAGTTTGGGCTTTTTACAAATATTAACACGACCAGAAACACATTGAATATGCAGACACTGATATTCTAAACAAAAAAATATATTTAATATGTAAGTTTAATCGTAGAAATATTTTATTAGTCGGAAACATCTTACAATGCAGCAAACTCGGAAATGTCTCTTTAAACACCACCGAGTTTTGACTTACAATTCTCAAGTTATTGTGATTATTTCGTGTATACAAAACTGATATTAACGTTCTATCTGTACAGAAGATACTGAAAAAGAAAGACAGCGAGTAACCATGTCATTATATCAATATTTAATGCATGTCAGGGAGAAAGAAAAACAAAACTGATGTACGAGTCATAAGTAACAAGTAACAAGCGTGTTTCCTGTCTAAGTCTATGTCAGAATTACCAAATGTTTCACATCTTATATTCTGATGATTAATAAGCCAATGTTCTCTAGTGGTGTTACACAAACCAAGCGTTATTTTGAAACATGTCCTCTGGATGCTCATGCGCTAGACCAATCAGCGTCGTGTTGCCTACGAAGATAGTGCTTTTAAAATGCACCCCATTTTTTAATAAAATAATTTATGAATTTGAAAATAGTTGAGAAACTGAATAAATTTTAATGGAGCCACAAATGTGTCTGCTTTAATTTTTTATAATTTATTACATAATCATTGATGTAATATGACAACAACAAATGTTAAGTTGAGGTGAACTCAAACTGGGTATTCACTATGAAAATTCGTATACTGGCCAAGATTGAAAAAAATGCCAAATTTGGAATGTGTAATTTGGACAGGTTGCCAAAAATGGGACTTTTACACCGCCTCCAGTACATGCTCCACCAAAACCACTTTGACATAGCTCGTAGCATGGATGTATCGCATTTATGTCACCACTCCTTCTGTGTTAATATTGAACACTTGAGCCTCGAACCACATGATAATAACAACAACCGTCAGCACTGTCTAAACATTGTTCCGAAACACTGCATCGGCTATCCAGGTTATAGAGACTGTTTTTTCTTCTTGGGGACAGGTATGTATGATCTGTTAGACATGGTGGTACAACTTCGGAGTCAAGTACATTCTTCTTGTAGGTTGTTCTTGCAGTACTGTTCTGTTTGTTGTCATATTGCTGGTATCGAACTTTGCGGAGATAATTTCTTCGGGATCTGTACCGAGTAGTTTTTTTCCTAGTAGCGTGATACCGGTCTTCATGTTCCCGAGCTTTCAGTTCTGCGAGGGCGTGTATTCTTCCAGTCAGTGGGGCTCCCACTAGTTGACATCTTGTAACAGTAGACTTTAGAATTCCTTTGTTGAGCATGTGGGCTGCACTATGTATTCTTGCTTCAAAGTTGTGATAGAATGTCACTTGTTTCGGATTTGTTCTAGTATAAGCCCGGTTGACACTTTCTACTTTTTGAGTGTTTTATTCAGTTTTGTTTTCAGAACTGAAGTTTTGCCGAGTCGAAGTTCTAGGCATTTTCATAATAAGTCTCTATCGTCTTCGTTCATTTTTAGAACTGAGTCTGCAGGTAACTAAGCTGGTTTCCATTCCTTGATCCGCCTGCCCGAACACACGAATGAATGCTTCTGACACAGTGTTGAACAGTTGCCACTCACACACGCCACAATGGAATCCATGGTGTAAGTCATTTTTCGTGTTATTTTAGTGATATCTCCTGCAAGTTGACGGTGGGCGATGTCAAGTTCGAGGTAACAACGTTGTCTGATGTCGATGGCAAAACGTCACTGTATTTTTTCTCGGTCTGATTTATTTCTTCCCGGAAACATGTTTTTGCTGAATGAAACTTTCTCAATAACCTTTTGATGACTTTTAAAAAACTGTCTAGTGTCACGTAAATTCTCAATGGAACCTGTCTGTGCTCGGGTAGCACCGTCAGTGGCATGTAAATCTCCATCAGTCGTGAAATAGCCAGTGTTCAGTTTGTCTTCATCCACTTGAAATTCATTCACACATGTTTCTGTATATAATCCCGCATTGCTGATGGAACCTGTAGCCCTTAGATTAGCTGTACATTTTCCACTGTGATTTGGACAGTGTATATCCCAATAATTTCCTTTTTAGGTGTTTCGTTCTCAACAATGGTGTAGACCGCTTGAGTTGCAGGCTGGAGGGGTGTGCTCGAGTTCCCACCGAACAGTCTGTTGTTGTAACGGCAGTCTCCCTCAACACTTATCTTGTGATCACTGGTAAAACCTTTTAGTTTGTTTAGTCGAACCAAATTAGACCGTCTTTCTTTCATATCCTGTCTGTTCAAGTACACTGTTTTGGATCCAAAATAATTGGCTGAATTCTGCATTCCACGCTTGCTTCCAACAGGTATACCAGCTGCAGATAAGGAATTGCGAAATCCTGTAATTCCAACTGATGTGTTCATAAGGCCAACATGTATCCCAATATTAGGCTGAGCAGCTTTCTGACCTCGTGCAGTGGGTAAAGTGACTTCGTCGTACACATACCCCATTGTTGATAGGACTGTTCGTCATACTTCAGATCACCATCACATGTTAGGAAGTTATTTCTATGTTCTCGATAAGATTCATTGGATAGATTAAGCACTTTACCACAATGAAGAAGTTTATAGCCATCTAAGTCTTGACTGCTTTATTTCAGGAAATTTTCCAAGGCATTTGGAACAGCTGGGTGAGGCCGAAGTAATCGCATATTGCCAA
>NC_054699.1:1560706-1575706 GCF_016097555.1 Gigantopelta aegis
AGGACAGTCGCGTGTTATATACTTTCTTCATGACACACGACAGGTCATATAGGTGGTGAGAGTACAGTCGCGTGTTATATACTTTCTTCATGACACACGACAGGTCATATAGGTGGTGGTGAGAGTACAGTCGCGTGTTATATACTTTCTTCATGACACACCACAGGTCATATAGGTGGTGAGAGGAGGACAGTCGCGTGTTATATACTTTCTTCATGACACACGACAGGTCATATAGGTGGTGAGAGGACAGGCGCGTGTTATATACTTTCTACATGACAAACGACAGGTCATATAGGTGGTGAGAGGAGGACAGTCGCGTGTTATATACTTTCTTCATGACATACGACAGGTCATATAGGTGGTGAGAGGAGGACAGTCGCGTGTGTAGGAATTTTAGTGGGAGGGGTTCTACACTATAGCGAGCGAATTTTATAAGGGGGGGGGGGGGGGTCGAGACAACGTCATGCTGCTTCGGAAAAAGATATTGAATATAAAAAGAAAATTATCTTGAGCAGGGAGGGGATTGGACCCTAACACCCACTTCCTGCACACCTTCATGTAGTGTGTGTGTTATGGTTGCAATTTGCACATCTCGCCAATAATCATATTCTTTTTGCACTTTTTTGTCACTGGCTTAGCCAAAATTTTATATCGGGGTGTGGTGTGTGTGTGTGTGTGTGTGTGTGTGTGTGTGTGTTTGCGTGTGTGCGCGTGCGTGTGCAACCCACTGTATGTATGTATGTGTAATTTTATAAAATTTAATGCAGTAAAAAAAAAGAAAAAAAGATTGCTTTTTGTGGCATATATTTTTTAGTTTTCCAAATATCTGTTATTCATGAGATCTAGTTAATATGCGTGACGCCATATTACTGGTGAGGTGACTTCAGAACTTTGATTTATTAAATAGGGAATAACTGGTTACTGTCTTAAGATATCGGCTTTATCCTGCGAAGGTTAGAATGGCGAATGCAGCGAGGCTCTGCCAGTTATTTCTTTTATCCTGCAATCCTACAGGAATAGTCGAAAAATAATTATTTATTCCTTTTTTTGTGTACACAAATCGAGTATCGTCAACCTAACAAGCATTTGCCGTATGACGTCATACAAGATACATGACGTCACTCTTTGTAAGACGCTAGCTAAATTCTGCAACATTCAAAAAGCGTTTCTAAACTCTAATTCATAAATAAATATACAAGTTTTGTGTTGTTATCGCAAAACTAAAAGTTATTTGCATTTACTGTATTTAAACAAATGATTTGAAGAGTATGTATTGAAGATCTAGTCGAGACGGGCTTATGTCACGTGACATATTTTTAGAGGATAATAAATGAGTTACCAGTTATTATGAAATTTATGTCCCGAGTGAAATAATTTTTACTTGTCACGAGCTTTGGCGAAAATTATTTCACGAGGGACAAATTTGATAATAACTGGTACCGAGTTTGTTATGCTATTTATTACCCCAGCTATTCGCATTTTTTAAGCCTTTATTTTCGATGTAGCCTACATCGGTTACACGTCCATATAGAAACGACGTAAACTACTTTAGTCCATTTGCTTCAAAAGGAAACTGATGAATTGGCATGTAACTTCATAATCAATAAAGTTAAAATTCACATAAAACATGTTCTTAAGTTTTAAACACACACCAACTCAAATAACATTTTTAAAAAATGAAATCCAGTACAAATAAAAAAATTTCTTTACAAATTACCATTAAATTATACAGATTAAATCTCATTTTTAATACAGGGGTGAATACAAAATGCTAGAACAGCCAAGGTATGCAGTTTGACTTGCATTGTCTGTGGAGTATAAAAAATAAATAATGCAGCATAAAGTGAATAAAGGTAGAACTGCGCGTGCTGTATTATAAAGCTCTGTATTCGGGAGGTATACACACCCATAAACTTTTGAAATCTAGCAATTTCCTGCATTCTACAAGTAAATTTCATCTCTACCTTAATTTAATTGAATCATCGTCTATTGGATGTCAAACCTTTGATAATTCTGACAGTCTTAGAGGAAACCCGCTACTTTTTATTTTTGGGTTAGCAGAAAGATATCTTTTAATATGCACGTTCCTATAGACAGGACAGCACATACCTTTGAACATACAAGTCATGGTTGGCAGCGTTTCTGCCAGAAAGAAAATTTTGGGTATAGCGCTATGGAATTGAAGGAAGGAAATGTTTTATTTAACGACGCACTCAACACATTTTATTTACGGTTATATGGCGTCGGACTTAAGGACCACATACATATATACAGAGGAAACCCACTGTCGCCACTTCATGGGCTACTCTTTTCGATTAGTAACAAGGGATCTTTTATATGCACCATCCCACAGACAGGATAGCACATACTACGGCCTTTAATATACCAGTCGTGGTGCACTGGTTGGAACGAGAAATAGCCCAATGGACCCACCGACGGGGATCGATCCCATATTGACCGCGCATCAAGCGAGCGCTTTACCTCTGGTCTACGTTCCGCCCCTATGGAATTGAATGCAACCAACATGGGGTATGGGGGGCTAAGAAACTCATACAATAATGATAAGAATAATTAATTTTGTCTAAAAGTTAACTTTAAAAAAAACACCCTGCAAATTTGTGGGTATGGGACAGGTATGACTCGGTTCCTAAACCACCTGTTCGGACCGGTACAACAGCCAGATGCGGTCATATAAAAATAGAAACGGAAATGTTCTCAAATTTGGAGTGAAAATAAATACTTATATAATATACACTAAGTTCGCAATTGTATATGTTGTTCATGCCAAGGAGAACCAGTTCTATTGGCATTCTTCATTTGAAGTAGGGCAATTTAACATGGAATCCAATGGCAGGGGGACCTACGACACAGAGTCATAAATAACAAATACACTGTTGACGATATCACACTTTAAGTACAACTTTACAACTAACTATATATAGACTACGACTACTTTAGATTCTGTTTTAGAAATTCAACAATACTGTTCATAAGTTTAGGACCCGACTCGAATAGATCGTCGTCGTGAAACCAGTTCAACACGCCGTGGAAAGACTTGGGAAAATGCTGCCATGTCACTTTGTTCCCTGCCTGCTGAAGGCGCTTCCCGTAAATAATACCTTCATCACGAATGTGATCCCACTGAACAGTCAGGACTAACGCTGTCGGCAGTTTGCCGAGATCGTCAGCAAGCAACGGGGAGATCCGCGGGTCAGAGACCAGTCTCGACAGTCGTTTGACGTCATCACTCACGTGATGAGCCACGTGATCTTGCGGAGAGTAGCCATCTTGGATGAGGGATTCTGGAACCATTTTGACATCAACGAGACGTTTGCATTTTGATGCCAGTTGTGGCGTCGTGAATTTTCCGGTTTTTAGCAGCTCTCTTTCTTGTTTGTTCAAATTCCACCACGATCCCACGATAAACGCATGTCTCTCTTTGGCAAAGCTTTCGAGCTCATTTCTCAGTGTTGCCATTGGTAGAGACTGGGTGCAAAACTGGAAGGCACCGTATATAAGTACCTGCGCCTTGGGCGGTGTTACTGATTTTTGATCCCGGAGGTAAATGGTTACTGCTGCCGCTAGATTGCCCCCTGCACTATCTCCTGTAACACAGAAAAGAAAAGAAAGAAAAAAACAATAAAAAAACAGTTTAAAAAAATGAGGAAAACCCCAAAATATTTATTCAAAATGAGATTCACGTCTTGTTTGGTAGCAAAATAAACCTTTTCATCATGTAAAGACGCAGAAAAATTATTTGTCAATATATTGTACATTAATATTCGAAAGATGTTTTAAAAATTATTTTGTTTAAAGGTAATAGCACACTAATTTATTGATAATCGGCTATTGGATATCAAACATTTGGTAATTTTGAAATATAGTCTTAGAGAGTAAACCCACTGCGTTTTTCCATTAGTATCAAGGGGTCTTTTATATGCACCATCCCACAAGCAAGATGGCACATGCATCGGCCAGTCGTGATGAACTGGCTGAAACGAGAAAAAGCCCAAATGGCCCACCAACGGGGATCGATCCCACATTAATCCCTGACTGATTGCGCAACAGTTGATCACTTTATCACAGGGCTACGCCCAAACCCTTATTCGAGAGATTGTCAACTAGTTTAATAACCGATTTCTGAAACACTGGATCCTAACTTTGAAAATAATTCGTTAAAGGGACATTCCTGAGTTTGCTGCAATTTTAAAGATGTTATCGACTAACAGAGACTTTTTAACGATTGTAATTACATATCAAATATATTTTTCTGCATAAAAATAGTAGTGGCTGTATATTAAAGGTGTTTCTGATCGTTCTAATATTTGTACTAGATTAAATTTCATTTTATTTCCTAAAATATAGTTTTTTTCGTACGTATGAAATTATTTGAAGACAAAATCCAGTTTGGGCTTCTTATAAATATTAAGACGACCAGAAACACATTGAATATACAGACACTGATATTCTAAACAAGAAAATATATTTAATATGTAAGTTTAATCGTAGAAGTATTTTATTAATCGGAAACATCTTACAATGCAGCAAACTCAGGAATGTCCCTTTAACCCCCAGTTGAAAATCAAATCAATTTATGGTCTCTTCCCTTTCCACTGACATCCAATAGCCAATTATTAATTAATCAATGTGCTCTAGTGGTGTTGTTAAACAACACTCCCCATCCCCGTCGCGATCATCTTCCGACGCCTACTGAATGAGTAGTTAACACATCTTAAAACAGAGCCATGCTATTTTTAAACGCCCTAAACTTACCGCCAACAGCGACGCGTTTTGAATCTAGGCCATATTTGCCGCCATGTTGCAGCACGTGCTCCGTGGCCTTGACACAGTCATCGAAGCCTTCTGGGAACGGGTGTTCTGGAGCTAAGCCGTATCTGAATTAAACAGTGCACAGTTGAAGGTCAGACAAAACATGTGAAAGGAAAGTCATAGGAAACAAACCACAAAACAAAGAGAAGCATAAAACAAAACAAAACAAGAAACAAAGGGGAAAAAAGGAGAAGAAACAAAGAAAACAAATGGAAAAACTAAAATATTTTTAAATTAATAGATTAGCTCTCTTTCCTGCATTTGCAAAACGGCTGTTATCCATATGCACGTTTTATTTGTTTGTTGTTATTTTGTTTTTGAATTTTTTTATGTACCACGGGCGCAAAACCCGTTAAAAAGAACAAGAAGAACAAATACGAATCCTTCGACGGCGATTGATCGATCGCCTCTTGTGACAAGCGCAGAGAGAGAGAGAGAGAGAGAGAGAGAGAGAGAGAGAGAGAGAGAGAGAGAGAGAGAGAGAGAGAGAGAGAGAGAGAGAGAAAGGAAATTTATATTTTACTCACTCCACAGATACCACTGCTATGTTTACCTCCCTTGCTATGTGAGCCATCACAGGATCGTACGACTCTGAAATAAAACAGATTTTTTTAACAGGGGCTTACCCACGATTTTGTAAAGAGGAGGTCACTACATTCTGAAAAGGGGCAGTTTGAGTTTGTCGAAGGAAAATGAGCCGAACTCCCAAAAGTTTATCAGAGACGCTTTTGGTATTATCTGGGATGATGAATTTAAGAAAAACAAAAGGGCACTTCAAACGGGCTCCCCTCTGCATCCGCCACTGATTAATGACACCTCAGCACATTTTAGAACTACGGTTATTTGGGGATACTTAGCTATATGGACCCGCCGTTGGATCCGTGTTGAATTTTAAATGGAGTCTACTTTCTCTTCAGGATATGTGACGTGGATTTATAGAAAAGTAAAAGTTTGTTTTGTTTAACGACACCACTAAAGCACATTGATTTATTAATCATCGGCTATTAGATGTCAAACATTTGGTAATTCCGCCACAGGTGGCCTTTAAAAGACTGATTTGACAGATAACTGTATATATTATTTTAGTATCATAATATATCTAACCCAGACTCTCGTTTTGGAGAAACCCAGGAAAGCGAAAATTGGCACTCATAATAATCAGCGATGAGCGACACCCCTCAACATGATTAAACGTTCATTTTGTTATCTGTGTGCGGGGATTTTGTCGCGGTGCGGGGATTTTGTCGCGGTGCGGGCACGGAACACACCCCCAAAAAAAAAAATCAACACAAACCCCCCCCCCAAAAAAAAACCCACATAAAGAAAGAAAGAAACAAACAAAGAAAGAAACAAATGCATACTGTCGCTCATTTCGAAGCTTTTGGTAACCATAAAATCAATATTTTTACGCTGCTGTCTTCGCGCCACTCCAACCCGCGCCCAATACCGTCCACATGTGTAGAAACGGACCGTGTCTCGAGTGATAGCGATTTATAGTCTACATTATTATGTATGGACATTAAAAAAGACCAAAAAAACACAAAACACCCAAACAATTCAAAGCATAATGCATAAAACTTAATCTTCCGCGATGCCATGTAATCCTATAATTCTATTCACAATATTTAGTAAAAAGTACTACAATGATTTCTTTGGAACCCTATATAGCTATTTGGTAATAATGCAATGAAAGATTTGGTCCTTTTCGTTTAATTCCGGAAAAAATCAGTCTGTCCCCACCCCGTACAAAAATTGGATCCCATACGCCTAAAAGAGCCCTGATGCCTATGGAAAATGGATGTCACCTCCCAATACATACGAAAAAGTATAGACACAAAATGAGTTATACATCTCAAGGCACCCCCTAAAACGCGAACTTTGCCTTACCAACGTCTAGGAGAACCCAGCCCCCGCCGTGGTAGTACACGAACGTCGGCAACACGTCGTCGTTTTGCGACGTCGTCGGTTTGTAGATTCTGACTGGAACGCCGTCGAATTTCATGTCGGTTACCTAATAAGTTAAAAAAAATATAATAAAAAAGAAGAAAGTTTGTGATAAATCCGTCGTAAGGCGCATGTGTACACTAGATGCGGGCCTACACGGGTATCAAGGGCGTAGTCAGACGCGGATTCAGGGGGGGGGGGGGTCGAGGGGGGTCTGCGCGTGACCAACAAGCAGGATTTTGATAACGGGAATATACTTCAAATCCATCTAAAGCTATCTTCAAATGTGAAAATTTCCTATGGGGGGGGGGGGGCCTTCAAAGGCTCAAGACTGGACCCCCCCCGCTCAAATTCCTGGATCCGCCCCTGGTAGCCCACTGGTACAGCGCTCGCTTGATGCGCGGTCGGTCTGGGATCGATCCCCGTCGGTGGGCCCATTGGGCTATTTCTCGTTCCAGCCAGTGCACCACGACTGGCACATCAAAGGCCGTGGTATGTGCTATCCTGTATGTGGGATGATGTATATGAAAGATCCCTTGCTACTAATGGAAAAATGTACCGGGTTTCCTCTCTAAGAATTACCAAATGTTTGACATCCAATGATTAATAAAGCAATGTTCTCAAGTGGTGTGAAAACAAATACTTCATTGTGTTAGTTTGCTGATTATACGATTATATACAAGTTTGAAGCTAAACCCGATTTTCTCTGTGAATGCTTACAAAAAAGGCGGGATGTACATCAGTGGTAAAGCGTTCGCCTTACGTGTGATAGGTCGCAGGTTCTTTCCCGTCCACAACCGATACACCAAGCACCGCGGTATGTACTGTCTTGTATATGGGAAGGACTATATATAATATCTCGCTGTAATTGTATCAGGTGCAGTCTTTGTGGTGGCATTGTGCCCCCCCCCCCTCTCTCTCTCTCTCTCTCTCTCTCTCTCTCTCTCTCTCTCTCTCTCTCTCTCTCTCTCTCTCTCTCGCTCCCAAATTACCGTAAGTTAAAATTGTGCTGAAAATGTAATGTCGTTAAACCGTTAAACAAATATTCTCTCCCTTCCCTTTCCACTTCCAAGGTTTAAGATAGATCATTAACGTTCGCTTGTACATCGAGAACTTACCGATACACCTTTCATCCAGTCAGAGGGGCGGATGGCGTCTATAGCCCATTTGTAGGTCCATTTTCTCATCAGATTTACTCGATCGTCAAATCCTAGTCCATGACTAATCTCAGTCTGAAAGAGTAAAAAAAGAAGATTAATGTCAGCTTTATATTTAAAAAAGAAAATCATTGGTAACAATGTGGACTTAAAGGCATACTGTCACAAGTCACTGACCTATTTAATGGTCTAACAAATTATTACCTGAACAAAAATAATTTGATTTATCCCTAAATGTACTTTATTCAACCATCTTCATAACCACCATACTCCATTTATTAACGACATTTTGTAAAAATAATTGAATTATGGCAATGGTCCCTAATTCAAAAACTAAAATTGCCCAGAGGGATGACATGGATTTCACTCCATCATGGTTCAGTTAAGGTGATGCGATAGCTAGATTTGGTTTTCAACGATTAATGTAATTTTAAGTTATTATCCACTTTTAGAGAAATAAGGTCCTTAAATCCGTGACAGTATGCCTTTAAAAACCCCCACAACAAATACACATACACTGTAAGACATGATGTGTTCTTTGTTTTGTTTTGAGTTTTGTCTCGCCAAAAACCGCGCACATGGTCGACTGCCATTAAACCCGATCGCTTAACCACTGAGAATTTTAGTCTGTGCGTAGCGGGTTAATTATATTGATAGTGGGTATTTGAAAATCCTCGCCTATTCATGTGATCTTTTGTGAAACACTGAATTGAACTGAACTAAAGTTTCTTTACACTCTGGCCGTAATTCAACGGTATATGAGGTACATTGTAAAAATAAATTTAAATAAATAAATGACAAGATGGCACATTCGTCATAATAATGTACATCAGATATTCAAAGGTATATATATATTTTAAAAAAGAAGACAAAAAACAAGTGTAAATCTATGGGTTCATACTTGCATTTGAAGACATACATTGCATGTACAAATAAAATAAAATTGTAAAAACATAGATTTCAGCCATGGGACTTAAGAATATGCATAATTTGTTTACAGAAAACTGCTAGCTTTCTGAGAAGACCAGGTTTTTTTTTAGTCAAATAGCATTCTAAATTTATAAACATTTGGTCTAGACTGGCAACACTTTGGCAGAAGTCTTTTCCTTTCATCTTTAAAACAAGGACAACACATTATATAATGAAATTCATCACCAATTTCGTTATTTGTACACAGAAAGCATGCTATTTTTTTTCCATCTGGCTTTTTCAATAGGAAGATAATGATTCAAGATTCGGAAAGTTAATAATGGTAACCAATATTTTTTCTCTAAATTGGTTAAATACGTCTAGAACACAATATTTGATTTAAACAGTCTGTCACAAAATGCTTTAGATGAATTAACAATTTCATTGTTCCATGTTTGTAAGAACTGATCCTGTAATCTTAAAATAATTCATTGTTTTAATAGATTTACATCTGTACAATATTTTACGCGAACCGTCGTTTTACGTAAACCGTTACATGTTCTGAAAATTACCAAGGCCATAATAAAATTAGTGATTTGCAATAAAATATATTTATTTTCTATTTTGTTTTGTTAAAATGTATCATATCTGCTGGAAATAATGTCATTAAAATATCGAACGCAAGTTTTATTCACGTAACCGAACAATCGGTGTCCCCAGCAACCAGTCCTACATATACTAGGTAACTTACTATTATTCCTCCAACCATCATCTTGGCATTGAGTTTCCGCAATTCCCACGGCTGTTCCAAGTAGTCGGGTAGGGGGGTGTAAAACATGTACCCCAGTCCGAACACGATCACACTTGACACAATTAGGCAAGTCTTGCCGCAGACAGCCATGGCACCCAGATGTATCTACAACAATAATAAACAGTCAGTTTACAGTTATTAACTATACTTGTAGGCGTGTGCGCATGGGTGTGTGTGGGGGGGGGGGGGGGGGGGGGTAGGGGTTAGGGGGTATGGGTCGAAACTCCACCACTTGCTCAAAGCGATTTTTTTTAAATGTACGTGTCTGGTAAAGAATGACACGGCGCCCGTAGAAATTTCGCTCGCCACAATCCAGACAGCATCCCCCCCCCCAACCCCACATTGCATAATTCCACGCACACGCATCTGACGTCGTCCTCTTATAATTCGGGTGGGGGTGGGGGTGGGGTGGGGTGGGGGTGGGAGGGTATCTAGCTTAGTCGTGGAGAACTCGTCCGAAGATATTTGGTCGTAAGATCAAACCTTTTGTTTTTCTTTTGTCGTCCCCACAACTTATTTACCAAATACCCTGGTATGTGCTGTCCTGTCTGTCTGTCTGTCTGTGTGTGTGTGTGTGTGTGTGTGTGTGTGTGTGTGTGTGTGTGTGTGTGTGTGTTTGTGTGTGTGGTGCATATAAAAGATCTATTGTCACTGAGCAAAAATGCAGCTGGATTCTTCTAAAGACTAGGTGTCAGAATTATCAAATGTGTTACATCCAACAGCCGATGATTAATTAATCAATATACTCTAATGGTGTTAAACCAATGTATATTTATTATCCACATGGTTCAACATAATCGAGTTAATTATAATCATACGAAGCACGCGTGTAATGTCATAACATGACTTTATTTTGGTTTCACTACTCAGATGTTACCTGCCATTGAAACCCATGTTAAATTGCCCAACTTCAAATGAAGATTGCCAATAGAACGGGTTCTCGTTGGCTTTAACAACATACACCATTGCGAACATACATTATATAAGCATTTATTTTCACTCCAAACATTTCCGTTTCAGTGTTTTGCAACATGACTGCATCTGGCTGTAGTACCGGTCCGAACCGATGGTTCATTAACCGATTCACTCCGGCTGTCTCTTGCGCTATACACCCACATCCCAAAAGGTCAATGCACAATATTACAAAATAACAAAGGCAAAATACAGCGAGAAGGCTTACCATTAAACATACATATTGTTTTAATTCTACACCGTTTCCTAGAAGTGAATATGTGAACGATAACATGTGTCACAATTAGGAACTATAGTGAACAGTGATCAATGAACTCTCACCCGGAAGTCAACTGTGTAGTAGCAGTATACAGTTAACTGCTTTGTGTACGCGGGCGCGCAAAGAGTTCCCTGGTTGGTTTTACACAGATCCATGTTTGAAGGCTAATTATTTGGAATAGGAAGTAAAATCTTAAGCTTAGTGATAGCCAAGGAATTTATTTTTAAAATGACAGTTGGTTTGTAACCAGAAGTGTAAATGGTTTAGCTTTAATGAGGCTTGGTATTCATACACCGGGTTTTCCTTGTAATAAATGTGGGGCGCGATCAATCAAGCTGATTTTGTGAAAAATTGAATGGCTAAACTTTTATTCTAATGAGTGTTTTTGTAAGGTTTGATGAGCAAATATTCCATAAATATATGTGTGATATCCGCCAACTCCCGCTTGGGTGTGGTTTGTATGGATGTGAACATTGTCAAAAATGCACCCAAAATCATACAGTTTCGACATATTATGATGATCGTAACACAGATATTTAACTAAAAATATTTTAAATTAGTCCTCTTTATAATTAAGACCCTTTTTGTAATTTCCTTGAGACTAAAAATACCTGTATCTTTCTTTATTTTTTTAACCATAGGTGGGCATTTAGGATGCCATAGGCTGGTATGCATAAATCTCAGCTGAAGATTCACAAATAACTGTGGTCTGCTGCCTAAGACTTTGCACGTGAAATATGAATTCATTCCGTCGTTTCCTTCTAGTTGTGGTTGAAACATTTTGAGATGGTCCTTGTTATTTAAAAAAAACCCCACAATAATAATATGGATAATATATAAATTATTTCACTTGCATGTGTGTCGTACTGATTTTACGAAACCCGCTCTCGCTCGGGCAATACAAACATCCTGACATTCGTTTCCACACACAAGTTTGTGTAATAATCTCTCTGTATTAAACTTGGTTTGTTTCTTCAAGCCATACGTTTTAAATGTGTGGAAACAAGAAACAGCTGGAACGAGAAATAACTGGAACGAGAAACAGCTGGAACGAGAAACAGCTGGAACGAGAACTAGCTGGAACGAGAACTAGCTCAGTGCACCTCGCCGACGGGGATCGATCCTAAATCGACCGCGCATCTGGCTAACGCTACGTCCCGCCCAGAGGAACAACAAACATGGTTTGCTGATCAAAATATCATTTAAATCGTATAAATTCTATATGACACCCTCACACCTCCATTTCCTTGCAGCTATATTAAACGTGTGGAGCCTGAGTGCGTTAATACTTCTATGATCAGTTAAATCCTTAATGTTAACTTTATCGGCAATGGGAATTGATTTGGTTCAATAGAACCTTTATGTTTATGAGAAGAAGAAAAAACCCTGACGCTCACGTGACACACCCCAACAACAGCCTTTCTTGAGCTAGATTACCCACCTGCAATACATGAGGCCCAAAACATTTACGTTTTTTAAATTCTGATACAATTATACACACACACACACACACACACACACGCGCGCACTCACGCAGTGTCCCATCCCACTTCACTTGTCGTTCCTACAAGTCTGCGATAATGTAATGAAACAAATCAGAAATACCTCGGAAGTTCACAAACGTGTAGCAGCAGTCATCGACAATGACATTTGTTTTTTTAACTCCGAGTCACAGGCTGCGTTCAGTGAATAAGCTTTATCGCAAACGCTCGCTAACGATTTGACTGATTTTCGCCCTGTCGCATTCAATTAATATAACACACACACACACAAGTAAAGAAGAAGCTAGCGAGCGTTTCCTAATGTCAGACAACTCGATCAGTTGAACACCGGGTAGCGAGACGCTGTAACAATTGTTATCAACAAACCACATACAAGATGTACTTTGAACCGTGACTTGGCACAAAACACAAATCGAACAATCGGGGTATATATATCTGTATATGCACAATAGTAGAAACACTGGCGTAGGAAGCGGAGGTGGGGGGGGGGGGGGGGGGAGTTTCGGGGCAAAGTG
This sequence comes from Gigantopelta aegis, assembly GCF_016097555.1. Taxonomy (NCBI): domain Eukaryota; kingdom Metazoa; phylum Mollusca; class Gastropoda; order Neomphalida; family Peltospiridae; genus Gigantopelta; species Gigantopelta aegis. The sequence continues at coordinate 1,573,609 of NC_054699.1, forward strand.
GGCACCTTCCTACGTCCGTGAGTAGAGCTAAGAAGTGACCGAGATGGAGTCTCTATCGCGAACCACACAGAGGTGTGGTTGGAGGAGTAGAGGGTGGGTGGGAGGTTCCCAGTTGCCATGTTTACCGGTGTGCCAATGGTTAACCCAGTCTGCTAAACATTAGGGAGATTGCTATTTTCAGCTTGTATACGTGTACTGTAGATATAGCAACACGTACACGTACACTAACTGGTTGTGATATACATCGTAATGTGTGACACCCTTCCCTCTCTTTTTCACTTTTCTCTGGTGGCGGGATGTGTAGCACAGTGGTAAGGCGCTCGCTTGATGCGCGGTCGGTTTGGGGTCGATACCCGTCAGTGGGCCCATTGAGCTATTTCTTGTTCCCTCCAGTGCACCACGACTGATAATTCAAAGGCGGTGGTATTTGCTATCCTGTCTGTGGGATGATGTATGTAAAAAATCCCTTGCTACTAATGGAAAAAATGCCGTGGGTTTCCTCTCTAAGACTATATGTAAAAATTACCGAATGTTTGACACCCAATAGCCGATGATTAATAAATCAATGTGCTCTAGTGGTGTTGTTAAACAAAATTAACTAACTTGTTTTCTGTTGTGTATACATACGCAAATCACATGAGTCAGTTTCCCCTCTAAGACTATATGTAAAAATTACCGAATGTTTGACACCCAATAGCCGATGATTAATAAATCAATGTGCTCTAGTGGTATTGTTAAACAAAATTAACTAACTTGTTTTCTGTTGTGTATACATACGCAAATCACATGAGTCAATTTCTCGTGCCTGGGTTAGGTGATCCTACAAGCGCAGGTCCAGGAATGTTTAATAGACGGGGTCCAAAACACGTTGTAGTTTTTCAAAATAAAATTTAATGGTCCCGGACAGCTGGACGTAATAACTTTCCATTTTTGTGTAGTCTGTAATATACAACATGTATATTGTTTCACCAAAAATAGGGGGGGGGGGGGGGAGGGGGCTGAATCCGCGCATCTACTAGGTTATAATATAACCCAAAGTTTACCTCAGCCTACACCTGTGAGTTGGCGGCTTTTCGCTTGCTTGGATAGGCCTAATTAGTCTTAGGGAGAAAACCGCTACATTTTCTATTGGTAGCGAGAGATCTGTTATATCCACCGTCTCACAGACACGATAGCACATACCAACACACCACGGCCTTTAATATACCACTTGTGATGCACTGGGTGGAACGAGAAATAGCGCAATGGACCACACCGACGGGGATCGATTCTAGACCGACCGCAAATTAAGGACGGCGCAGACGAGCGTTAAAAAACGCAGCGACGTGCGTTAAAAATCGCAGTCCGTCTAAAAACGCATGCCGCTCGTGTGCACCTACATGCGTTTACCAGCGGCAGCAAACATTACATTGAAAATAAATTGCGATGCCCCCTCCCCCCTCAAAAAAAAAGGGGGGGGGGGGAAAGAAAAAGAAAAAAAAAAGGTGCCACATATCATGTCGTTGACTTTATTTACGTCAAATGTAGGCTTACTGTACGAACATTACATATACCAGTCATTTGTAATTTTTCAGTAATTTGCCCCATTGCCGCAGCTATCAAAATTCTGCCACTATACTCAGGTGAATTAACCTGGTACAGGCACGTTCTCTCCTGGTAGAGCTCTATCAACATTTGTTGTTTTCTTGAGTCCATTGTGTCGGTGGATGACGCCATTTTGAAACGCTTCGAAAGACGATTGGCTCATTTAACAAATCTCAACGCAACGCAGACGCAGATTGGCGCACACGGTGCGTATTCAATCGGATCCGTCTGCGTTCATCCGTTCAGTATCAAACACGTTTGATTTTTGAAAATGCAAGTGCGAGTGCGAATAATTTTTACATGCTCATATACCACTAGAGTTTCGAGCATGTCCGTCCAGGGGCCTGTCTCTGGATAGCCAGGGGCTTGTCCCGGGACAGAAAAAAAATTAAGCGGACAATTTATACCCCTATAGAGGGGGTATAGTTGAAAATGGGCAGAATTTTGCAAAATAGCAATTAGTAAAAAAGTTAATAGAATTTAAAAAAAAAAAAGAGAAAAAAAGTTACATGCC
>NC_054699.1:1580706-1664092 GCF_016097555.1 Gigantopelta aegis
CATGGCCTTTGTTGAACCAATTATGGATCACTGGTCGGTGCAAGTGGTTTACACCTACCCATTGAGCCTTGCGGAGTACTCACTCAGGGTTTGGAGTCGGTATCTGGATTAAAAATCCCATGCCTCGACTGAGATCCGAACCCAGTACCTACCAGCCTGTAGACCGATAGCCTAACCACGACGCCACCGAGGCCGGTCGTTAAACAAATTAAACTTTAATTCTATCTACAATAAATATCGATAGGTCTATCTATCTATCGGTCTGGCTGTCTGTCTGTCTGTCTATCTGCCTGCCTGCCTACCTACCTGCCTGCCTGCCTACCTACCTGCCTACCTGCCTGTCTGTCTGTCTGCCTGCCTGCCTGCCTGCCTGTCTATCTATCTATCTATCTATCTATCTATCTATCTATCTACCGGATGTGGATATGTCAGTAAACAAATGTTCAGTCCCTTTCAGTTTACTGAATTCACTACATTGCTCTCTTCTGTTTTAGGTCATTATCACGGAAATGCTGTAGACGCCGTTGTCGTCACCGCTGTTTTCAAGGCCGTATTCAACGTGCACATCAGCGTGGAACAGACACCAAAACGTTCACTGGCTGCTAAGTTAAAAATGCAGAAATCTGTTTTAAATGTTGTATTGTACTCCGACTAACCAGGATTTATTTTAGGATTTGATTTGGCTCAATATTGATTTTGTAACGTAAGTTTGGGATCATGAAAAAAATAATTTAAAAATATGAGAAATGAGAAATTATGGCTCGAAATGGCCGAAATAAAAATGACGAAAAATTGTCTAATAAAAATTATTTAACTTTTAATCCAAGTCTTGTGAAAAAGTTACTAATGGAGAAATGCAGCGTGTTTTCTCACTAAGACTATGCTTCAGAATTACCAAATATTTGACATCCAATAGCCGATGATTAATAAATCAATGTACTCTAGTGATATATCAGTCGTGGGGCACTGGTTGACACAGAAAACCCCCGAAACAATCTCTCTCTCTCTCTCTCTCTCTCTCTCTCTCTCTCTCTCTCTCTCTCTCTCTCTCTCTCTCTCTTTTTCTCTCTCTCTCTCTCTCCCTCCCCCTCCCTCCCTCCCCCTCTCCTCCCCTCTCCCCCTCTCTCCTCTCTCTCTCTCTCTCCCTCCCTCCCTCCCCCCCCCCCTCTCTCTCTCTCTCTCTCTCTCTCTCTCTCTCTCTCTCTCTCTCTCTCTCTCTCTCTCTCTCTCTCTCCATATATATATATATATATAGCTCTACAGGTGTTACATATAATTTACACTCCCCTCGATTTGCACTCCCCAGTGTATATTATATCTGTAACATACACTCGTCCAGTCCAGTGCATATTATATCTGTAACATACACTCGTCCAGTCCAGTGCATATTATATCTGTAACATACACTCGTCCAGTCCAGTTTTTGTATTTTCGTTTTTGTTTGGATGGATACTGTAAGTGTATACGTGGTACATGTATTTCATTCAGTAGGAATCTTAAAGTCACTGACCCTAGTTTCAACCCGTGAAAATGGACACCAAGTTTGGGTAATCTACACACCTGTAACACAGTTGGATAAGCTTACAATAGTTAAAGTTAGAGCACATTGATTAGTTAATGATCGGCTGTTGGATGTCAAACATTTGTTTATTCTGACTTGTAGTCATCAGAGGAAACCCGCTACATTTTTCCTAATGCAGCAAGGGATCTTTTATATGCACTTTCCCACAGACAGGAAAGTACATACCACGGCCTTTGACCTGTTATGGTGCACTGGTTGGAACGAGGAAAACCCCAATCAGTTGAATGGATCCACCTAGGTGGTTCGATCCTGCGACGCATGCACGTTTGGCGAGCACTCAACCGACCGAGCTAAATCCGGTCCTACAATAGAGCGAAACAAGAGTAGGCGAAGTTGAAACCGGGATATACTCTTAACAACAGATCAGAGCTCGTCTTCATAGACGTTATGAAAAGTTAAAATGTCGTGGTATTAGAAACACCAGGATGACCAGAAACACATGAGATGTAAGGGAATGGATAATCTAAACAATATAATCTAAGTAATGTCTGATTACAGTTACAAAAACGGCTTAAATAGTAAAAATATGCCATGGGTTTGAAAACTAGGGTCTGTCGCTTTAAGGTTTTCCACGTTCTTTGTTTTTGGCCTGTCCTACTCATTAAATTTGACATTATATAGATAACTATTGTCTTCATTCAAATCTCGTAGCGCTCGCTTGATGGGCGGTCGGTTTGGGATCGATCCCCGTCGGTGGGCCCATTGGGCTATTTTTCACTCCAGCCAGTGCACCACGACTGGTACATCAAAGGCCGTGGTATGTGCTATCCTGTATATGGGATGGTGCATATAAAAGATCCCTTGCTGCTAATTGAAAAGAGTAGCCCATGAAGTGGCAACAGCGGGTTTCCTCCCTCAATATATGTGTGGTCCTTAACCATATGTCCGACGCCATATAACTGTAAATAAAATGTGTTGAGTGCGTCGTTATATAAAACATTTCCTTCATTCATTCAAATCATAAAAAACCCATCACCACCACCACGACAACAACAATAACACCACCACCACCACCACAACAACAAAAATGAATAAATAAATAAATCAAACATAAAATAAATTACTTTATTTATAAACAAAAATAAATTAATCTGACATTTATAAATTAATTAAAATATGTACAAAGCAACAACTACAGTAGCTAACAACGTCCATTGGTTTGAGTTGATATTGTAAGACTACTGTTATCTAATGCTAGGACCAGACTACCAACTGTCAGCAGAAAGTTGACCAACTCGACAGTTGCTTTGGAATTTTCCCAACTCCCAACTTCCGACGGGTGCGCTCAGATTAACAACTAATGGGTTATACGACGAGAATCGAGTTGTAAGAGCGCTCAGACTAACAACTAATGAGTTATACGACGAGAATCGAGTTGTAAGAGCACTCAGATTAACAACTAATGAGTTATACGACGAGAATCGAGTTGTAAGAGCGCTCAGATTAACAACAATGGGTTATACGACGAGAATCGAGTTGTAAGAGCGCTCAGATTAACAACAATGGGTTATACGACGAGAATCGAGTTGTAAGAGCGCTCAGATTAACAACTAATGGGTTATACGACGAGAATCGAGTTGTAAGAGCGCTCAGATTAACAACTAATGGGTTATAGGACGAGAATCGAGTTGTAAGAGCGCTCAGATTAACAACAATGGGTTATACGACGAGAATCGAGTTGTAAGAGCGCTCAGATTAACAACAATGGGTTATACGACGAGAATCGAGTTGTAAGAGCACTCAGATTAACAACTAATGAGTTATACGACGAGAATCGAGTTGTAAGAGCGCTCAGATTAACAACAATGGGTTATACGACGAGAATCGAGTTGTAAGAGCGCTTAGATTAACAACTAATGGGTTATACGACGAGAATCGAGTTGTAAGAGCGCTCAGATTAACAACAATGGGTTATACGACGAGAATCGAGTTGTAAGAGCACTCAGATTAACAACTAATGAGTTACACGACGAGAATCGAGTTGTAAGAACGCTCAGACTAACAACAATGGGTTATACGACGGGAATCGAGTTGTAAGAGCGCTCAGATTAACAACAATGGGTTATACGACGAGAATCGAGTTGTAAGAGCTAATGGGTTATACTCAGATTAACAACAATGGGTTATACGACGAGAATCGAGTTGTAAGAGCACTCAGATTAACAACTAATGGGTTATACGATACGAGAATCGAGAATTTGTAAGAGCGCTCAGATTAACAACAATGGGTTATACGACGAGAATCGAGTTGTAAGAGCACTCAGGTTATAATCGAGTTGTAAGAGCACTCAGACAATGGGTTATACGATGAGAATCGAGTTGTAAGAGCGCTCAGACTAACAACAATGGGTTATACGACGAGAATCGAGTTGTAAGAGCGCTCAGACTAACAACAATGGGTTATACGATGGGAACAGAGTTGTAAGAGTGCTCAGACTAACAACAATGGATTATACTACGAGAATCGAGTTGTAAGAACGCTCAGACTAACAACAATGGGTTATACGATGGGAACAGAGTTGTAAGAGCGCTCAGACTAACAACAATGGGTTATACGATGGGAACAGAGTTGTAAGAGCGCTCAGACTAACAACAATGGGTTATACGATGGGAACAGAGTTGTAAGAGCGCTCAGACTAACAACAATAGATTATACGATGGGAACAGAGTTGTAAGAGCGCTCAGACTAACAACAATGGGTTATACGATGGGAACAGAGTTGTAAGAGCGCTCAGATTAACAACTAATGGGTTATACGACGAGAATCGAGTTGTAAGAGCGCTCAGATTAAGAACTAATGGGTTATACGACGAGAATCGAGTTGTAAGAGCACTCAGATTAACAACTAATGAATTATACGACGAGAATCGAGTTGTAAGAACGCTCAGACTAACAACAATGGGTTATACGATGGGAACAGAGTTGTAAGAGCGCTCAGACTAACAACAATAGATTATACGATGGGAACAGAGTTGTAAGAGCGCTCAGACTAACAACAATGGGTTATACGATGGGAACAGAGTTGTAAGAGCGCTCAGATTAACAACAATGGGTTATACGATGGGAACAGAGTTGTAAGAGCGCTCAGATTAACAACTAATGGGTTATACGACGAGAATCGAGTTGTAAGAGCGCTCAGATTAAGAACTAATGGGTTATACGACGAGAATCGAGTTGTAAGAGCGCTCAGATTAACAACAATGGGTTATACGACGAGAATCGAGTTGTAAGAGCACTCAGATTAACAACTAATGAATTATACGACGAGAATCGAGTTGTAAGAACGCTCAGACTAACAACAATGGGTTATACGATGGGAACAGAGTTGTAAGAGTGCTCAGACTAACAACAATGGGTTATACGACGAGAATCGAGTTGTAAGAGCGCTCAGATTAACAACAATGGGTTATACGACGAGAATCGAGTTGTAAGAGCGCTCAGATTAACAACAATGGGTTATACGACGAGAATCGAGTTGTAAGAGCACTCAGATTAACAACTAATGAGTTATACGACGAGAATCGAGTTGTAAGAGCGCTCAGACTAACAACAATGGGTTATACGACGAGAATCGAGTTGTAAGAGCGCTCAGACTAACAACAATGGGTTATACGATGGGAACAGAGTTGTAAGAGCGCTCAGACTAACAACAATGGATTATACGACGAGAATCGAGTTGTAAGAGCACTCAGACTAACAACAATGGGTTATACGATGGGAACAGAGTTGTAAGAGTGCTCAGACTAACAACAATGGATTATACTACGAGAATCGAGTTGTAAGAACGCTCAGACTAACAACAATGGGTTATACGATGGGAACAGAGTTGTAAGAGCGCTCAGACTAACAACAATGGGTTATACGATGGGAACAGAGTTGTAAGAGCGCTCAGACTAACAACAATGGGTTATACGATGGGAACAGAGTTGTAAGAGCGCTCAGACTAACAACAATGGGTTATACGACGAGAATCGAGTTGTAAGAGCGCTCAGACTAACAACAATGGGTTATACGACGGGAATCGAGTTGTAAGAGCGCTCAGACTAACAACAATGGATTATACGATGGGAACAGAGTTGTAAGAGCGCTCAGACTAACAACAATGGGTTATACGACGAGAATCGAGTTGTAAGAGCGCTCAGACTAACAACAATGGGTTATACGACGAGAATCGAGTTGTAAGAGCGCTGGACAGTCGTAGAAATCGTAAGAGCAGAAAGTTGGCCAACTTTCTTGTGGCAGATGGTAATCTAAGTTTAGCATAATGCTAAACTCAAACTACCAAATACAACGGCGAAGTTGGCCAACTCGCCGATCTGATGACTTCTACGACTGTCCAGTTGCTAGTCTGAACACTCTAACAACTCGATTCTCGTCGTATACAACTCCTACGACCGATTAGTTGTCAATCTGAGCACACCCGTCGTAAGCTGGGAGTGGAGGGAAATACCACGCAACTTTCGAGTTGGCCAACTCCGTCGTGACAGTTGATAGCCCGAACCTAGCATAACAGTTCGCAAAGTAAATGGCACAAATATCCGCTTTAACAGAAAGCGAAGGGAATACAGAATACAGAATACAATGTCTGACATAGAAGTATTACTTTCGTGACATTCAGCATTCACATTAAAATATGTTCATGATACTGAAGATTAACATGTCACTTTTCATGATATTCAGCATTCGCACTCAAAATATGTTTGGGGTTTTTTCACGACACTGAACAAACGTAAATGTCGTTTTTCCTGACATTCAGCACGACAGACATAAATATAATTTATGACATTAATCATTCAAACACGCCAACTTCGTTTCATGAAATTTAACATTAAACGTAATTATAATTTTTATGACATTTTTATTCCTATGAAAAACCATCGCGTTACATATCACATTTCCACTCATAACTTTTATAACATTTGGTATTAACACAAATATATGTGACTATTAATGTTGTTGTTTTTCATGACATTCGGCATTAACACAATGTCATTTTTAAATATTAATTTTTTTACATTGAAAATATATCTCTTTTCCTGAATTGTTTTTATAACGTACATGCATCACGTTTTATGACATTCCACAGTAACCCTAGTAAACACACCTGTTTATGAATGACATTCAGCATAAACACAGGTAAATAATTACCTTTCATATCGTTCACTATTTAAATCACTTAAAATACATTTGAGATTGATCTAGCAATCGAGTCCCAAGACTGAAAGTTTGTTCAGTTTGTGTCGAGTCATAGTTACTGCTACGTCATTCTACCATCTTAGTCTCATCCGGCTTTAGATCACGTGACCCGAGGAAACTGCCCAATCCTCGCAGTAGCTCTAGATCCGGTAAACCTATAGCTTCCCGTCTGCGAGTTCTAGAATTCATACCGGAAATGACATTGATGTCACCGATAATGGCGGCACCACGTCGTCGTCGACCTTTACGCCGCCGTAAAGTCAGGAGGACGTCGTCTGTGGAAGAGAAACAGGAAACGTGATATATATATATGTGTGTGTGTGTATTGATGTATTGATATATGTATGTATGTATGTATGTGTGTGTGTGTGTGTGTGTGTGTGCATGTATGTATGTATGTATGTATATATATGCAATCGAACCTGTCTTAAGCGGTTACACTAGGGACTAGATACAAATGGCCGCTTAAGACAGTTGGCCCCATATTACAGGTTGCCACATGTAGTCTTTTAAAACATTTGTTGTTGTTTCTTTTGCTTTTCCGTCTGTACTGCTAATTAACGAATGTGTGCTTCACAGTTAACTATAAATCAACTTTTGATATGTCGCCTCCAGGAAAAATACCACTGAAATGTATTAAATTAACCGTTCTCAACAAGTTTGTTTTCCTTTTCCGTGTAGTTATTTAATTCCTACTTCATGCGGTGTATTTTCATAGTAAGTAAATCTATATATATATATATATATATATCGGTCGCCAGTCTAGACATAACCCCCTCCCTGTAAAAATGTCCGCTTACAATAAACTAATACAGTATGTTTTAAGATCAATGTGCCATGTATTTGATGTAATGAAATATACAAATATTGAATGACATGTTTTGTTTTAGGCCTTAAAATAAAACTTGTATTGTTTCCGGGAACCTAACCTTACCTAGAAAAAAAGAGCCGACCCTAATTATTTCTTAGATGCATTAATTAATGCACTAATAGAGTAAATACAGAACATTTTATGTGGACCCATGGATGGTGAATGTAATTGAAAAAAAGCCGACAGGTTCCTGGATACACACATTTAAAACAAAGCTTTATTAATTGATATATTAAAAAGTAATAGTTTTAAGATGAATGTACTTGAAATGTTTATATCTGACATGTATTTGATGTGATAAATATAAAAGTACAAAAAGACATGGGCTTTTTTATCGATTGTTATGTAAAATAGATGTGGCGAATTTTTTCTTAGAGTGGCTACGAAATTCTGAAATTGTCGATTTTTTAAAAACAATGTGGCGACTTTTTCTCTTGACCAAGGGCGACCACTGTATAACATATGTATGTATGTATGTATGTGTGTATGTGTGTGTGTGTGTGCACGTGTGTATGCGTGTGTGTGTATGTGTGCGTGTGCACGCGCGCGTGTGTGTGTGTGTCTATATATGTATGGATGCATTCATGCACACAAGTATTTAAGTATGCATGCAAGTATGCATCTAATTTTGTTTACGTGTAAATCAACACATTCACGTTAGTAAAAACTGAAAATAAAATATTACATTTTATGTATCATGAATAATGCAATTTATATTTCATAAAATAATATCATTCATATTTAATAGAACAATAAAATATATTAAAAATATATTTTATAAAATAATTCCAGTTATAGTTTTCAAAAAACAATTCAATTGCTATTTCATAAAATAATAAGGCTTTGATTTGTAACATTAACTGATGAAAAAACAGTTAATAAATAATGTCAATAACAACCCCTGAAAAATGTTAACTACAGCCCATTTGATTATCATTGTAAACCAAGACTGTAAAAATGACACACAGTATCATTATAATCAATAATCAATAGACACATAGTATCATTGTAATAAATAATTAATACGCACCGTTAATAACTCAAGAAATAACACTCGACAAATACATGTCATTATTATATATAGTAGAAAACTAATTAAAATAAACTGTATACAGTTACCAAATACATGTCATTATTATATATAGTAGAAAACTAATTAAAATAAACTGTATACAGTTACCAAATACAAGAGTCGTGCATACTCACGAGAGATGGAATCCAGAAAAATAGAATCATGAAGTTTGAAAGAAACTATAGAACGAATCACGAAGTTTGAGAAAAATTAGAGAAAGAGAAACTAGAGAACGAATCATGAAGTTTGAAAGAAACTAAGGGGGAAATCATTAATTTTAAACGAAACTAGGGGAAGAATCATGAATTTTGAACGAACCTAGGGGAAGAATCATGAATTTTGAACGAAACTAGGGGAAGAATCATGAAGTTTGAAAGAAACTAAGGGGAAAATCATTAATTGTAAACGAAACTAGGGGAAGAATCATGAGTTTTGAACGAACCTAGGGGAAGAATCATGAATTTTGAACGAAACTAGGGGAAGAATCATGAATTTTGAACGAAACTAGGGGAAGAATCATGAATTTTAAACGAAATTAGGGGAAGAATCATGAATTTTGAACAAACCTAGGGGAAGAATCATGACATTTGAGAGAAACAAGATAAATATTCATGAAGTTTGAGAAACACCAGAGAAAGAATCATGAAGTTTGAGGGTAACTAAAAAAGGAATACTGAAATTTGAGATAAACTAGAAAAGAAATAATGAACTTTGAGATGTACTAGATGACAAAATCATGATTTTACAGAGAATGGAAAGTGAACAATGATGAGAGAAGATAGAAAACGAACCGTGGCCATTTAAAGAGAAATACAGTAGCTGGAGAAAACAAATCATGAACTGTGAGAGAAACCAGAGAAAAAAGCCCATGAACTGTGGATGTAGAGAAACGATCATGACCTTTGAGAGTTATAAAAGAATTATGAACAATGACAGAAGCTAGAAGTTAGAGAAAGAATCAGAAACTTGGAGAAGCTAGGGGAAAATCATAATATTTGAGAGTTATAAAATAATTATGAACAATGACAGAAGCTAGAAGTTAGAGAAAGAATCAGAAACTTTGAGAAGCTAGGGGAAAATCATAATATTTGAGAGAACTTTGGGAAAGAGTAGTGATTTAGAAAGATGCCAGGGAAAGAATGAATGTGTTTGAGAGAACTCGAATAAGGAATCAGAGTCATTTGTAGAGAAGCCAGGGAAAGATTCATGGTCTTTCGATGAAACTTAGAGAAAGAATCGGGGATTTGGAGTGTTGCAGAAGCTGTGACAAGAATTGTACACATTGTGGCAAAATACAATAAATAAATGTGTTTGATAGCAGATATACATTTGTAATTTGGCAATAAAGGTTGTAACATAAAATAAACATTAGTATGTTAAGTATGAAAATAATTAAAACAGAAATTATTAAGCCACTAACAAGGCGTGTTAATGAATATGCATAACAATAAGCAATGTTAAAAACAAACACATTCTGAACAATTATTATTATTATTATTATTATTATTATTATACATTAGTATATAACAAATCATGCAGGTAGAACCAGATCCACTAAAATGTGAGCATTCCAAATTAGGATATTAAGAAAATGACGTCATAGGTGAACAATATGACGACGTCACTACTTGCATTATACATAATTATATGTCAATAGCACACGGAAAACATACGAACAGCAAATGATAGGTACAAATGAGGCTCACTCAAGAAAGGTGCATTTTTTTATTATAGATTATGAAACACAAAGGGTCAAAGGTCAACATGCTGACGTCAGAGCGTTCGTTACTTACATCTACCTCTTTTTTCTCAATTGCTAAAGTTCGTGCTAGACGCATTTTACGAAGGGTTTTGATAATCCCGGGAACTGGAAGAGAAGTGGCTTACAATGAACATCTTGTAAGGAAAATATCAAACTGGTTTCCTACGACATGGCCCACATTTCGCGTACCCACTCCCCAACATTTAAATAACATAGTTCATTCATGCAAAACTAAAAAGCAATGATATAGTTATAACAAACTCGTGTATAATCGCTTCCAGCTAGTGCTATCCACAAGTGTAACAATTTTTAATACAACAAAATAATAATAATAAAAAAAAAATAAACAACAATAATAATAATAATAATAAAAAAAAAGGATATTCCATCCTAAGAGCGTCGATATGGTGAACACGAATTTACACGAGATCAAGATTACACAAAAAAACCCAGAAAACTTAAATCGACGAATGTGGTGTCAGAGTAAGAAACAGAAATGGATAATTATTTTAAATGTACTGGAAGTTGGAGCTATAATTTCCATTTGTCCATCAACATATCAACACGCTGTGTAATCTATGGCATCAGTAGAGCAGTGGTTAAGCCATGTGGCTGGTAGGTACTGGATTCACAGTCCGGTACCGGCTCCAACACAGAATGTGCTTTAGCAGATCAGCGGGGAAGTGTACGATCACTACACTGACTTCTCTCTGACTAACCACTAACCATACCTGACTGTCCTGAACAAACAATTCAAATAGCTGAGATATGTGCCCAGGGCACGCGCTGAACTCAAATCTCCAGTGACGTCACACACATAACATTTGTATAGCGTTGCCATGGCTTTAGAGTTTAACGACACCACTAGAGCACATTGATTAATTAATCATCGGCTACTGGATGTCAAACATTGGTAATTCTGACACGTAGTCATCAGAGGAAACCCGCTACATTTTTCCTAATGCAGCAAGGGATCTTTTATATGCACTTTCCCACAGACAGGAAAGCTCATACTAGGGCCTTTGACCAGTTGTGGTGCACTGGTTGAAAGGAGAAAAACCCAATCAGTTGAATGGATCCACCGAGGTGGTTCGATCCTGCAACGCAAGCACCTAAAGCGAGCACTCTACCGACTGAGCTAACTCCAGCCCCCAGACTCTATTAAAGTCTTTAGTCTAGACTTTAAAAGTTTTATAAGCACAGGGATAGGACTGGTTACTTAAAGTTTAATTGTATATAAGCACAGGGCTAGGACTGGTTACTTAAAGTTTAATTGTATATAAGCACAGGGCTAGGACTGGTTACTTAAAGTTTAATTGTATAGAAGCACAGGGCTAGGACTGGTTACTTAAAGTTTAATTGTATAGAAGCACAGGGCTAGGACTGGTTACTTAAAGTTTAATTGTATAGAAGCACAGGGCTAGGACTGGTTACTTAAAGTTTAATTGTATATAAGCACAGGGCTAGGACTGGTTACTTAAAGTTTAATTGTATAGAAGCACAGGGCTAGGACTGGTTACTTAAAGTTTAATTGTATAGAAGCACAGGGCTAGGACTGGTTACTTAAAGTTTAATTGTATAGAAGCACAGGGCTAGGACTGGTTACTTAAAGTTTAATTGTATAGAAGCATGGAAATTAACGTTAACATACAAGTGTTTAACCAACATCTATTATGTGTCCAGCATGTGTGAATCACAACACTTGGTCCAATTTAACTAGGGTCGATCCACTGGGCTATATCTCATTCCAGCCAATGCTCCTCAACTGGTGTAACATAGGCCGTGGTATGTGTTATCCTGTCTGTTGGATGGTGCATATAAAAGATCTCTTGCTGGTAATAAAAAATATGGAGTGGCCAACGTGTTTTCTCTGTCATCATCATGTGTGGTCCTTGGCCATATACCCGACGCCATATGACCGTGAATAAAATGTATGTAATTAAATAAAACATTCCTTCCTTCCTCCTTTCTTCCTTGGTCTAAACACTGAGAGACGAAACTCCCTGTCGACATGTGCTTTACCTTTACTATCGAATATTAAAAAAAAGATTAGTTTATAATTACAAACAGAGTATAGTTCATATTTCGGTCTGATAGAATTGATGGATACAGTGCTAAGCGTAAGGCTATGTGCCAACAATGATGTTTTACGAATTGGAACATCAGTTGACATTCAATATCACTTTTTTATGTTTGCATAACGTACAATCACAAAATAAAGCAATCAAACAAAAAGAGGGTCTTCAAACTTCATCAGGTTTCATACATATCCTAATCACCAAAAGAAAGTTTGTAATTGGAATAGATTTACTTGATTACAATCAATTCTGTGAAAGCATAACGGTATATCCCCCGAATCTTAATTTTCTTCACAGTTCGTTTTAGGGTTGGTATGTGGACAACATACTAAACATCCACCAAAATCCTCCATGAAAACATATGTCTAATTTGCATAAAGCAAATATCGCGGTCAAAGTATTGAATTTTGTAATGTTATATAATCCAGAGAACATTCTTGACCTGTTCAAACACAAACATGTTTTGGGCGTGTGGGGAAGGTGTTTACTGAATTTCTAGTTTGATCTGACACTTCCTTATTTGCATTATTCCAATATGGCCGCCAAAATGCCTATAAATAAACAATTTTACGTTATCATATGATTTTTCCGAGATCATGACGTTTTTTGCTTATTATTTAAATATATATGCGTTCGTCCCTTCTTAGAAAAACTAAATTTAGAGTTACAGGTTGATAAATGATTATGTTCGGGTTTCTTTTGGTGATAAATATTTATATTGAATTAACCAAAACGACCTTAGAATAGTACTTTCAACTTTTAAAGGGACATACCCTAGTTTTTAAACACTAAGGCATATTTTTTTTACTATTACAGCCATATTTGATAACTGAAATCAGACATTATTTAGATCTTATTGTTTAGATTATCCATTTCCGTACATTCGAACTGTTTTTGGTCATCCTGATGTTTTTCATATCACAAATATCATATCATTCTCATATTTTAAAAACCGCACGTGCGTCTGAGAAGTAACAGTTATGGAGTCGAGTTTTAGTCCGTTTTCAGAGGATATTTCACCATATCAAAGTCACTCAATTGTAACTTTATCCAAATGTGTTTCAGGTTTGTAGATTAACTAAACTTAGTGTTACTTTTCACGGGTTGAAACTAGGGTATGTCCCTTTAACGGTTCTCTTTTTTATTCGTCATTAATCTTTTACGTTTTGTTTTTAGTTTTGCATATATAACCAAAGCTAAAAATGAAAACATCCCACTCCATAGTGCCTGAAACGTAAATAAAGTTTAAGTATTGTTGTTTATTAAGTTTACAATTTGTTGATTTTCAATGTCCAATCAATCGGTACAAAGCGTTTGTGCCTATAACATCTGACAACTTAAAACCAAAGTTTTCGAAATTTATAGCATCTATTCTAATGAACACTATATAACATAGCATTACATTTTATCAGTATATGTGTCAGATTTAATGAAGAGAGATAACCTGATATTTGTCCCCTGATTTATTTTGCTGTAATATCAAACCACATCTATAACGTCGAAATAAAGTGACAAAAGTAATTACATATAAAGAAACAGCAAAACTGTATGCGTGTAAGTGATTTTACTAATCTAAACAAGCTGTAACTACTGTTACATGTACTGTTACATGATAACAACTGATATTTTAAAAAAATCTACCAAGTTAGGGCCTACATTAAAAAACAAGATTATAAACAATAAAGTTCTTAGAATATTTTAGACTGTTTCAACGTCTACGTTATACTAAAGCGCGTTCTTGTGAAATAGCGGTTGTCTATGTGTTAAATGTCTCGACTGTGACAGAAATATGACCCCTTCAGTTTACGTCACATCAAATGACCCCTTCAGTTTACGTCACATCAAATGACCTTAGGCGTGTTTATGAATGGGATATGACAGAAGACGATGACACAAGTGAAAATGTCCGCGAGCGTTCCGCCTTCTGAACACGCGACTTATGTCACCCTTGGTTTAGATTGTAATTCAGGGCCGGACTAGAGGAGGGTTTTTTTTTTACCAGGGGATCCCGAACCCCCTTTCTCTTATTTTTCAAACAAGGATTGCAAGTGCAAGTTACAGAACCTCAAATGTTGAGCATTGTACAACCATTGCAAAAAAGAAAATCGCCACAGCAAAAAAAAAGAAGAATTCGTCAATTTCCACGGCATATTTTGGGGTTAACATGTAAAGGAGGAGTTTAATTTGTCAAGAGTACAAAACATAAATAAATAAAATTAATTGAGAAAAGTTATATTACTTTTTTGTTATAATTTCCACTGCAAAATAAATGCCTCGGAAAACTGAAAACACCACGGCAATCTCCTCAGAATTGCCTATTGCCGTGGTTAATTGCCATAATTACCGTATCATACTGTGACAGCGCATTCAGATTCGAAGATGAGCAATAAATGTAAGTAGACGAGTCATTCTGTATGAACATCTCGGATTGGCCGTTTAAAGCGTGACCAGCAATATTATAGACATTGATGAATTGCTTTGAACTCGTTAGCGTTTTCTTTTTTACTCCTGGCGTAAGCAATCTAATCAGGTGTATCATTTTGTGCAAATTCATTATAATTACTTGGTTGGAATGTATTCATGATGAAGAATGAAAGCAAAAAGGTAAGTCTACATCTCTCTCTCTCTTTCTCTCTCTCTCTCTCTCTCTCTCTCTCTCTCTCTCTCTCTCTCTGTCTCTGTCTGTGTCTCTCTCTGTCTGTCTCTCTCTCTCTCTCTCTCTCTCTCTCTCTCTCTCTCTCTCTCTCTCTCTCTCACTATGTCTCTTTTTCCGTCTCTATCTCTATCACTGTCTCTGTGTCTTTCTGTCTGTGTGTGTGTGTGTGTGTGTGTGTGTGTGTGTGTGTGTGTATCTCGCTCTCCCTCTTTCTCTCCCTTCATCTCTGTCTCTCTCTATGTCTATCTTTATCATTGTCTCTCTCTGTCTTTGTCTCTCCCTCCCTCCCATTCCCTTCCTCCCTCTCTCTGTCTCTCTCGCTCTCTCTCTGTTTCTCTCTATCACTGTCTCTCTCTCTCCGTCCCCCTCTCTCTATGTTTCTCTTTATCTCTCGCTATTACTATGTATCTGTATTTCTGTCTCTCTCGGTCTCTCTCTCTCTCTCTCTCTCTCTCTCTCTCTCTCTCTCTCTCTCTCTCTCTCTCTCTCTCTCTCTCGCTTTGTATAATCGGGGAGTGGGGTGGGGGCGGCTGTGATTGTTACACCCACCGAGATAGGAAAAAAGTCCTCAATTTCCATATATAGTCAGAACTAGGGTTAAAGATAAAGTTTCACTTGTAAGAAAGTTTGACTTGGCAACATATTCTAAATTATTCGAGTAAACCACCCGGATGTGACGTAAGTTGAAGGGTTTGAAAATGAAAGTAGAGAAACGGTGCGTCTTTTCTCACACTATCTGAATCGTCGTCATCACATTCTGTGACGTCATTAAAGCTCGCCACAGAGTCGTCCTCGTCCTCGCTCTCGGTGACGGCCTCGTTAAATATGATAATAGGCTGCTGCGCCTGAACTAATGCTGCCGCTGCAAGAAGGAAATTACATCACATTTGTGTTGCCATAGCAACTGACTTTCATAACGTAACATATTACGCGGTGGGATCTAAAAACCGAGCCCATTGGCTCAGTGGTTAAGTTAGGCTGCTAGGTACTGGGTTCGAATCTCAGTACAATCTTCAACCCAGACATTGCCTAGTTCAGTTTAACACTTCTTTCGCTAACCACTAGACAAACCCAAATTGCTGAGGTGTGTGTTCCCAGAACAGCGTGCTTGAACCTCAATCGTTAAAAACATGAACTAAATTAAAATGAAGAAATAAAACAAATTAAATCTGATTAATACGATCTTATTTTGCCGTTTCGCTTGCTGGTACAAGTACAAATATTTCGTGAAGTCTGAACATTGTAAGTGGTGGAGTGGTTAAGCTATATGTCAGAAGACTGGTGGGTACTAGGTTCGCATCCCGGTACCCGCCCTCGATTAAGTTTTAACGGCTCAATGGGGAAATGTAAGACCACAACACTAATTTAGTTTTTCACGAACTACTAACCATTAACCCTCCCTACCCCATCTCCTACACTGGCAGCCCAGATAGGCCCTATAGGGGCGTCGGAAGCGGTACGGCCATGGACCGTTTTCATTCTCTTCCTATGGCGCTAGCATAACATAGATCTCATCATATACATTGCTTTCATGGCCGTACCAACTTTTCATTGCTTCCGACGCTCCTGATAGTCGAGGTGTGGGTCTAGGACAGCGTGCTTGATCTTTAATTGGATATAAGCACCAAATTAAGTTTTAATGAATAAATAAACAAAGAAACGTGGTCGCTGTGATGACAGGAGGTCGATAATACAGTTAATAATCACTGATAATGTAAAAACAACTATATCCAGGGGCGCAACCAGGAAATATTTTGGAGGGGTGGGGTGGGGTGGAGGGCGGGGTGTGTGTGGTCAAAGGGACAAAGGACACATGGACCAATTCGTGAAATGGGCAACCCAAAAAATTTAGTTTTAAAACCCCAAAATAGAGGCACTTGACTATATAATGTCCCCTGGTTTCCCCATATATGCGCCTCTGATGTCGCCCCCGTGTAAACGTATACCTCGTTTCTTCTCCCTGGGGTGGACGAGGAACGCCGTGTCCACCTCCTGCCCGCACGCGTCGCAGGTCTTCGTGG
Source organism: Gigantopelta aegis (assembly GCF_016097555.1). Taxonomy (NCBI): domain Eukaryota; kingdom Metazoa; phylum Mollusca; class Gastropoda; order Neomphalida; family Peltospiridae; genus Gigantopelta; species Gigantopelta aegis. The sequence continues at coordinate 1,597,945 of NC_054699.1, forward strand.
CGAACCCCTGGGTCTCTTTAGGGGTGAGCCACTCCCCCAGGAAAGTCGCCGTGCCGCACAGGGGGCATTCGATCCGACGCTCCACCCAAATACCTGCAACAATATTAAGTAGAAAGGGAACTGACATTTCTTACACACCCGATGATGAGAACATCATTAGTTATTTTTGACAACATATACTGACATTTCTTACACACCCGATGATGAGTAGATCATTCGTTATTTTTGATAACATATACTGACATTTCTCACACACCCGATGATGAGAACATCATTCGTTATTTTTGACAACATATACTTGTTTACACATGTATGTGAACATCATTCGTCATAATTTTAAGACATACTGACTACACACCCGGCTGTTCCTAGGTGATGACCAGGTACACACCAATGCCATATCATTCCAATGAAAACATATACTGACAAACACACGATGATGAGATCGAAGTTATTTTTACACTGTGTACGTATGTTAATAATTTTAAGCCAGTCTGTTTGTCTGTGACGTCACCGTAAGTGCAAGGGCGTATGTAAATGACGTTTAGTGCAAAAGTAAAAAAACACCCTGGTTTTTGAGGATATGTAAGAAATAGAATAATACATTCGTGTCCGTTACATACCATTTATCTTACAACTCGTTGTTTAAAAACGTATCATACTCGCTTTCGCTCGTTAGATACATTTTAAAACAACTCGTTGTACGATAAATGGTATCTAACGGCCACTCATGTATTATTCTCTATTTAACTCTATAATGGGTTTTAAACTTAATAATATGTTTTATATGAGTCTTAATGTTGAGTTCGATGCGGTTTACAGCATTCCCTTTTGACGCAAACGGACCACGGTGCACTGAACAAAATAAGAAACTTCCGCTAACTTTGCTTGAACATAACTTGATGAAACCAACCCGGGGGAATAATTGTTATATATGCGTTTAAATAGTGTTCCATGATGCACTGTTTGGTGCAAAAATCATGGCCATAGGTTAACAGAAACTTGGAGACATTTTGACCAAGTGTGGTAGGGGTTAAAAAAAACCCCACCCACTTAATAACGGGTATGACCACCTCTTGAATTGACCACTGCAGTGCATCGCAGGCGCATAGAATTGACTAAAGTGTTGATTTCTGCCTGTGGAATATTGTTCCATTCCTGAATGAGCGCTTGACGAAGTTCGTTGACGTTAGCGGGTGGGTTGGGACGACGCCTCAATCGACTGTCCAGACTATCCCAGACATGCTCGATGGGGTTGAGATCAGGACGTTTAGCGGGCCAGTCATCAATGAAATCAATGTTATTTGTCCTAAGAAAATTTACAGTGTCTCTAGCTGTATGAGAGGTGGCATTATCATGCTGAAAAATCGAGATGTTGGCGTTGTTATGGAACAGAGGAATGACGTGATGAGCGAGAATGTCATCGCGGTAACGTTGAGCATTTAAATTGCCATCAATGACGACTAGTGGTGAACGATAACCATGGGCAATGGCTGCCCAGACCATGAAAGAACCCCTACCCCCAAAACGATCTCGTTCAAGAACACAACAGTCAGCATAGCGTTCATTTCTCCTACGGTAGACGCGCACCCTGCCATCACCACGTTGTAAAGAAAATCTGGATTCATCCGAAAAAAGAACGGTATTCCAGCGTCGCCGTATCCAACGAGTGTGTACACGTGCCCAATTAAGACGATTTAGACGATGACGTTGCGTTAAAACGCATCCGACGTAAGGACGTCGTCCATGTAAACCGTTCTCCCGCAGACAATTACGAACAGTTTGCCCACTGATTCGGTTATTATGAAGCCCAGGTGTGTTAGCAGCAGTAGCAGTGGCAGTTTGGAATCGATTGCGCAAATGCGTGTTCATGATATAGCGGTCTTGACCACGCGTTGTAACACGCGGACGTCCACGACGTGGCAAGTCGTTGGTGCTTCCTGTCGTTCGAAATCTTAGGCGAAGATTTCGTATCACTCGACTAGAACTCCCAACATGCCTTGCAACGTCTTCTGTCGACATGCCAGCATCAAGCATGCCAATCGCCCGTTCGCGTAAATTATTGGGTATTCTTGGCATACTAAAAATGCTACAATGTGAAAAACTTTTTTTTTTTTTAACAAATTTTTAAGCGTTTTCGTTCACTTGACAACAATGTCAGTAAGACAAGTAAAACAAATTGACCAAATACTACACGGGACATGTCGAACCATGCATGCACGTGCAAATTGAATTTCACGTTGTCGACGATTAACAGTGCAAAAATAATCGATAAAATTCATGAATCCTGATAATACAGCTCAAGGCTAATACTACCTATATAATTTCATTACACAATGAATTCTTTAACACAACAAATACTATATGTACAAATCGGAAGTTTCTGTTTTTGTTCAGTATATATAAAAGCAAGATGCAATATGAGGGGAGACAACTCGTTAAGCTATACCGAATTGCTTTAACTTCAGTTTTTATCGTACTGTTGAACTATCACAAGTATTCTTTTTAACAGTTTTAATAGTTTAATATTTTAGTTGGTGTCACCCCCATCCGTCCGTCCATCCGTCTGTCTGTCTGTCTTTGTCTCTCTCTTTGTGTATGTGTGTGTGTGTGTGTGTGTGTGTGTGTGTCTGTGTCTGCCTCTCCCCTCCCCTGTCTTTCTCTCCGTCTCTCTCTCTCTATCTCTCTGTTTCACTCTCTCTGTCTGTCTCTCTGTCTCTGTCTCTCTCTGTCTGTCTCTCTGTCTCTGTCTCTCTCTCTGTGTCTCTATCTCTGTTCCCTCTGCCTATCAGTTTGTCTGTCTCTCTCTGTCAGTCTGTATCTACCTCTCGCCTATCTGTATGTATATATATATATATATGTCTGTCTCTGTCTGTCTGTCTGTCTGTCTGCTCGTCTCTCTGTATGTCTCTCTCTATCTCTTCATATAAGACAATTGTAAAAGTTTTTACATACCAGCATAGCCTTTAAGAATTTCTTCAAACTCCAGTAACAGTGGTAGAATAATCCCCCACATCGTGCAGGCTGGAACCTGATCATCCGAGTCACTGTTGTCACGTGACTCGATCCGAAGCACCACGTCTCTCTGGTTTTCGGTACCTTCTCGGTTGTACATGACAATGAGGCGAACCGGATGCTCCTTGTGCGTGGCGTGTATCCCTCCACCCCAGTGGAACACATAGTTCAGTTTGTATTTATCGTGGTTTGCTCGCACACACAATAGTTCAAAGAGTCCTGGAGGCATGTAGCGCGGGAATTTGAAGACCACGGCCAGTTTTCTTCGTTCAGACAGCTTGTCCCACTCCTGACGGAGATCGTTTGGTTCGGGAGTCTTCCTCAACCATGGAATCAACAGTTTGGAAATTTTACACCTCCCTTCGCCATCTTTGTCTACAGTCAAGACGTGGAACTTGTCTTTCGTCCTCTTCGAAACGGGGTACCCTATTTCAAAGGCGTCGTGTAGAAGAGTCAAGGTTTTCTGAAAAGAGTTATTCAGATCATTTGAAAAGCAGTTTGAAATTGCTGCTTTGATGAAATCCTTGTCAATGATCCCTTCCGCAAGGACTTCTTGTTTCAAGCGGTCAAATTTGCCCTGACTGAGCCCAGCTGTTTTGAACCGATCCTCCTGTAGATAGTCGTATTTGTCGGCAAAATCGTGTCTGAATATTTGTCGGAAAATGTCGAACAGCCACGAAGGCCTGAGAAAGACGAGAGTTTTCAGCTTTGGCACTTTGGAAAACCACAACACCTTCCCGGTGTCGTGCAGGTACTGGGTGATGCAATCTATTAGATGCTTCATACCAAATTTGTGCGAAATCTCGGCGGCGTATTCGTCCCACTCCATCACTGGAACCGCCATTGTGTTGCCTCTCTCTTCCAGATACGTCTCCACCTCCACCCAGAATATTGGTATGACTCTCATAACATTAGGAAAGATCTTCTGCTGGTTTGCTAGCGCTTCTATGGACATTTTCAGTATATCGAATCCTTTGAAGACGGCGGAACTGGTCACAATGACTTCAGTCTGTACGGTGCATCTGTCCTGAAGGAGTTTCACGTAGGTCTTCAACTGTTCTGACAGAGTCGGGGATATCTCCGGTTTCGCTTCTATCACCTTAATCTTTTCCTGGATCATTTTGCGTCTGTTGTCTAAATGGCTTGTCAGCCTCCTTGGAACCTCTACTGATATATGTCTGAGCTTGTCTCTAGGCACTTGGTCGCTGTGTGTCCCGACCAAAAGGACGACAAGCTTGTTGGTCTTGGCTATCATCCAGTCAAACCAGGTGCCAACCATCTCGTCGAAATTCTCTTCGGTGTATTCTGCCATATTGAAAGTCAGAATTGCAATCGATGGCTGCTCGAGGAACAGGTAATGGGGATACAGATAGAAGGGATGACCACAGAGATCCCAGATATTCAAATGCAAGGATCGACCAGGTCTACCTTCCTCCACGTCGTAATCAAAGCTGGTGTCGTAGGTCTCTATCCCAACCGACCCCAGGTTGTTTTCAAACTCCTGCGACAGCCGAGGTTGCTGGTCGATCAGCGAGTGGATCAGACTCGTCTTACCACTCTTCCTGGAGCCGATCATCAGAATCTTGACTCCTTGATACGTCTTGGCTTCCGCCTGCGACTCCTGGAAGAAAGACATGATAGAGCGCAATCCAGAATCACAGACGTCCGCTGGAGGATATGTCAACGGATTCTCCTCGACAAACATCTCCTGATCCGTGTTCCACTCCAGTTTCTTTATGGAATTCCACGACAGAACCTTCAGCTTGTTGCTGCTGAGATCCAGCTTTTTAGACATGAGCATGAGATGCCCTGGGAACTTCGTCATACTGTTCTCCGACAGGTCTATGCTCGAGACCCAGTGTTTACTTTGCACGTTGACATTGAACGTAGGCACTTTGGTGATCTGGTTGTAGCTGGCGTTGAAGGAATCGAGCTTTGGAAGAAGGAACACGTCTATAGGCAGGACTGTAATTTTGTTGTTGGAGATGTCTAGATCCTGCAGCTGTTTGAGCTGCCGAATCTCCGGAGTGATCTCTCGAATGTTGTTGTCCTTGCAGCGAAGAATCTCCAGCTTGGTCATGTGAGCGACGTCCTTGAAAACCGTCCCGAGATTATTTCCGTCCAGAACCAAGACCTGGATCCTCTTCAGCCTCTCCACGCCTTTCAGACTCTCCAGCTCATTGCTGCTCACGTCCAGACGATTCAGCTTCCTCAGCCTGCGCAGAAACTGCGGAATCACCGTCAGAGTGTTGTTATTCAGACGCACTTCGATCAGATTTTCCAACCCTTTCACGGAGTCTGGGAAAGAATGGTCGCTGAGGTGGTTGAAGCCGAGGTCTAGTTTCTCTAAGTGGAACAGGTTTGCCAGGAGCCCGTCTGGTATGGTTTTGAGGCTGAGGTCGTACACGAGAAGTCTCTTCAGACTGTCAGCCAACTGCTGGATGTTCTTGATCGTTTCGTTACTCGTGTCCAGCAGACGTACGGAGACGGCTTTCTCGGGCTTGGCAGACGGCAGTCGCTCCGGATGTAGGTGGCGCGCCTCACAGAATCCGACGTGCGTGATGGGGCTCCTGCCGTACGGGCCTGTGTAATTGTTGCGGACCTCTCGTGTCGCCGGTCTCGCCGTCGCCATTTTGGTCACTGACATTACTCTCAGGTAACGAGGCCGACGTTAACGTAGCTGCAGAACGGGCGATCCTGTGAAAGGATGGAAAAAAAAAAAGTTGCAGTCAGATCGTTCAACTAGGTAAATAAAATAAATAAGCAAACACATAAAACCTATACCGGCTTCGGTGGTGTAGTGGTTAAGCCATGGGACTTAAGGCTGGTAGGTACTGAGTTCGCCTCCTGGTACCGGTGTAGTAGCCTTACACCCACCCAGATCGAGTTGGGTATAAGGCTACTACACCAATTTCTCTCTCATCACTAACAACTAACCACTAACCCACTTACCTGGACACACACACACACACACACACACACACACACACACACACACACACACTCTCTCTCTCTCTCTCTCTCTCTCTCTCTCTCTCTCTCTCTCTCTCTCTCTCTCTCTCTCCCTCTCTCTGTGGTGTGTGTTCCCAGGACAGCGTGCTTGAACTTTAAACGGGTATAATCTCAAAAATAACAACAAATGAATGAATAAAACAAATATGTGTGCTTGGGTTGAAGGACTGAACGTCTTTGGTGGATCTATTGTTCCCCGATCCAACCAGTGCCTCACGTTGTGGTATGTACTGTCCTGTCCTGAAAACTACATATAAAAGATCCATTACTACTAATAGAAAACAACTTGCTTTCCTCTGAAGACCACATATTAGAATTATATTTTTTTTTACATCTAATAGCCGATAATTAATAGATGAATGTGCTCTAGCGGTATCGTTAAACAAAAACAACCTTTATATCTGTATATATATATATATATATATATATATATATATATATATATATATATATATATATATATATATATTTGTCTATCGTAGCCATATTACTGAAAATGATGACCACGGTGTTGTTTCGATATTGCAATGTTGCTATTGTTTTTGCACCTGTCCCCACCTGATTAAACCTCTGCCCCACCCCACCCCCAACTCAACACCTTTTATATTTGCTTGTCTCCCCTTAACAGACAGCGTGGGTGCTACCTCACAAATGTAGGTGACCTCATTTTAAAATTATGGCTATGTCAATGTCCTTTTTTGTTACTGTTGTTGTTGTTGTTGTTGTTGTTGTCTTTCGTCATTTGTAAGCAATTCCTTTCAAATGAATGTTGTTAGTATATCCAAGTATTTATGACGGCGTGGTACACGGATTAGGTTAGAACACGGCCACATAAGTCTTTATCGCGTGCTTTATGGCTGTTTGATAACTCTGTATTGCTGGACTCCCGTCAAACCGCCGACGATTTATTGATATAGCAATACCGGTTCGCCAACGTCCCAGATAACAAAATGGCATTAATCACACTATCGATCAGTTATCGTTATAATCTTTTTGTCGATCTTGTAATACAGACGTTCTACCATCTAATGTGTACAATCTTAGTTTTTCTTTCTGCAGTACCCATTGTCGATTAGTACCCATTGTCGATTAGTACCCATTGTCGATTAGTTAACGTTCAAACTTACTCAGTTTACGGCTGCAGATTTAATTAGTCATGACAGATGATTTTTACGTACCGCCATTTGTTTATTCTGCATTTCGTAAGCATGCCCCAGACGCCCCCCCCCCCCCCCGATTCCTGGCCCTTTGGCGCAATTCAGAACTCGTGCCCAGGATGGACGTACCTGACCCTTCAGTGAATGTAGGGCGGGACGTAGCCCTGTGGTAAAGCGCACGCCTGATGTGCCGTCGGTCTAGGATCGATCCCCGTCGGTGGGCCTATTGGGTTATTTGTAATTCCATCCAGTGCACCAAGACTGGTACATCAAATGCCGTGGTATGTGTTATCATGTCTGTGGGATGGTACATATAAAAGATCCCTTGCTACTAATGTATAGGGTTTCCTCCCTATGACTGTGTCACAATGACTATATGTTTTACATCCAATAGCCGATGATTAATAAATCAATGTGCTCTAGTGGTGTCGTTAAACAAAAGAAACTTCTTCAGTGGATATAGGCAAATTAATAGAGTTTTATTTCCTTTCAGATCCCTCACTTTCAAATACACACCACGGACCTTGCGATCCCCCACTTTCAAATACACACCACGGGTCCTGCGATCCCCCACTTTCAAATACATACCACGGGCCCTGCGATCCCCCACTTTCAACTACACACCACGGGCCCTGCGATCCCCCACTTTCAAATACATACCACGGGCCCTGCGATCCCCCACTTTCAAATACACACCACGGGCCCTGCGATCCCCCACTTTCAAATACACACCACGGGCCCTGCGATCCCCCACTTTCAAATACACACCACCACGGGCCCTGCGATCCCCCACGGGCCCTGCGATCCCCCTTTCAAATACACACCGCGGGCCCTGCGATCCCCCACTTTCAAATACAGACCACGGGCCCTGCGATCCCCCACTTTCAAATACATACCACGGGCTCTGCTATCCCCCACTTTCAAATACACACCACGGGCCCTGCGATCCCCCACTTTCAAATACACACCACGGGCCCTGCGATCCCCCACTTTCAAATACACACCACGGGCCCTGCGATCCCCCACTTTCAAATACACACCACGGGCCCTGCAATTAGAAGTTGATGTGGTTATTTCATTTGAAGAAAAAATAAAGTGACGTTATATAAAAGTCTCTTAAGGGAACTCATTTAGTAGTCTCCGTGTCTGTAGTATGAAGACAATTCACAATACCCGTTGGTATATATATATTCTTTATTCTTCTTAAAAAGAGTTGTAACATTTGCATTAGTCGCACAGTCCTCTCTTTTTTTCGTAATTCGCATGCATATACATAATCCGTAAAGTTTGTTTTGTTTAACGACGCCACTAGAGCACATTGATTTTTTTATCTTATCATCGGCTATTGGACGTCAAACATGTGGTCATTCTGACACTGTTTTTTTTTTTAGAGGAAACCCGCTGTCGCCACAGGCTACTCTTTTACGACAGGGAGCAAGGGATCTTTTATTTGCGCTTCCCACAGACAGGATAGCACAAACCATGGCCTTTGTTGAACCAGTTATGGATCACTAGTCGGTGCAAGTGGTTTACACCTACCCAGTGAGCCTTGCGGAGCACTCACTCAGAGTTTGGAGTCGGTATCTGGATTAAAAATCCCATGCCTCGACTGGGATCCGAACCCAGTACCTACCAGCCTGTAGCCTGTGGGGGTGGGGTAGGGTGGGGTAGGGTGGTGGCTTTGCCCACAAATCGGTGACGAAAATGTATGGGTTTTTTTTTTTTTTTTTTTATTCCACTCTATATAACCAAAGATAAAAATTTGGCTTGCCCCCCCCCCCCACCCCCCCTCCACTAGTGACTAGCTCCCCGGAAATATATTGTGCCCCCCCCCCCCCCACCACTAGTGGCTAGCTCCCCGGAAATATAGTGTGCCCCCACTAGTGACTAGCTCCCCAGATATATATTGTGCCCCATCCCCCCTCCAGATAACGTTCTTACAGGACTGCATAGGACAGTCATCGACTAAGAAAATCGACCGTAACCTTTAAACAGGTTACGGTCGATTTTCTTAGTCGATGACTGTAATTATAAAAATACGGCTCAGAAAGTCATATTTTTTTAATTTAGACATGCCCGATCTAAAATGAGAGACCTAAAGTTATAATTAAAATTTTATATATTTTTTATTATTTTAGTTTTGAAAACTGCGCAAACAAAATTTAATTATAAATTTCCCATATCCCCGGTTGGCTTAATTTCAAAATTGTCCTAAGTAAATTCTGTCCCGGATTGGGCCCCTGGCTTCCAAAGGCCGAACCCGGTGTGGACGTGCTCGAAACCTTAGTGGTATATGAGCATGTTAAAAACATTACCAGTACCAGTATCAGAACGTCTTGCTAAGTGAGACACTTGTATGACGGCCTTTAAAAAATATATATGTTTAACGATACGAGCTTTGAAAAATATCGATAAACGATCGGAGGTAACATGCGGAATATATTAATCGGTTTTACACGGGCGGTTGTATTGTTGTCACGGGTGTTATGGCGGAAAAACGCAGCCATGCAGGTGAGCTAATAAAGATGCATTATTCGCATTAATTTTCTAAATACCTGTAAGTTGTTTTACGTCACGGCTTACGCACGCCTATTGAAACTAGTACTGCATGGTCTGGGGCAAGGCCGGATTACGGTTAGCACATATTAGGCACTGTGTGTAACAGTCTAAGAGGGTGGAAGTATAGGTTCCACAGGACCAAATCAATTCCTATTGCCGATAATGTTAACGTTTACTAATAAAACTGATAGAAGCAGCGTATCAACACACACAGCTAGTACACCAATAAAATGTGTGTATGTATGTATGTATATCTATATATTGTATGTATTATGTATGTATGTATTGATGTATGAATATCTATATATGTATGTATGTATGTATTGATGTATGAATATCTATATATTGTATATATGTCGAGGTTGACTGTTACATACATAGATATTAACGCAATGGCGCAGGGAATAATTAAATCCTTTCTGGCCTCACAAATTGTCCCATGCCGTTGCTGGGACTCGAACCTGTGGCACCGAATCGCTCGCAAATTGCAAGACTAACCACGATACGATCTGAGCTATGTATGTATGTATGTATGTATGTATGTATGTATGTATGTATGCATGTACATAGATATTAACGCACTGGCGCAGGGGATAATTAAATCCTTTCCTTTATCATCACATATAGACTTATTCTAGGTTATAATTGGTAACAGAACAATATGTCATAATAACGGTATTAAGTTATAATTGGTAACAGAACAATATGTCATAATAACGGTATTAAGTTATAATTGGTAACAGAACAATATGTCATAATAACGGTATTAAGTTATAAGTGGTAACAGAACAATATGTCATAATAACGGTATTAAGTTCTTTTGTGAATGTTTCATTTCATTTCAACTTATTTTCGTGCGTATATCCAATTAAGGTCCAAGCACGCTGTCCTGGGCACACACCTCAGCTATCTGGGTTATCTGTCCAGGACAGTGGGTTAGTTGTTAATTGTTAGTGGTTAGTGAGAGATAAGAGGGCCTTACACATACCCACTGGGACGTTAAAGCTCGCTCTGGGTGGGAGCCTGTACCGGGCTGCGAACCCTGTACCCACCAGACATATGTCGGATGGCATAACCACGACGCCACCGAGACCGGTTGTGTGAATGTATCTATGCTTGTATTCATACTTTCTGACTGTTTTCGTTTATACTTCACATATTTAATAAACTATCAATATTTTCAGAAATTGTGTCAGTGATATCTTTGTTATTCTCATCATTCCATTTTCCATGGGTGGTTGTCTGTTCGTCTGACATATCGTCCACGGGATCATTGATCGTGTAAGAAATAGTAAAGCAAACGGGCGAATGATCCGAGAAACAATTGAACTTGCTAGACTCGAAATGTTGGATTAAAGTATGATTCTTTGACAAGTACATAGTCTAAGAAGCAAGTACCATTCGCAATGAAAAAAACGTGATATTACCATTTGGGTCTATCATGGCATTTAAGATTCGTAGTTCGCTCGTTTTACATCGACATAAAAGTTTCCTACCAAATTAATTCACCATTTTGTCTTCACAATAACACGTTTTAAAAATATTTTCAGGTAAGTATTCAATAACGTTTGATAGTACATTGTGTGCAAATTCTGGTAGTCTATCATGTACGATAAAATCAGAGTCGGTACCAGTGCGACCATTGGGATCACCAATGACGATAATGTTACCGAACTCTGAATATGTACATATACTATCCTTAAGGATTAAAAATAAATCTGTATCATTTTTGTTATAATATATACTGTTAATGGGGGGGGGGGGGGGGTGTGTGTGTGTGTGTGTGTGTATATAATTAACAAAAATATATGTATTTCTACCAGGACATGTAACATTGCATTTAAGCATTAGTATAACAATACTGTCACAAACTTTCTCCATACAAAAACAGTACTCTTTGAGGCAAAGACAATCTCTAATATATATATATATATATATATATATATATATATATATATATATATATATCCCCCCCCCCCCCTCCTTTACCGTGCTCTTTATGTACAGTGCATGTGTTATAATTAGGAACTGATATATCACTGGAATTCATATACAGACATATTACATCATATTTACAAATAAATTCTAAAAAATCAGTTTCTTTCAGTTATTTGGTAGAGACCCACACACGTTGCACGATTGAATGGATAAAGTATTTCCCACGTTTTCCTATAGGACATTGTTAGTGGTATCGAGAGATTCGAGTGGTTGGTATCGACTGGCCGATGGTGACGATGGAAGCAATGTTTTATTTAACGACATACTCAACACATTTTAATTACGGTTGTATGGCGTCAGACGTATAATTAAAGACCACTCAGATAATGAGAGAAGAAACCCGTTGCCGCCACGCAATGGGCTATTCTTTCCGATTAGCAACATAACAGCAATGGATCTTTTATATCCACCATCCCACAGACAGGGTAGCACATACCACGGTCTTTGATATACCAGTCGTGCTGCACTGGCTGGAACAAAAAATAGCTCACCGATGGGGATCGATCCCAAACCGAGCGCATATCATGCGAGTGCTTTATCACCAAGCTACGAATAACGCGCCATTATAAGACGCGGCTTTCCGTGCATTCTTTTCCCCGAGGGGCAGGACGTAGCCCAGAGGTAAAGCGTTCGCTTGATGCGCGGTCGGTTTGGGATCGATCCCCGTCAGTGGGCCCATTGAGCTATTTCTCGCTCCAGCCAGTGCACCACGAGTGGTATATCAAAGGCCGTGGTATTTGTTATCCTGTTTGTGGGATGGTGCATATAAAAGATCCCTTGCTGCTAACCGAAAAGAGTAGCCCATGAAGTGGCGACAGCGGGTTTCCTCTGTCTATATCTGAGTGGTCCTTAACCATATGTCCGACGCCATATAATGGTAATTAAAATGTGTTGAGTGCGTCGTTAAATAAACCATTTCCTTCCTTCCTTACCAATAATCACGTTTGTAGAAGCCCATAAGAAACATTTTAATGCGATCTGACTGGCAGAGAACTTGCGATTTGTTATGAAGTATACAACATGTTATTTTCGTGTTTCTATCCAATTAACGTTCAAGCACGTTGTCCTGATCACACACCTAAGCTATCTGAGAGGGTTAGTGGTTAGGTTTTAGTGATTAGTGAGAGATAAGTCAGTGTAGTGGCTTTACCCCTACCCACGGAGTCGTTAAATTCACTGTGGGTGGGAACCGGTACCAGGAGGCGAACCCAGTACCTAGCAGCCTTAAGTCTAGAATAGTGGGTTAGTGGTTAGTGAGAGAGAAGTCAGTGTAATAGCCTTATACCTACCCACAGAGTCGTTGAATTCACTCTGGCCGGTACCAGCGTACACAAATAATACCTACCAACCGTAAGTCCGATTGCTTAACCACTATACCCCACGGAGACCGGTATAGAACGTGTTCTAATCGCTATGATGTCGTCACGGCCCGCAGTCCAGACAGAGGGCGTTACAATTTCATGGTTCACGCGTTACGATTCAAGCCCAATTCGAGTCGTAACCACAAAACTCGTAACGTGAGCTTGGCCCTTTAACACTTACAGGTACGATACCAATCGTCCAATGACCCTTTCATTACAGACACAAGAGACTCGCACAATGACGTAGTCAAAGTCACTGGTTCACTAATACCACCGAATGCACCCAGTTGTATTAGGGGTGTTATTACGACAGGTTTTTAATGGGATTACCAGTTTTCGTCCTATTATGCAAACGATAATCGGCGTACACGCGTCAACGTGCAGATTAAAAATGACCTAATTTTTTTTTATGGCGGATCAGGCGGATAGCAAAATAAGTAGTGGAAAAAAAAGTTAAAACTTTGTTTGGTTCAACGATACCACTAACACAAATTGAGTAATTAATCATCGGCTGTTGGATACCAAACATTTGGTAATTCTGACATGTAGTCAAAAAGGAAACCCGCAATTTTGTTCTATTAAAGTTAAAGTTTCTTTTATTTAACGACACCACTATAGCACATTGATTTATCAATCATCGGCTATCGGATGCCAAACAAATTGTAATTTGACATATAGTCTTAGTGAGGAAACCCGCAACATTTTTCCATTAGTAGCAAGGGATCTTTTATATGCACCATCTCACAGACAGGATAGCACATACCACGGTCTTTGATATACCAGTCGTGGTGCACTGGACTATAAAAATAGCCCAATGGCTTCCACCGACGGGGACCGATCCTAGACCGACTGCCCATCAGTCGAGCGCTTTACCATTGAACTACGTCTTGCAACAAATACATAGTACAATCTACGATTTTACGATTAGGGGGAGGGGTGGGTGGGGGGGGGGGGGGGGGGGGTAGGGGCTAAAAAATATTACTGGTCATGGGGCGTACAATACTCAAACACGTATAAATCGGTGAACAGGGATTAGACTAGAGCAAACTGGATACTCGGTATATATATATATATTACCATATCTTTGACATAAAAAATCGATGATCAATAAATCAATATGCTCTAGTTGTGTCGTTAAACAAAGCAAACCTATTTCAAAAGTTCCAAATGTTTCACATCCAATAGCCGATGATTAATAGAACGTTTTCAACTAATTGCAAATGAAAGTCGTCTCGCTAAAACATGATATATATATATATATCATTTGTTTTAGCGAGACGACTTTCATTTGCAATTAGACCGGCCTCGGTGGAGTCGTGGTTAGGCCATCGGTCTACAGGCTGGTAGGTACTGGGTTCGGATCCCAGTCGAGGCATGGGATTTTTAATCCAGATACCGACTCCAAACCCTGAGTGAGTGCTCCACAAGGCTCAAGGGGTAGGTGTAAACCACTTGCACCAACCAATGATCCATAACTGGTTCAACAAAGGCCATGGTTTGTGCTATCCTGCCTGTGGGAAGCGCAAATAAAAGATCCTGTGCTGCTAATCGGAAAGAGTAGCCCATGTAGTGGCGACAGCGGGTTTCCTCTCAAAATCTGTGTGGTCCTTAACCATATGTCTGACGCCATATAACCGTAAATAAAATGTGTTGAGTGCGTCGTTAAATAAAACATTTCTTTCTTTTTTCTGACTCCATTACCGTGTGGGTACTATTAGCCAACGGCTTCGCGAGGAGCGCAAATTATAAGGTGTTTATATTCTGGTTATAATAGTTTGCTTGTTGTTACACGCCATATTGAACAACTTCCATTTGTAAGCCTATATACAGATCACTCTTTTCCATGACCCCGCGAACATAAATAAATACCTGTAATATCAGCGCGCGCACAATATGTACCAGTGTGATATACTACTCAACTTTCACTTAGCATATACCAAATATATATCACGGTTCTGTTCTGCAGGTCACGTACTTTACCAGAGCAGAACAGAACTTTATTACAGTATAAACGTGACAAGATGGTTTACAGGAGGATGAAATAATAACATATAATAAAAATTAATACATGTATTTAATTGTACATGTATATGGTATTAATTGATAATAACTGTAGCAGCAGCAGCAGTAGTAGTAGTAGTAGTAGTAGTAGTAGTAGTAGTAGTAGTAGTAGTAGTAGTAGTAGTAGTAGTAGTAATAATTAATAATAATAATAATAATAACGGTGGCAGCATTAATAGCAGTCGTAGTATAATAATAATAATAATAATAATAATAATAGTAGTAGTAGTAGTAGTAGTAGTAATAGTAGTAGTAGTAGTAGTAATGGTGGTAGTAGTAGCAGTAGTAGTAGTAGTAGTAGTAGTAGTAGTATGGTGGTAGTAGTAGTAGTAGTAGTAGTAGTAGTAGTAGTAGTAGTAGTAGTGGTAGTAGTAGTAGTAGTAGTAGTAGTAATGGTGGTAGTAGTAGCAGTAGTAGTAGTAGTAGTAGTAGTAATGGTGGTAGTAGTAGTAGTAGTAGTAGTAGTAGTAGTAATGGTGGTAGTAGTAGTAGTAGTAGTAGTAGTAGTATAGTAGTAGTAGTAGTAGTAGTAGTAGTAGTAGTAGTAATGGTGGTAGTAGTAATAGTAGTAGTAATAGTAGTAGTAATAAAAATGGTTGTAGTAGTAGAAACAGTTAGTAGTAGTAGTAAGTTAGTCAGTTACCAGGGTAGTAGTAGTAGTTAAAAAATAGTAGTCGGCCAAGTAGTCCCCATCGGTAGGCCCAGTAGCTATTTCAGTAGCCAGTGTAGTGGTATATCAAAGGCCGTGCATTGTGCATATAAAAAGATCGCCTTGCTATTTTTATTTATTTTTTTATTAATAATTTTTAATAATAATAAAATTAAAAAAAGGTTGGGGTAGTCATCGTAATGTACAGCTATTATAACAGTTTTGATTATGACATAAGTATATTCACACACACACCAGGGCGTTTATAAAAGCTGGTTAAAAAATGCTAGCTAAGTCATTTCAAGGTTGTCTATATTGCCCATCGGTGGGCCCATTTGGTTTTTTAATTCCAGCCAGTGCTCCACGAGCATGGTATAGAAAGGGAAAAGGAAAAAAAGGATACAAAGGAAAGGTTTGTCTATCAACAAATGTTTGCTATTAATGGCAAACTGTTGTGCGTTTCCTCTCTAAGACTATATGTCATATTACCATATCTTTGACATCCAAAAACCGATGATTAATAAATCAATATGCTCTAGTGGTGTCGTTAAATAAAGCAAAAGTATTTCAAAAGTATCAAAAGTTTGACAACCGATAGCCGATGATTAATAAAACCATCCAGTGGAGGTGACGCTGTGCACAAGATTGAGTTTGTATTGTCACTCTCTACTAGGCTTAGTAACACCACACTAGAACAAAACAAAGCCCACACCGCTAAATGCGGTTAGATAAACAGTTAAATATATTTGTATTGTCACTCTCTACTAGGCTTAGTAACACCACACTAGAACAAAACAAAGCCCACACCGCTAAATGCGGTTAGATAAACAGTTAAATATATTTGTATTGTCACTCTCTACTAGGCTTAGTAACACCACACTAGAACAAAACAAAGCCCACACCGCTAAATGCGGTTAGATAAACAGTTAAATATATTTGTATTGTCACTCTAACACCACACTACACCGGCTAGATAAACAGTAAACACCACACACACACCACACAAAACAAAGCCCACACCGCTAAATGCGGTTAGATAAACAGTTAAATATATTTGTATTGTCACTCTCTACTAGGCTTAGTAACACCACACTAGAACAAAACAAAGCCCACACCGCTAAATGCGGTTAGATAAACAGTTAAATATATTTGTATTGTCACTCTCTACTAGGCTTAGTAACACCACACTAGAACAAACAAAGCCCACACCGCTAAATGCGGTTAGATAAACAGTTAAATATATTTGTATTGTCACTCTCTACTAGGCTTAGTAACACCACACTAGAACAAAACAAAGCCCACACCGCTAAATGCGGTTAGATAAACAGTTAAATATATTTGTATTGTCACTCTCTACTAGGCTTAGTAACACCACACTAGAACAAAACAAAGCCCACACCGCTAAATGCGGTTAGATAAACAGTTAAATATATTTGTATTGTCACTCTCTACTAGGCTTAGTAAACACCACACTAGAACAAAACAAAGCCCACACCGCTAAATGCGGTTAGATAAACAGTTAAAATATATTTGTATTGTCACTCTCTACTAGGCTTAGTAACACCACACTAGAACAAAACAAAGCCCACACCGCTAAATGCGGTTAGATAAACAGTTAAATATCTTTGTATTGTCACTCTCTACTAGGCTTAAACAAACCGATGAAATAAATCAATATGCCCACACCGCTAAATGCGGTTAGATAAACAGTTAAATATATTTGTATTGTCACTCTCTACTAGGCTTAGTAACACCACACTAGAACAAAACAAAGCCCCACACCGCTAAATGCGGTTAGATAAACAGTTAAATATATTTGTATTGTCACTCTCTACTAGGCTTAGTAACACCACACTAGAACAAAACAAAGCCCACACCGCTAAATGCGGTTAGATAAACAGTTAAATATATTTGTATTGTCACTCTCTACTAGGCTTAGTAACACCACACTAGAACAAAACAAAGCCCACACCGCTAAATGCGGTTAGATAAACAGTTAAATATATTTGTATTGTCACTCTCTACTAGGCTTAGTAACACCACACTAGAACAAAACGCGGTTAGATAAACAGTTAAATATATTTGTATTGTCACTCTCTACTAGGCTTAGTAACACCACACTAGAACAAAACAAAGCCCACACCGCTAAATGCGGTTAGATAAACAGTGAAATATATTTGTATTGTCACTCTCTACTAGGCTTAGTAACACCACACTAGAACAAAACAAAGCCCACACCGCTAAATGCGGTTAGATAAACGTTTAAATATATTTGTATTGTCACTCTCTACTAGGCTTAGTAACACCACACTAGAACAAAACAAAGCCCACACCGCTAAATGCGGTTAGATAAACGTTTAAATATATTTGTATTGTCACTCTCTACTAGGCTTAGTAACACCACACTAGAACAAAACAAAGCCCACACCGCTAAATGCGGTTAGATAAACAGTTAAATATATTTGTATTGTCACTCTCTACTAGGCTTAGTAACACCACACTAGAACAAAACAAAGCCCACACCGCTAAATGCGGTTAGATAAACAGTTAAATATATTTGTATTGTCACTCTCTACTAGGCTTAGTAACACCACACTAGAACAAAACAAAGCCCACACCGCTAAATGCGGTTAGATAAACAGTTAAATATATTTGTATTGTCACTCTCTACTAGGCTTAGTAACACCACACTAGAACAAAATAGAGAGATAACCTGAAATCAGTCACACGTTTCTTGGCGGCGCCATGTTTAAAATTGTGTATTTTCGTAGTTTTAATTCGTTCATGCTTTGCAATTTGTTGCAAAATACAGAATACATTGCTGTAGCTTCAACATTTAGAGCTTA
This sequence comes from Gigantopelta aegis, assembly GCF_016097555.1. Classification (NCBI taxonomy): domain Eukaryota; kingdom Metazoa; phylum Mollusca; class Gastropoda; order Neomphalida; family Peltospiridae; genus Gigantopelta; species Gigantopelta aegis. The sequence continues at coordinate 1,616,603 of NC_054699.1, forward strand.
TCTAACTGTTTTAAACAGTAGTTTTGGTGGAAAGTGCTGTAGTAAGCTGCCACGAGTCTTGTGGACATATGCACCACCATGGAAATTCAGTTAATTCTAGACAACTATTACGGCCACCAGGGCCGGATTTAGACCTGAGGAGGGGGGGGGGGGGCGGGGCAGGGGCAGAGGCCCGGGGCACTCCAGGTTCGGGGGCCCCTCAACATAGAAATGAAAAAAGAAAAGAACTAATTTTGTAATTATTACTTTTTTTTTTTATAAAGGAAGTCCTTAGTCGGGGGGGGGGGGGGGGGGGGGAGGGGGCCCTCTGGCAGGTGGCGGGGCGATTGCCCCCTTAAAATTCCGGCACTGACGTCCACTACCCGATTAGTAATGTACGACAACAACAAAACATGATATACATATTTACTCAGCACGTTGGACAATGACCGCTGGTCGACAGCAATTGTCAAAAACACTAATTACCAGCAAGTCATGATTTGCATACGATTAGCCTCCGAAAACCTCCCTTTAGTTCTGACCACAGTGATTGCAGAGATTGCATGTCGCTGATTGGTCATACGCCAGCGGAAGTGACCGAGGAATTCCGAGCAAAGCTAAAATAGTCAGTACGCAGGTGCAGACTTACTAATAACAGCCCCCGATGTTGTCGTTGATTGCTCGAGGAAGTGGGGCGCTATATAATTAATACAAAGTGGAATCCAATAAAACAACATAGCGTTGACATTAGACTATCTATATGTTCAGTTTAAAACGCGCGACGCCACTCTCCCACCCTCCCCTTAAAAACACTCATTAAAAATAATTAGTCGAATCAGCGCGACTAGCGATATTTCGTCATTAGTATAAACAGGAATTCGAGATATGAAATTCGACGTCTTTTAACATATCCAATGCACATAGCACCAGTGTGAAAATGAGGTAAGTTTTAGAGGAACATTCCTGAGTTTGCTGCAATGTTTAAGATGTTATCGACTAACAGAGACTTTTTAACGATTGTAATTAAATATCAAATATATTTTTCTGCATAAAATATTAGTGGCTGTATATTAAAAATGTTTCTGATCGTTCTAATAATTGTACTGGGTTAAATTTCGTTTTATTTCCTAAAATATATTTTTTCGTACGTACGAAATTATATGAAGACGAAATCCAGTTTGAGCTTCTTACAAATATTAAGACGACCAGAAACACATTGAATATACAGACACTGATATTCTAAACAAGAAAATATATTTAACATGTAAGTTTAATCGTAGAAATATTTTATTAGTCGGAAACATCTTACAATGCAGCAAACTCAGGAATGTCCCTTTAATATACTCTTTGTTATAAATAGTAATAGTTTGTTTAGAATAGCAAATGTAAATGTTTTTATATTCAATGCATTTCTAGTCGTCTTATTGTTTTAGTCGTTAAAAATGGTTTGCAATTAAACCTTTAACGACACCACTAGAGCACATTGATTATGACACAGAGTGTGAGAGGTCTTTGCATATTCAGTGTTTTTAGTCTTAGTATTTATAGTCGTTAACAGCGATAGAAATAGGCAAAATGTTGCATTTGTCCACCAGACAAGTACATTGCAAAATCGACTTATCCAGTAATATTTCCACTCTCCAAATGTTTTGTTTTAGTCAAGTACATGGACTGTATTATTGCTCAAAATGAAACTGCACTGAACATTTTACTTGTCCACTGTACAACCATTGAGGTACATTTTGTTTGTCCGAGCAGGTTTCCACTTGTCAGGACACAAGTGCTTATTTCGAACACTGGTTAAAAGGGTATTTTAAACGTTAAAGGTTGTTTTGTTTAACAAAAAAAGAGAGTCAAGTTTGTTTTATTTAACGACGCCACTAGAGCACATTGAGTTGAACCAGTTATGGATCACTGGTCGGTGCAAGTGGGTTACACCTACCCATTGAGCCTTGCGGAGCACTCACTCAGGTTTTGGAGTCGGTATTTGGATTAAAAATCCCATGCCTCGACTGGGATCCGAACCCAGTACCTACCAGCCTGTAGACCGATGGACTAACCACGACGCCACCGAGGTCAGTGTTTGTTTAACGACACCACTATAACACATTGACTATGAAACACAGGGAGAGTATGCGGGCTGTGCGCACCCTCTTGGCAGACACTGTGTCCAATAGGGCGACCAATAGCCCAGTGGTAAAGCGCTCACTTGATGCGCGGTCGGTCTTGGATCGATCCCCATTGGGCTATATCTCGTTCCAGCCAGTGCACCACGACTGGTATATCATTCAAAGGACATGGTATGTGCTATCCTGTCTGTGGGATGGTGCATATAAACTATCCCTTGCTACTAATGACAAATGTAGCATGTTTCCTCTGTGACTGTCAAAATGCCAATATGTTTGACATCCAATAGCCGATGATTAATAATCAATGTGCTCTAGTGGTGTCGTTAAACAACAAAAACAACAACAGTAAAAAAAAAAAACCCAGCAAGAAGCAAACTGTATGCAATATCTCGACTTTCCGATATCTGGACTCTCAGGATTGAAAATGTCGAGATAATGAAATTTATATTATCTCTTTTCCTCCAGAAAATGTCGAGATAATGAAGTTTATATATCTATTTTCTTCCAGAAAACAACAGAAGTGGATTGTGTGCTGGATTTTGTTGTTGGCACAGAGTCAAGTCGAGACACAGGGGTCACTCCAGGTCGTGAGTAACAACGAGGCGGATGTAGATATTGTTGACTCCGCACATCGCCTAAGTAAAGACATTACAGTTAACAACGAAACTCAGGCATGGAGTGATGTCGATGACAGAATTCTAAACAACGACACACGAACGTTGGACGTTATAACAAGCACAACTAAGAACATCAACACATCCGCAGACTTTTTTACCTTAGTTACAACATCAAATGATGACAACAGAACACCTGAAGGTGTTGTTTTGTCAGCCACAACACCAAATAAAGACAACAAAACATTTGAAGATGTTGTGTCTTCAACTACAACACCAAACAAAGAAAGCAGAACATTTGAAGATGTACCGTCAGCTACAACACCAAATAAAGGCAACAAAACATTTGAAGATGTTGTGTCTTCAACTACAACACCAAACAAAGAAAGCAGAACATTTGAAGATGTACCGTCAGCTACAACACCAAATAAAGATAACAAAACATTTGAAGATGTTGCGCCTTCAGCTACAACACAAAATAAAGACAGCAAAACATTTGAAGATGTTGCGCTGTCAGCTACAACATCAAATGAAGACAATAAGACATATGCAGACGTTTCTTTAGCCACAATACCAAATTACGACAACAAAACAATTGAAAGTGTTGTTTCTCTGACCACAATGCCAACAGAAGACAACACAACACTTGATGACTTTCGTTCCTCATCCACCGATGGCCTCGGTTCAAACACGACTGAGATAGCGACGCCGAGTGGCGTCATTAGCACATACGTCAGCTACGTCATCACCCCGTTGTTCCTCGTGACAGGTCTCCTTGGCAACGCCCTGACGATCGCGGTGATGACGAGCAGATCGTTCTCGTCGATGACGATGAGCGTGATTCTGATCGCCCTGGCTGTGTCCGACACCAGCGTCCTGCTGATGCACCCGTTCATGAAGCTCTGGTTCATCAAGCTCCTGGGCAAGGACATCCGCGCGCTGAGCGACGAGTCCTGCAGATTCTTCTTCGTCTTATTCAGGACCTCCAAGCTGTGTTCCTCGTGGTTTGTAGTCCTCGTCTGCTTCGAGCGGCTCATCGCAGTCTACTTGCCACTGAGGGCCAGGATTATCAACACCAAACGCAATGTCGTCATATCGCTGGCCGTCATCGTGGCAAGCTTTCTCACCTACAATGGATTCTGGACCTATTCCTCTAGCCTCGTTAAAGATGGGTTCTGTTTCTCCATCTACTCGCTCCCTGAGATTGCCACGCAACAGAAGACGTTCTCAATGGTGGGAACGTTGATATACGGTGGAATACCTACCATCATTATGGCGATCTTGACCCCGGCTATCATAGTTCGCATTCTGCAACAGTCCAAGGTGCGCCGCAGTCTGGCGAGTATGAGCGTGAAGAAGTCGAACCAGAACCAGAGGACTGTCGCGATGCTCCTAAGCGTGGCTATCGCCTACATCATCCTTGCCACTCCCATTGCAATCATCTTCAACGTCGCCCTAGTACAGAGGAAGAATCTGTTTCAATCGACGGACCCAGCTCTGTCGATCGTGCGGGAAGTTGCACAGACTCTGGAACTCTTGAACTATTCCATCAACTTTTTCCTCTACGTCGCCAGTAGTGATTCGTTTCGAGCTCGCATCGCGGATATATTTGGGTGTAGAAAGGGCAGGAACAGACGCTTATCGTTTGGACTAAGCAGCCGAGTGACGCAACTCGATAGTAGAACGTTCAACTGAGGTGTGGTGGATCGCGGGAACAACCACTCTCAACACACCCGCCAGGATGTTTTTCTCCTCCCTGTAACTACGACTTCCATGCCACTGGTATATCAAAGCTATGTGGGATAGATAAGGTACTCCCGAGGTGGTGGAAATTTCGATCTGGGACGGCATTATTTACCGAATCTCAACGTTCAGTTAATGCTATTGAGTATAATTATGAGTAACAGGTAACAAGCATTCTGAGAGTACTGCTAAAGCAATACTGTCCCCTATCGAGTGTAACGAAGTTTTGTATCTACAAGTACAAGGGCCATAACTCGCCATAACTCTGTAACAGAACATAATAGAGCTATACACACAATCCCCGCTCAATATCTCGACGCATTGGAGCGAAAACGAGTGTGTCAAGGCCGAAAATGGGTAAATCACCTTGAAGGAAGGAAGGAAATGTTTTATTTAACGACGCACTCAACACATTTTATTTACGGTTATAGGGAGTTGGACATATGGTAAAGGACCACACATATATTGAAAGAGGAAACCCGCTGTCGCCACTTCATGGTCTACTCTTTTCGATTAGCAGCAAGGGATCTTTTATATGCACCATCCCACAAACAGGATAGCACATATCACGGTCTTTGATATACCAGTCGTGGTGCACTGGCTAGAACGAGAAATAGCCCAATGGGCCCACCGACGGGGATCGACCCCACACCGACCGCGCATCAAGCGAGCGCTTTACCACTGGGTTACGTTCCGCCCCAAATCGCTTTGAAAGTCAAACTTGATCTATAAGAGTACATGATAAAGCTATACACAAAATGTGGGACAGACAGACAGACAAAAGGACGGTGGCGAAACATATAATATATACTCTCCTCCAGTTGTACTGGTTGGGGACTAATACTATTGACAGTGCTAAGATGTTTGAGAAATGGTACAGCACGTGGTGATAGTGAATAGTTGTTACTGGAGGCGCTACACGTCTATCTGTTGTAAGTTTCTTATATTGTCATATGACAATATTTGGTAAGCATTTTGACACGGCTGTATTTCCATATACGTGTTTATACAAATACCTGACAGCAACCAACCTATCACTAGTTGTCCGGATCAATTGTTTACTTTTGTTGTATATTAGGGTTTAAGTAAATTGTTAAAGGTAATAAATTGCTCTTTTCAAGTGTAATCGGGTTTTACAAGACCTATTCTCTGACCGATAAGTTGTGTACGTAACACTTTGGATGTGCACTATCTGAGATGTCATAAAAGTTATATTTTATTTTTAGTAAAATGTTTGACATTGAATGGAAGTAGTATGCTGGAGTTAAAGTTTGTTTTGTTTAACGACATCACTAGAGCACATTGATTTATTAATCATGGGCCATCGGATGTCAACCAAAGGGTGATTTTGACATATTGACTTAGAGAGGAAACCCGCTACATAGTTTTCATTAGTAACAAGATATCTTTTATATGTACCATCCCACAGACAGGATAGCTTTAATATACCAGTCGTTGTGCACTGGCTAGAACAAGAAATAGTCCAATAGTCCTAAGCTGACCGAGCAGCAATTTTAAACCAGTAACCTTTGCTCAAGGGGCCCATGGACGGGGATCGATCCTAGAGCGACCGCGCATTAAGCGAGCGCTTTACCACAGGGCTATAGCTACGCCCGCTGAAATGACCCTAGAATTACTTCGTGAGCATGGTGGAAGGTTTTAATTTAGGGTATATCTAACAAAACAGGTCAGCGTCAAAATCAATGAGCATTAAAAGACTAAATTAATCTTACATGTAGAGTATTGCAATCAATTTCTGAGCTACTCTGGTGCCAATCTGGGGTAAATCTGGTAGAAACATTGTTTCCTCTGCTACAACTATAAATCTCACTGATCATAAAAGTTGTTTAAGTATTAGTAAATGACACTGTAGTCGTGTGAACATAGATAACAGTAAATTTAATACAATGTTTTCTTTCACAATACACGTGACACTTTGATCTTCACGGGCGGGACGTAGCCCAGTGGTAGAGCGATTGCTTGATGCGCGGCCTGTCTAAGATTGGTGCCAGTCGGTGGCCCACTGGGCTATTTCTCGTTCCAGCCAGTGTACCACGACTGGTATAGCAAAAGTCGTGGTATGTGTTATCCTGTCTGTGGAATGGTGCATATAAAAGAGCCCTTGCTACTAATGAAACAAATGTAGCGGGTTTCCTCTCTAAGACTATATGTCAAAATTACCAAATGTCTGATATCCAATAGCCGATGATTAATAAATCAACGTGCTCTAATGGTGTCGTTAAACAAAACAAACTTTAACTTTGATTTTTGCTGAAAAAATTACTGATACGCAAACATCGCAAAATGTATTCCATGATTATTGTCTTCGACGAAAACTGACTGACAATACGGCGAAGATAAAAGCTATTGTCTTCGACGAAAACTGACTGACAATACGGCGAAGCTAAAAGCTATTGTCTTCGGGTTACAAGGTGAAAGACACCCTTTGTTGACTACAGTTGACAGCACGCTCGAAGTAACTGATTGTTATATTATAAGTACCCCATGCTGTAGTTTTCAAAGATCTACACACAGCCAGCGAAGAGTCGTATTACGGAACACGCCACTAATGCTACAATTTTACTTAAACCTAGAATGTATTATCATAATGGTCCCATTGACAGTCAACTGAACGTTGTTAAACCAATTATACATATATCTGTTTGTTCTTTATGGTTGTGAGTGATAGGGTTTTGAGAGAGAGAGAGAGAGAGAGAGAGAGAGAGAGAGAGAGAGAGAGAGAAATTATTTAAGTGTAGATACCCAGTTTGGGCTAAGACAAACATTAGGACTACTAGATATACTATTTATGTACAGATACTGATATTCTAAATGCTGAGATATATTTAATATGTAATTATACTTGTTAAAACGGTCCTGTTAGTGGCAAACATGACACAATGGCAGCAATAAAATAGCTTCATTAATACTGTAGACGGTCTACTGGTATTCTAAATGCTGAGATATATTTAATATGTAATTGTACTTGTTAAAAGGCCAACAATAAAATAACTTCGTTAATACTGTAGACGGTCTACTAGTATTCTAAATGGTTAAATAATCAAATAATCTCGAGATTACAGCTTTAATGAATTAAAGGTACTTAGTCGTCATTATTTGAACAACATTTCTGTAAATGAGTTCCCTGATTAAAATAGTATTCTATGTACACGCGTTTCAGCATTCAGACGGTTTTTGTTTTCTTTTGTGTGTGTTTATTTACGGAAGCTGTAGAACGGTTTTTGTTTTCTTTCTTGTGTGTTTGTTTACGGAAGCTGTAGAACGGTTTCTGAAGTCTGAACTGGCGCCTGCTATAGTGGCAGTCCTCCGACAGTCGGAGTTGGAACCATATAGAGGTGAAGAGCAGCTATCTTCAGTAAACAAACAACCTGAGAGGAAGTCAAGGCTGCAAACATTCATGACTGTGAAAACGTCTTTTGGTATCTATCTTCCCCGCAGTGTGTACATTATATTATGTTATTTATAAATATGTATGTATGCCTACAAAATGTATTTTTCTTTTTTTGCAAAATAAAACCGTTTTCAAGCTAGATATTTTTAAAGATCTTGTACACCGCCACGGTATTTAAAATTCTAATTGCAGCTTCGTAATCGGTGTTCATGTTACGCCTTGTATTGAATATTAAAAATTATATATAAATGTTAGTTTGTGTCCGAGCCAGTGCACCACGACTGGTATATCAAAGGTCGTGGTATGTACTGTACTATCCTATCTGTGGGATGGTGCATAATTATAAAAGATCCATTTCTACTAATGGAAATATGTAGCGAGTGTCCTCTCTAAGACTATATATCAAAATTACCACATGTTTCACATCCAATAGCCAATGATTAATTAATCAATGTGCTCTAGTGGTATCATTAAACAAAACAAACTTTTAAACTAACATTTTTTGAAAACGAAGTACCTTTAAAGGGACTGTATTGTTTGCATCCATTATAAGACGTTTCTGACTAACAATCTTTTTGCAACTAAAATAACATACATGTATAAAATATTTTTCTGTTTTTTAATAAAAGTGTCTACATCTAATGTGTTTGCGGTCTTGTGATAAAGCCTAATGTCTGTAATATATATATATTAATCATCGGCTATTGGATGTCAAACCTTTGGTAATTTTGACATATAGTCTTAGAGAGGAAACCCGCTAAAATGTTCCATTAGTAACAAGGAATCTTTTATATGCACCATCCCACAAACAGGATAGCACATACCACGGCCTTTGATGTATCAGTCGTGGTACATTGGTTGGAACTATGGCCCGATTACTCTGTAAGAAAGCTAGACGGACATTTGGACGGTTATTTTTCGACCGTCCAAATGTCTGTCTGGCTCTGTTACAGTCAAAGTACTCGGGCCATGGTTGGAACGAGAAATAACCACACACACCAGGAAGACAACACACACCTCGATTATACAGACACTACTGATATTCTAAACAATAAATTATCTTTCATAAGAATTTTTAGTCATTAAAATGTCTACGCATGTCGTAAATATGTGACAGTGACAGAAACATTACGATACTCCATTTAATATCGGAAACACTTCATTAATCCTAAATAATAAACCCACGCGTGAAAACATGTTTAATACGCCTGATATGTCTTACCTGGTATATTAGCGACATTGTCTACATGTGTTGGCCGATCTCAATACGGGGAGTGTGTTTGACGTGTTGTTAGGGAAGTTTCTACTCCCACCTTACCATATAATCCAGATCGAACAAAATGTCACCACAAATAAATATCGACATTCGAATGCAATCCGATCCGGTCCGCGGTCTTTCAGATACGTTTGCAAGTCACGTGACAATGGGCGAAATGGGAAATCCTGTCGCCATGGTGCATGGTTTTTTTGTTTACCCTACTCCAGAACGCGTCCTGTTTAATTTTCTTTAGCGAGAACAAACAGTATAACAGCTGTCAATTCATTTTGTTTTGACACTAGGCGATCCTCATTGATTTAAAAAAAATGTATATTCATTAAAGTCACAATCACACAGATATAATGTATTGGTGACTTGGCGACCCGCCGCGAAAAGCAAATCAATCGTACAGAGTACACCCGGTTCAACAAACGTCGCCCGCTATTCATGTAACCACAACTAGGCGCGCATGTACTGGCGGCGATTAGGGTTTTTAGTGAAACCGTTTACAGAATCGGGTGCTTTGTCCAGTGTGGCGGGTTTTGATAAGATCTATTTAACCCCGTGTGACGTTTGTAAGTCGCCCCAGCAATTTGGTGTCGGTGGTGTTAGATCAAAGGTGCGGACAAAATGCGGCGTTTTGTTTGCAAGTATAATAAGTCATAGCTCACGGTTTGTGGCCAACTTTGACAAGGGCAGAGACACGATTCAGGGCCTTAACTAGATGGAAGAGGGTCGAGGGTGCAGGGGAAGGAAAAACAGGATAGGACCACCACGGGTGGTGGTGTACTAGTCGTGGGCCACTGGCTGGAACGGGAAAATACCCGACCCATCGCACCTCAGGTGAGGTGCGCAACGAAATCTGTTGTCACCCCCCTCCCGAACACAAAAACCCAAATAAACAAATAAATAAATAATGAAAATTAAAACCCCCCAACATAATAATAAAAAACAACAACCAATAAGTGTATTTTTAATTTAGTTCCTTTTTAGTGTGCCTATAAAAGGTCCTATTCATTACTATATACCGTGATTAATGAATTAATACGCCTCATTTATACTTCACCAACGACTCTTAGCGGGAAGGGGCGGGACGTAGCCCAGTGGCAAAGCGCTCGCTTGATGTGCGGTAGGTCTAGGATCGATCCCCGTCGGTGTGCCTATTGGGCTATTTCTCGTTCCAGTCAGTGCACCACGACTGGTATATCAAAGACCGTGGCATGTGCTATCCTGTCTGTGGGATGGTGCATATAAAATATCCCTTGCTACTAATGGAAAAATGTAGCGGGTTTCCTCTCTATGACTGTGTCAAAATTACCATATGGTTGACATCCAATAGCCGATGATTAATAAATCAATGTGCTCTAGTGGTGTCGTTAAACAAAAAGTAACTTTCTTGTCGACGAGTAGTTGACTCGCCCTGTCCTACTCGTTGATAAACCTAATCCTTATTTTTCAGTCAATTCAGTGTGATTTTAACACAGTTCATATTAAATAGTGCCCGTTCGTTTAACGCTTTTTAGTTGACCTAATAAAACAATTAATTTCAGTTGCGCACGAGGTCGGCGATCAAAGTATGAATTGACCGTAATGTGTAATCCATCAATCACATGCGAATAGGTTGAGTAGATGTTGTTTATGAAGGAAATGTTTTATTTAACGACGCACTCAACATATTTTAATTACGGTTATATGGCGTCGGACATATGGTTAAGGACCACACAAATATAGAGAGAGGAAACCCGCTGTCGCCACTTCATGGGCTACTCTTTTCGATTAGCAGCAAGGGATCTTTTATATGCACCATCCCACAGACACGATAACACATACCACGGCCTTTGATATACCAGTCGTGGTGCACTGGCTGGAACGAGAAATAGCCCAATTGGCCCACTGACGTGGATCTATCCCAAACCGACCGCGCATCAAACGAACGCTATACCACTGGGCTACGTCCCGCCCCATGTTGTTTCTGCGTGCTCCGCTCGTGTGTACGTATCTCATCAATATACACAATTCTCGATGACCTGTCAAGCAGTCCCATACCGAAATGGAAATACTGCGGCTTCACCATTCATATCATCATCACCCATGTTTGTAATGTCCAAAAATACAAAAAACCTTCTTTGTCTCTGTGTTAAATGTTTGTGGCGTTTTTGTTTGTTTTTTTTTAAAAAGAGAAAAAAAAACAGAGAAAAAAAGAATATATATACCAACGGATATTGTGAATTGTCTTCATGCAATAGACACGGAGACTACAAAATGAGTTCCCTTGAGAGACAATTTATTTAACGTCACTAGTATGTTACATCATATCGAAAACACATGCATTATAGCATAGGAACGAATATAGTATTCTATTTATTAGGCCTAACAAGAGAAAGATGTGTGTTTCCGGTTTCCCGACCTACCCTAATTTTGTGTAATGACCCTAAACCTGTTTGAAGCAACCCTACCTACCCTATTTAAAAAAAATAAAATAAAAAAATAAACTTGAATCAGAACACCTCGGCTGATTAGTTTCTCGTTTTATTCCATTTAAAAAAAAAAAAAATAAAGCTTCCTACATACCTACCCTATTCTTGTTCAAGGATGAAACCTGAAACCCATACATGTATATTTGTTTACGCCTTACAAGGCACACCACTGAACAAAATGGGGCAATTAAATCCAACATAGCAGTTACTGAATGAGACAAGGTGATGCAGAGAGATGGCACCAGTGAAGATGACGATGCTTAAGTGCTTATCAGTAAAATTTGTTTTGTTTAACGACACCACTAGAGCATATTGATCTATTAATGATACGCTATTGGATATGAAACATTTCGTAATTTTTTAACATAATCTTAGAGATGAAATCCGCTACATTTTAAGGAACATTTAGTAACAAGGTTTTTTTTATATGCACCATCACACAGACAAGACATCACATTCCACTGCCTTTGATATGCCAGTCGTGGTGCGCTGACTAGAACGAGAAATAGCCCAATGGACCCACCGACGGGGATCGATCCTAGACCGACTGCGCATCAAGCGAGCGCTTTACCACTGAGCAACGACCCGTTGCGCATTCCCGCAATACATATTTCTCAGTGAATGCAATGCTAAAAACGTACCTGTATTCGAAGCAAAACACAAGTATTAAAACACGTAGTTTGCTAAGTTATGGAACTGACTTTAATGACAAGAACTGACTGCAAGGATTTTCATCGGTTCATGCAAGAATGAATCCAAACAACAGTGTGCACGTTATTTTTCTGATCTAAGGTTATAACGTATCAAAACGCGTATCTCACAATGAAACACCCCCATGTAGCCCGAGTACTCTGATGGTAAGATAGCTAGATGTTATTAAGGTTATAACGTATCAAAACGTGTATCTCACAATGAAATACCCCCACGTAGCCCGAGTACTCTGACGGTAAGATAGCTAGACGTTATTAAGGTTATAACGTATCAAAACGCGTATCTCACAATGAAACACCCCCACGTAGCCCGAGTACTCTGACGGTAAGATAGCTAGACGTTATTAAGGTTAAAATGTATCAAAACGCGTATCTCACAATGAAAACACCCCCACGTAGCCCGAGTACTCTGACGGTAAGATAGCTAGACGTTATTACGGTAATAACGTATCAAAACGCGTATCTCACAATGAAACACCCCCACGTAGCCCGAGTACTCTGACGGTAAGATAGCTAGACTTTATTAAGGTTATAACGTATCAAAACGCGTATCTCACAATGAAACACCCCCACGTAGCCCGAGTACTCTGACGGTAAGATAGCTAGACTTTATTAAGGTTATAACGTATCAAAACGCGTATCTCACAATGAATACACCCCCACGTAGCCCGAGTACTCTGACGGTAAGATAGCTAGACGTTATTAAGGTTATAACGTATCAAAACGCGTATCTCACAATGAATACACCCCCACGTAGCCCGAGTACTCTGACGGTAAGATAACTAGACGTTATTAAGGTTATAACGTATCAAAACGCGTATCTCACAATGAAACATCCCCACGTAGTCCGAGTACTCTGACGGTAAGATAGCTAGACGTTATTAAGGTTATAACGTATCAAAACGCGTATCTCACAATGAAACACCCCCATGTAGCCCTAGTACTCTGACGATAAGATAGCTAGACGTTATTAAGGTTATAACGTATCAAAACGCGTATCTCACAATGAAAACACCCCCACGTAGCCCGAGTACTCTGACGGTAAGATAGCTAGACGTTATTACGGTAATAACGTATCAAAACGCGTATCTCACAATGAAAACACCCCCACGTAGCCCGAGTACTCTGACGGTAAGATAGCTAGACGTTATTAAGGTTATAACGTACCTCAAAAAACGCGTATCTCACAATAAAACACCCCCATGTAGCCCGAGTACTCTGACGGTAAGATAGCTAGACGTTATTAAGGTTATAACGTATCAAAACGCGTATCTCACAATGAAAACACCCCCACGTAGCCCGAGTACTCTGACGGTAAGATAGCTAGACGTTATTAAGGTTATAACGTATCAAAACGCGTATCTCACAATAAAACACCCCCATGTAGCCCGAGTACTCTGACGTTAAGAGAGCCAGACGTTATAACTGTCCAAATGTCTGTCTAGCTCTCTTACCGTCAGAATACTCGGGTTAACCCCAATGGTTCAAGCACGGCGGAGCAGGGGGGCCAGGGCTTCTAGTTTATGATAGCCCCACTCCCATGGCTAGTGAAATTCAATGTTGAGCTGGTAAATAACCATTATTGCCATGCCCGATGGCTAGTGGAAAACGTTGTTAAATGCTGCATTTAAGTCTATTTTATTAATGTTATATAATATGAATATCCTGTCCCCGCCCCCATCTTGTTTTTAAGCTCTATCTCCCTCTTTAGGTGACATATCCCATTATTACTATTAGTAAAATTGTACTAACTTAAAGTAAGGCTAGTGAATTTTTACTTATATGGCTAGTTAATTTTTTTAATCACTGATCCCATGGCTAGTGAATGTTGTAAAGGTTCTAGAAACTCTGAGGTAGTACATCTGATGGCAAACATTAATTCTACTTGTAGAATGCAGGGAATTGCATTTCAGGATATCTAATTTTCACATTTTTACGGGGGAGTGTACCCCCCCCCCCTCCCACCCCCCTAGAAACTTTGCTTCGCGCCCTCGATCTAAGTCAGACCCCTTCACCAATGTCTACTTGCTTCCGCCGTTTCCGCAGTTTCACATTCATGCATGCTATTTGTTGTAATAGGATGCACAGCACTATATCATAACAACACACCTGACGCCATTGCTACTTGCTTCCGCCGTGCCTGTGGTTATCTCCGCCACCACTGTGTAATAATAAAATTTCCGTTACATTTATTACAATATAACGTCATCCCATTGGTCCAGACATAGCAACGGGAGTTTGTTCATATATCGATGAATGTAAAAATTACGTTGTCGGGGAACGTCATACCCGATGACGCTATTTTATATTAGTAATTTGTCTTACTTAGGGGATAATATCACTGTATTTCGTTGTTAACTATAAGTATTTAATTAATTTCATTAAAGAAATCCCCCCCCCCCCCCAAAAAAAAAAAAAAAAAAAAAAAAAATCTATTCTTACTTACGATATTCAGTGAAAACGCTTGTAGTAAGTAAACTTATGACGTAATATTTTTTTCGTTCTCTTCACACGACGTCACTGACTTAGGAGCGAACCAAATGGCAAATTAATTTTATCAGCTTTATAGTCTGTCTTTTGAACATGATTTATTGTAATACAGGATACACTAAAGGAAATATTTTCGTTGGCTGTTTAATTTCTGTGGCAAGACATATGGATATAACTGAACTTTACATTTGTGAGAGGTGTTTCAACGTCATATTGAATTATTTCGAGGAATTCACCTGGTTTAATTTTGTACAAAAACCACGTTGATGGGGTAGGTCTACAAGTTTATAACTTGCTAACATATTTTCACTTAAAGTTTATATAAATACATAAAATAATATGCATTTACTAAAGGGCAAGTATTATTTTCAAAAGTTTTTCAGAATTGTGCGATATTTTAAAGCAGTTAATGTTGTTTAAAATTGAGTTTAAAAATCAAGTAATTTCCATCTTGTCTTCTTTATCAATTTTATTGTTACAAAAAGTATGTTATAAACAAAAATAAGTTACTTCAGATTATGATATAATTATTTTTGATGAACCTGCTTGCACCCTTTTGAGAACACAAGTAGTATAAGGGCCTTCCTGGGGCCATGACCTACTTTCCGTGACCTTGACCTTGGTGTACTTGGCAGGTGTGAGTCATAGTGGTGTGGTCTACTAGGGTGAACGCTCGCCCGTGTCCCTGACTGACTTAGGTTGGTACTGATGTCCTTGGACTGGCCCTGACCGACTTAAGTTGGTACTGATGTCCTTGGACTGGCCCTGACCGATTTGTTTAGCATTGATCGACTTAGAAGGCAGTGACTGGTATACCTGGGCAGGTGTGCGACCTTGGTGTAAGTCATAGCCTTGACGTACTTGGTGTGTGACTCGTCGCCTAGCCTTGACAGGGATGGTGTAGGATCCCAAATTGCTACTAATGGGAAAGTGCAGCGGGTTTCCTCTCTAAAACTGTCAGAAGTATGTTTCACATCCAATAGCCGATGATTAATAAATTGAGATGCTCTAGTGGTGTCGTTAACCTACCACGTCTAAGGACTGCCCGACGCGAGGTAGTGTATTTAATTTTAGCGCGCTGAATGATGAATGGTTATCACTGTTTACATCCGGCAAGTGATGGTATCTTGTGTTGTCAGTCTCTAAATAAAATACTCTACGGAACTTCTAGAAGTTAAGTTCTCAAAGTCTGGCAGAAAGACGAAATGATTGAAATAGGTGAAAAAAGGAATTCTCGTTCTACACTATCTGATAGCGCATTCACAAGATTATTATGAACTGACCAATTTCGTCGCTTCATCCCGCGAGCACACACCCACCCACATATATATGGTTTAAATGACAGGTTTTGCCAATGTCTCGGTAGCTCAGTCGTTAGCGTCGTCGACTTGAGCGTGAAAGGTATGTCGTTCGTATCTCATGTGGTAGAAAAAAAAATTCTATTATTATTTTTTAAATTAGTTTATTTATTTATTTGTTTTTATTTTATTTATTTATTTATTTGTTTATTTATTTATTTTGTTCAAGCAGAACCCAATACAAGCATCCTCTAATAACCCTGTGTGGACGGGACGTAGCTCAGTGTTCCCTTGATGTGCGGTAGGTCTGGGATCGATCCCCGTCGGTGGGCCCATTGGGCTATATCCAGCCAGTGCTCCACAACTGGACAACGACCGTGGTATGTGCTATCCTACCTGTGGGATAGTGTAGGATCCCTTGCTGCTAATCAGAAGAGTAGCCCATGTAGTGGCGACAGCGGGTTTTCTCTCAAAATCTGTGTGGTCCTTAACCATATGTCCGTATAACCGTAAATAAAATGTGTTGAATGCGTCGTTAAATAAAACATTTCTTTCTTTCCTCAATAGATATCTGTGTGGTCCTTAACCATATGTCCGTATAACCGTAAATAAAATGTGTTGAGTAAATAAAACATTTCCTTCCTCGTAAAATAAAGATTAATTGAATACAAATATTTATTTTTAGTATTTTGTTTTAGTCATAGGGAAAGAAAGACATATTTGTCTCGAAGAAAGGAATGTTTGTTAAGAAGAAAGGCATATGCGTTAAGGAGAAGAAAGGAATATTTGTTAAGGAGAAGAAAGGGATGTTTGTTAAGGGAAGAAAGGAATGTGTGTGTGTGTGTGTGTGTGGTGTGTGTGTGTGTGTGTGTGTGTGTGTGTGTGAAACATCCCTAACCCACTGCTTTGAAGAAAGAACGCGTGACTGCAACTCAACCCTCCAACCTAACCTATGATCTTTTAACTGCATTTTAAACACAAGTATTTCCCTAGAGTACAAGCCTTTTTACAGGACGTTTTAATTACCAAATGGGTAAATACAGTGGTCGATCTAGGATCGATCCCCGTCGGTGGCCCATTAAGCTATAGCCAACCAGTGTATTATGTCTGGTATATGAAAGATCGTGGTATGTTCTGTCTTGTACACACTGCTCTTGCTACTATAAAGTAGCGGTAGAAATATCCAATCACAAATCTAGTCATAGAGTAAAAAACACAAAAAACAAACGCAATGGTTTGGTTTTTCATTTTTTTTTTTCTTCTAAATTACAATCACTGGTCTCTCTAGAGACAACTACACATGAAATGGACACACATTGGGTTACATCGAGAGGCCTTAAGGGCGACATGCGAATAATATGAGTGTTCATTTCTCTTCATCACTGTCGTCCTCCTCATCGTCGGTATCGTCGTCGTCTTGTTCATCCAAATATTCGCCGATCCATGAACGATACTGATTTAATTTAGAACGAATCTGTGGTCTCACATTTTTGTCTGGATTCACAAACTGTAAAATGTTCCTGGTGTTGGGACCTTTGTCAAAGTAATGCATATATGTCAGAAAGCGAGAGTACGTATCTTTAAATAACTTCCATTGCAATGTCTTCATGTTTCTTTCAATGGCATTTTGGGACATGTTTTTTTCTTCGTAGCGTTTCCTCTTGCTTTGGAGATAGTCACGATTGATGTCGAATTCACGTTCCACCATGAGACGAATGCCTTCGTTTTCCAGGTCGGGCGACGGCTCTCCATTTCCCTTTTCGCACGTTTTCACGTGTCGCTGCAAGTCGCTTCCGTCTTTAAAGACCAGACCACACGTATCGCAAGACTGCATCCTCTTTACTTTTTTCAGATATGGTTCTACCTCATCATCTTCTTCTTCGTCGTCACTTTCGTAGGCGGGTATGCCTGGTAGTTTTCTCTTGAATGCGCCCCTTTGCATAATTTGCAGGTAGAGCTCTTTCTTCGACAGTGGTTGCACGTCTTCTGAGACATTCGCCGTTACGCTCGTGCTTTTATACCATTCGGACGGCCCCGTCTCTAAACCATTAGGCCGAAGACGCCAATGTTCGGGTGTGGTCGGTTTCAAGTCCACCAAGAGATGTCCGTAGGGCCTGTGGGTAGCTTCCTCAAACTGATGCATGAAATGACTAGTGTTTTCCGGATACATCTGCCGTGCCAAAGTCAGAACTTGCTGCTTGTCGATGGGGTTGTTGAACAGCGCTAGATAATGGCAGTTTCTTCTCTGTGTCGGGTCCTTGCTGTGATACAGGTTCTGGTTGATAGCGATGACGGATAAGTTTCTGTGATGACTTCCTTCTGTGAACAGGTCGGTGATCCTTGGGTCTTTATTAGCCATACACATCAGGTCGTCCAACACGATGAGATTTCTGACTCTGGGATCCAAATAACGATCCTTTTCCAAATTCTCAGGTATACCTTGAACAAATTTCACTCGAGCAACCTTTTTGATCATATCATAGAGGGGTTGCCATCGTTTGTAGAGCCAGATGATGCGCTGGAGAGGCGGCTGCATTTTACCATCTCTCAACAATTTGTTTTCCAAAAATGTCTTTCCACACGACGTGGGTCCCGACACGATCATGGTGAAGGGATGTAGCAATCTTAGGGGATGCTGCTGCTGCTGTGGTGGTGGTGGTGGTGGTGGCTGCTGCTGCTGTGGTGGTGGTGGTGGTGGCTGCTGCTGTGGTGGTGGTGGTGGTGGTGGCTGCTGCTGTGGTGGTGGTGGTGGTGGTGGTGGTGGCTGCTGCTGCTGTGGTGGTGGTGGTGGTGGTGGTGGTGGTGGCTGCTGCTGCTGTGGTGGTGGTGGTGGTGGTGGTGGTGGTGGTAGACCTTTAGCATGTTTTTGTTGAAAATGTCTTAACATGGCGTCTCTCCTCGAGAATGTGAAACCACATTCTGAACATGTGCTCTGCATGACGACTCTAAATGAAATGACGATATCTGACCCACATAGTTCCTTTTATAGCTTATTTAGAAATGCTTCTGCAGTTTCGGGGCTTTCCAACCCGTACCACTTTGTTGTTGTTGTTGATGTTTCCGTTTCGGATCGGCTTTGGCTTGTTCTACCACTTGTTGTGTTGAGGAGACCATGACGACTTTGGGTGTCGGGGACTTGTTCTGTTCCTCTTTTTTTTTTTCCACGTGGGATCGTAGAGTTCTAGACATCGATCCACACTGTACATGATCCGACTTTTCCCACCACGTTGCACTGGAAAATGAGGTTGAAGTTTACCTTCTGCCTGCAGTTTATAGAAACGGGTCCACTTATCCACGTCGGGTACATATAACTTGTACTGGTCTGACATGTTGCTCCTCTGAAAGTTCTACCTCAAATGACGAGTTTTCCAAAACTATTTTACTTATATACCTTATGACGCATAAAGATATGGTACAGGAATGTTTGAATGTGTGTGATACGTATGACCAGTGTCCCTCCTCCCAAGCACAAATCTCATCGTGCGAGCTCCCCAAAATAATCGTTACCAAAATATTACCCTTTACCAGTGTTACTACCATAGGGACACGTCCAGAGACACACTCGTGGACCCAGGACATAAATAAGAAAGCAAAACCTGTTATTCACGGTTTTATTCACAACATACAACATGAAAACATAGCACACAAGTGTCTAAAACATTTAATGTCTGAACAGGTTGTTCACATAAGGACATCTTGGAGAGAGTCTGTAATGTTCCATCACTGGGTCGTCTGTCTTCTTCCATCGGTAGACGCGAAGTCCGCAACAGTAGCAGGTGATGGCATCGTGGTCTCCCGTGTAGTAGAAACCGGCCTTGGCAAGTTCTTTTGGTTTTGGCCACCGAGCATACGTCAGCATCCGGGC
Source organism: Gigantopelta aegis (assembly GCF_016097555.1). NCBI lineage: Eukaryota > Metazoa > Mollusca > Gastropoda > Neomphalida > Peltospiridae > Gigantopelta > Gigantopelta aegis. The sequence continues at coordinate 1,636,578 of NC_054699.1, forward strand.
ATAGAAATGTCTCATTTCGGGACGATGACAGAACACGTAACGTCTCGAATAGCAATCTTCCTCACAGGCAGCATCTGTTTCACAGGCAGCATCTGTTTCACAGGCAGCATCTGTCTGATCTGTGGGTTCATCCACGAGTTCGCCATCTTCAGTTCCAACCCCAATTTCACGTGTAGCATCCGTTTGATCCGTATAATGAATACTCTTCTTCTCCTCATCTTGTTTGGTAGTCACTCTTTTGATAGTATGTCTTTCTGAACATTTGCAGACCAAGACGTCGTCCTCGTCGCTACTGCTGCTGCTACTAACACTGCTCGAATATCCCGATGTCATTTTCTTCGTACCAGAATATCTTCAAACTCCAAAGCAAAAATAGATCTCGTTCACAGAACTTTCGGCAAGCGAATGACGCTACTAACAAAACACCCCTTTTTATATCTAAATACGAGCCTACATAGGTCAAGACCAGTCGTAAGTAGGCCAAGGACAATAGTCTGGGGGACAGTCCAAGGGCACAACGGAACTAGTCTAAGTAGGTCAGGGCATGACTCATACCAAGGCCAGACACCTGCCAAGTATGCCAAGGGCGGTCCATGACTCACACCAAGGCCAGACACCTGCCAAGTGTGCCAAGGTCGTTCTTTCTTCAAAGCAATGGGCTGGGGATGTTTCACACACACACACACACACACACACACACACACACACACACACACACACACACACATTCCTTTCTTCCCTTAACAAACATCCCTTTCTTCTCCTTAACAAATATTCCTTTCTTCTCCTTAACGCATATGCCTTTCTTCTTAACAAACATTCCTTTCTTCGAGACAAATATGTCTTTCTTTCCCTATGACTAAAACAAAATACTAAAAATAAATATTTGTATTCAATTAATCTTTATTTTACGAGGAAGGAAATGTTTTATTTACTCAACACATTTTATTTACGGTTATACGGACATATGGTTAAGGACCACACAGATATTGATTGAGGAAAGAAAGAAATGCTTTATTTAACGACGCACTCAACACATTTTATTTACGGTTATACGGACATATGGTTAAGGACCACACAGATTTTGAGAGAAAACCCGCTGTCGCCACTACATGGGCTACTCTTCTGATTAGCAGCAAGGGATCCTACACTATCCCACAGGTAGGATAGCACATACCACGGTCGTTGTCCAGTTGTGGAGCACTGGCTGGATATAGCCCAATGGGCCCACCGACGGGGATCGATCCCAGACCTACCGCACATCAAGGGAACACTGAGCTACGTCCCGTCCACACAGGGTTATTAGAGGATGCTTGTATTGGGTTCTGCTTGAACAAAATAAATAAATAAACAAATAAATAAATAAATAAAATAAAAACAAATAAATAAATAAATAAATAAACTAATTTAAAAAATAATAATAGAATTTTTTTTTCTACCACATGAGATACGAACGACATACCTTTCACGCTCAAGTCGACGACGCTAACGACTGAGCTACCGAGACATTGGCAAAACCTGTCATTTAAACCATATATATGTGGGTGTGTGTGTGCTCGCGGGATGAAACCGACGAAATTGGTCAGTTCATAATAATCTTGTGAATGCGCTATCAGATAGTGTAGAACGAGAATTCCTTTTTTCACCTATTTCAATCATTTCGTCTTTCTGCCAGACTTTGAGAACTTAACTTCTAGAAGTTCCGTAGAGTATTTTATTTAGAGACTGACAACACAAGATACCATCACTTGCCGGATATAAACAGTGATAACCATTCATCATTCAGCGCGCTAAAATTAAATACACTACCTCGCGTCGGGCAGTCCTTAGAAGTGGTAGGTTAACGACACCACTAGAGCATCTCAATTTATTAATCATCGGCTATTGGATGTGAAACATACTTCTGACAGTTTTAGAGAGGAAACCCGCTGCACGTTCCCATTAGTAGCAATTTGGGATCCTACACCATCCCTGTCAAGGCTAGGCGACGAGTCACACACCAAGTACGTCAAGGCTATGACTTACACCAAGGTCGCACACCTGCCCAGGTATACCAGTCACTGCCTTCTAAGTCGATCAATGCTAAACAAATCGGTCAGGGCCAGTCCAAGGACATCAGTACCAACCTAAGTCGGTCAGGGCCAGTCCAAGGACATCAGTACCAACCTAAGTCGGTCAGGGCCAGTCCAAGGACATCAGTACCAACCTAAGTCAGTCAGGGACACGGGCGAGCGTTCACCCTAGTAGACCACACCACTATGACTCACACCTGCCAAGTACACCAAGGTCAAGGTCACGGAAAGTAGGTCATGGCCCCAGGAAGGCCCTTATACTACTAACACAAACTAGAAGAACAGTGCACAAGACACATGTTGGTGACTGCTGCGATCGATCAGTGACCGGGCCTTACTTGGGGTGGGTGGGTGCACGTTCACTGCTGCTAACGAAGTGTTAAAAGTTACAATGGCACGAAATAATAACAAAATAGTAACAATAACATCATTTCCATCTGAAGTTAGTAATTTTGTTGAAAAGTATTTATACCGACGTTTAAATATAATATAAGACGCGGAATTAATATACTAACGGAAACACGACACATGGGGTTAAGTGACAGCATATTGGACGAGTTCTCGGAATTTTGTCATCGTGATAAATCCTGGTTGCCCATGACAGCGTACATCTACCGTCAAATTTATCACAAAAATTAACCAATGTAAAAAAAAAGGCTTATGTGAAAGTTGTATTAGAATGAGCATTATTGTTTTAACCAAACAAAATAATTCAAAATAAAATATGAACTTTTAATGTTATTATTAGTAAGTATGTTTCAAATTTAATTATAAGTATTGTCTGTTATTTCTTTTACGTTCATCTGGGTATGAACCAAAAAAAAAAAAAAAAAAAAAAAATCATCCGCAAACTTATGTGAGAACAGACAAACCTTAAATAAAGCAAAGGTTTCTGACACACCATACGACAGATGACCTACTGTAGATCAGATTGGCATCCAACACACGTTGCAGATCACTCTTGAGACTTGTCGTATTCCTTGGTAATGACCCGATTTACGTTCTCGACCTAGAGCCAAACTTCGCAAACTGTCAGTTGTAACCGACACCACGTTATATACTGAGAGACGGAAATAAGGAAACACATAATATTAAACATCAAATGTAACGGAATGATCGGGGTGGGGGCTTTTGGACTGGTATGCATATATTCAACGATATCTAATGCACACTGTTGCTTACTATCAACAAGTGTATATGTATATTTAAACGCATTGTTGGTGGGCCGGGTACGCATCTTTCCAATATACAAGGCTCATACCTGACTACCCCTTTAATTTACCGTTAGCATAATATATAATAATTTACATATGTAATTTGAAATTGAAAGTTAAAGTTTGTTTTGATAATGACACCACAAGAGCATATTCATTTATTAACCATCGGCTATTGGATATCAATGATCTGGTAATTTTGATTTATATTCTTAGAGAGGAAGCCCGCTACACTTTCCTCATTAGTAGCAAGGGATCTTTTATATGCACCAAACCACAGACATGATAGCGTATACCACGACATTTGATATACCAGTCGTGGTGCACTGGCTGGAACGAGAAATATCTCATGGGGATCGACTCTAGACTGACAGCGTATTAATCGAGCGCTTTAGGATTGAATGCGAGTTAATGTTAGATTGAGTGCTAGTAACGCTGTTAACGTGTTGATTCCATGGGTAAGGGTACTGGTTGATGTGACCATCTGCGGTTTTTCTTTCCGTGGTCCCTTATTTCTTTCAGTCAGTATATGTTGAGTCCCAAGAACACCGTGACATGTCTGCGGGTTTACTTATCCTGCACCGCGTGTTCAATCAATATTAGGCCTACTTTATTGTTTATATTTATTGTGGGTTTTTTTGTTCATTAAAATATATTAAGAAAAATTAACCATATGTCGGACGCCATATAACCGTAAATAAAATGTGTTGAGTGCGTCGTTAAATAAAAGATTTCTTTCTTTTCTTTCTTTTACTAGTAATAACAGTAAAACTTACATTTCATCAAATGTTTTAGCTTGTTTTTCTCCAAAACTTTACATTTGGGAATGATCTTTTCTCTTCGTTTCTTTCCAGTAAACAATGAAATATTAATGCATTTGTTATTTTTCATTTCAACTTATTTTCGTGCTTATATCCAATTAAGGTTCAAGCACGCTGTCTGTCCAGGACAATGGGTTAGTTGTTAGTGGTTAGTGAGAGAGAAGAGGATGTAGTTGTCTTACACCTACCCATTGAGTCGTTAAAACTCGCTCTGGGTGGAGCCGGTACCAGGTTGCGAACCCTGTGCCTACCAGCCTTATGTCAAATGACTTAACACCGAGGCCGGTTGTTATCTGGTGGTGACCCAGTGCATATTCATGAAACAATACATTCATGCGTGATGACGCCGTTACGTTCCACGATAGAATAACAGCCATGTTCCTTATACCGTTGTTGGTGTCTTTTTTTTCTTTTTTCTTTGTTTGTTTGTTTGTTTGTTTGTTTTTTTTTTTTTTTTGGGGGGGGGGGGGGGGGGGGGGGGGTGGGGTGGCGGTTTATATATAAGAAACACACCCGTGCCTGCTGGAGACGATTAGCTTACACCGCATGTTTTCCAAACGTATCTAACAATACACTTAATAATATATCAGTTTTATTTCCTGAATACATTTCCATTTCTTTTTACGTCAAGCTATACTGGAGTCAATGACAAATCCCCCACAAACCTCCACACTTACAACTTCTCCTGGTACGACGTAGTTGCTTTTGACCGGCCTCGGTGGCGTCGTGGTTAGGCCATCCGTCTACAGGCTGGTAGGTAGGGAAGAGTTGCCAGGATTGGACCAGTGCCTCAATTGGACCAGAACTGTATTTTCATTCAAATTGTGACAGTAGCGCCATCTAGTCAATATATTAATCTGTACACACGCCGCTATTGGCCTTGAACCAGTCGAGTCGAAAAAGGTAATATTTTTGGATTTATCAATAAAAGTAACATTTATGCATGTATCATCTAATACTATTCTTGGAAAAAACATTTATGGAGCAATATGAACATAGAAGTGTTAAATTAGGTCATAATGATACATAAAGGTTTGTTATTGTGAGTGATAAAACAAGTGCCAAGATGTTACGCATGTGTACATGTAGGTGAGCATCTATTTATAACTATGGTAAAACCACGATTGGCCCAACTGAATTGCTGGGATTGGACCAGTTCCTCAATTGGACCATAATGTTTTGACCTGATATTTTGGTGATCGCGCCAACCGCCAAATATGATACCAGTTAATTTATGCATCAAAAATGAAATTTTAAGCACGTTTATGAGTAAAACAAACGTCAAAAAGGACCTTTCTGCGTGATCCAATCGAGGATTCTATTTTGATTCATGAGCGAATTATATTTTAATAAAGCTATTTCTTTCTTTTTTGCAAGTAGCCATAGTTCGTACTGTGTCTAATTATCCAAAAGAAGGAACTGATATTTTGCAAACCCAAGAGAGGTTCATGCCCAAGTTTAGTTACTGTAGCAGATTCCACGATCGGACCACTTTCGTTTTAGCATTAATTTTTTTTTTTGAACTCTTCATACAGTCCAGTTTGATTTTCAAGCAATGTTTTTTTACAATGTATGTGCTGGGTTCTGGTTTAATTGAAGGCATTTGATTTTTTTAAAAACTCCAAAGTGGTCCAATCGTGGTCAGGGCCGTACCCTGACCAAAATCCATGGGGGGGCACTAAATTTTATAAATAATTTTTAACATACTATAAAGATTAAACATTTCTATGCTATTACTGGAGATATATACAAAAAAAAAAAGGACAAGATTCTCAGAGGGGGCAGCTGCCCCCCCCCCTGCCCCCCCCAGAGGGTACGGCCCTGGTGGTAGTAGAATTCACGATTGGACCATTTTGGGTTTAAATTTGTTTTTAAAATTTACCTGGAATAATTAAACTTTCTACAAAATATGTTGTATCAATGCGTATTGTATGCCCCAACAATAATGAAGGAACTACTTTCCTGCTGATTGCTCTATTTGTCTAACTTGCACAACCATTCTTCCTTAAGGGGTCCAATCCCGGCAACTCTCCCCTACTGGGTTCGGATCCCAGTCGAGGCATAGGATTTTTAATCCAGATACCGACTCCAAACCCTGAGTGAGTGCTCCGCAAGGCTCAATGGGTAGGTGTAAACCGACCAGTGATCCATAATTGGTTCAACAAGGGCCAAGGTTTGTGCTATCCTGTCTGTGTGAAGCGCAAACAAAAGATCCCTTGCTGCCTGTCGTAAAAGAGTAGCCTATGTGGCGACAGCGGGTTTCCTATAAAAAAAACAGTGTCAGAATGACCATATGTTTGACGTCCAATAAAAAATCAATGAGCTCTAGTGGCGTGGTTAAATAAAACAAACTTTACTTTAGTTGCTTTTGATACTGGGGAATCCGAAATGTAAACAGATCGATGAACCATGCCTTACTAGACAGTCGTACAAGTCGAGAGATCGGCGAGTGGGCCAACTCACTCGTGACAGTTGGTAATCTGACACTAGCAGACGAAATATTTTAGTCGAGAAATTCAAAGAAAATACAATTTTCTACCACACTGTTACTCCTATTTATTGTCTCGTGCGTCACTTTTGTAAATCAAAGACCGTGATATGTGCTGACTTGTTTATGGCAAAGTGCAAATCAAAGATCACTTGCTGCTTTTCAGAAAAGTTAGCTTGCTTGCCTCGTTCTCTCTCTCTCTCTCTCTCTCTCTCTCTCTCTCTCTCTCTCTCTCTCTCTCTCTCTCTCTCTCTCTCTCTCTCTCTCCACACCTCCTCTCCGATTCTCTCTCCATCTCTCTCTCCATTCGTCTGTCTTTCTCTCCCTCTCTGTCTCTCGTTATCTCTCTCTTCGCTACTCTGTCTCTCTGTCTCTGTCTGTCTGTCTCTCTGTCTGTCTCTCTCTCTCCCTTTCCCTCTCTCTCTCTCTCCCTTTCCCTCTCCCTCACTCTCTCTTTCCCTACTCTCTCTCTCCCCCTCACTCTCTCTTTCCCTACTCTCTCTCTCTCTCTCTCTCTCTCTCTCTCTCTCTCTCTCTCTCTCTCTCTCTCTCTCTCTCTCTCTCTCCGTTTTAACCAAATGTCAAAATAACCGAACTAAAGCAAAGTAAAAAGTGAATAATTAATTAGATCCTTAATGCATAAAACCAAGACCGAAAGAATGAATTTGGAAATAATTTGATTTATTAACATGTTCGACATTATCTGGCCAACTGCGACACGAAGTTGGATATGAGACCCAAGTGAGTCGCAGCTCACTGTGTAAGGCGCCCATGGTCCAGTGAATGACCGCCATGCACGGAGATAAGGTGAAAGTTGATTTTGTTTAACGATACCACTAGAACACATTGATTTATTAATCATCGGCTACTGGATGCCAAACATTTTTCCATGGATGCCAAACATTTTTCCGTTAGTAGCAAGGGATCTTTTATCTGCGCCATCCCACAGACAGGAGAGCACATACCACAGCCTTTGATATACGAGTCGTGGTGCACTAGCCGGAATGAGAAATAGCCCACAGACTGGGATCGATCCTAGACCGACCGCGCATCAAGCAAGCGCTTTACCACTGGGCTACGTCCCGCCTGAAGATAAGGATCGATCCTAGACCGACCGCGCATCAAGCAAGCGCTTTACCACTGGGCTACGTCCCGCCTGAAGATAAGGATCGATCCTAGACCGACCGCGCATCAAGCAAGCGCTTTACCACTGGGCTACGTCCCGCCTGAAGATAAGGATCGATCCTAGACCGACCGCGCATCAAGCAAGCGCTTTACCACTGGGCTATGTCCCGCCTGAAGATAAGGATCGATCCTAGACCGACCGCGCATCAAGCAAGCGCTTTACCACTGGGCTACATCCCGCCTGAAGATAAGGATCGATCCTAGACCGACCGCGCATCAAGGAAGCGCTTTACCACTGGGCTACGTCCTAAGATAAGGATCGATCCTAGACCGACCGCGCATCAAGGAAGCGCTTTACCACTGGGCTACGTCCTAAGATAAGGATCGATCCTAGACCGACCGCGCATCAAGGAAGTGCTTTACCACTGGGCTACGTCCTAAGATAAGGATCGATCCTAGACCGACCGCGCATCAAGGAAGCGCTTTACCACTGGGCTACGTCCTAAGATAAGGATCGATCCTAGACCGACCGCGCATCAAGCAAGCGCTTTACCACTGGGCTACGTCCCGCCTGAAGATAAGGATCGATCCTAGACCGACCGCGCATCAAGCAAGCGCTTTACCACTGGGCTTTACCACTGGGCTACGTCCTAAGATAAGGATCGATCCTAGACCGACCGCGCATCAAGGAAGCGCTTTACCACTGGGCTACGTCCTAAGATAAGGATCGATCCTAGACCGACCGCGCATCAAGGAAGCGCTTTACCACTGGGCTACGTCCTAAGATAAGGATCGATCCTAGACCGACCGCGCATCAAGCAAGCGCTTTACCACTGGGCTACGTCCTAAGATAAGGATCGATCCTAGACCGACCGCGCATCAAGGAAGCGCTTTACCACTGGGCTACATCCCGCCTGAAGATAAGGATCGATCCTAGACCGACCACGCATCAAGCAAGCGCTTTACCACTGGGCTACGTCCTAAGATAAGGATCGATCCTAGACCGACCGCGCATCAAGGAAGCGCTTTACCACTGGGCTACATCCCGCCTGAAGATAAGGATCGATCCTAGACCGACCGCGCATCAAGGAAGCGCTTTACCACTGGGCTACGTCCCGCCTGAAGATAAGGATCGATCCTAGACCGACCGCGCATCAAGCAAGCGCTTTACCACTGGGCTACGTCCTAAGATAAGGATCGATCCTAGACCGACCGCGCATCAAGGAAGCGCTTTACCACTGGGCTACGTCCTAAGATAAGGATCGATCCTAGACCGACCGCGCATCAAGCAAGCGCTTTACCACTGGGCTACGTCCTAAGATAAGGATCGATCCTAGACCGACCGCGCATCAAGCAAGCGCTTTACCACTGGGCTACATCCCGCCTGAAGATAAGGATCGATCCTAGACCGACCGCGCATCAAGCAAGCGCTTTACCACTGGGCTACGTCCTAAGATAAGGATCGATCCTAGACCGACCGCGCATCAAGGAAGCGCTTTACCACTGGGCTACGTCCTAAGATAAGGATCGATCCTAGACCGACCGCGCATCAAGGAAGCGCTTTACCACTGGGCTACGTCCTAAGATAAGGATCGATCCTAGACCGACCGCGCATCAAGGAAGCGCTTTACCACTGGGCTACGTCCTAAGATAAGGATCGATCCTAGACCGACCGCGCATCAAGGAAGCGCTTTACCACTGGGCTACGTCCTAAGATAAGGATCGATCCTAGACCGACCGCGCATCAAGGAAGCGCTTTACCACTGGGCTACGTCCTAAGATAAGGATCGATCCTAGACCGACCGCGCATCAAGCAAGCGCTTTACCACTGGGCTACGTCCCGCCTGAAGATAAGGATCGATCCTAGACCGACCGCGCATCAAGCAAGCGCTTTACCACTGGGCTACGTCCTAAGATAAGGATCGATCCTAGACCGACCGTGCATCAAGGAAGCGCTTTACCACTGGGCTACGTCCTAAGATAAGGATCGATCCTAGACCGACCGCGCATCAAGGAAGCGCTTTACCACTGGGCTACGTCCTAAGATAAGGATCGATCCTAGACCGACCGCGCATCAAGGAAGCGCTTTACCACTGGGCTACGTCCTAAGATAAGGATCGATCCTAGACCGACCGCGCATCAAGCAAGCGCTTTACCACTGGGCTACGTCCCGCCTGAAGATAAGGATCGATCCTAGACCGACCGCGCATCAAGCAAGCGCTTTACCACTGGGCTACGTCCTAAGATAAGGATCGATCCTAGACCGACCGCGCATCAAGCAAGCGCTTTACCACTGGGCTACGTCCTAAGATAAGGAAGGAAATGTTTTATTTAACGACGCACTCAACACATTTTATTTACGGTTATATGGCGTCGGACATGTCGTTAAGGACCACACGGATATTGAGAGAGGAAACCCGCTTCATGGGCTACTCTTTTCCATTAGTAGCAAGGGATCTTTTATATGCACCATCCCACAGACAGGGTAGTACATACCACGACCTTTGATATGCCAGTCGTGGTGCACTGGCTGGAACGAGAAATAGCCCAATGGGCCCACCGACGGGGATCGATCCCAGACCTAAAGATAAGAAGAATACAGGCTCTTTCTAATCGGGGCACATATCTCACTTGTAAAAAGTTAATCTACCACCCATATGGGATATATCCAGGATCTAATGAACCTATAGACGTACAGTTCAGCAGACGTGAACTACCACCCATATGGGATATATCCAGGATCTAATGAACCTATAGACGTACAGTTCAGCAGACGTGAACTACCACCCCATATGGGTACAGTTATGAACTCCAGGATCTAATGAACCTATAGATGTACAGTTCAGCAGACGTGAACTACCACCCATATGGGATACGTGAATCCAGGATCTAATGAACCTATAGACCTACAGTTCAGCAGGCGTGAACTACCACCCATATGGGATATATCCAGGATCTAATGAACCTATAGACCTACAGTTCAGCAGACGTGAACTACCACCCATATGGGATATATCCAGGATCTAATGAACCTATAGACGTACAGTTCAGCAGGCGTGAACTACCACCCATATGGGATATATCCAGGATCTAATGAACCTATAGATGTACAGTTCAGCAGACGTGAACTACCACCCATATGGGATATATCCAGGATCTAATGAACCTATAGATGTACAGTTCAGCAGACGTGAACTACCACCCATATGGGATATATCCAGGATCTAATGAACCTATAGACCTACAGTTCAGCAGGCGTGAACTACCACCCATATGGGATATATCCAGGATCTAATGAACCCATAGATGTACAGTTCAGCAGACGTGAACTACCCAGGATCTAATGGACCTATAGACCTACAGTTTAACAGACGTGAACTACCACCCATATGGGATATATCCAGGATCTAATGAACCTATAGACGTACAGTTCAGCAGACGTGAACTACCACCCATATGGGATATATCCAGGATCTAATGAACCTATAGACGTACAGTTCAGCAGACGTGAACTACCACCCATATGGGATATATCCAGGATCTAATGAACCTATACAGACAGACGTGAACTACCCATGGGATATATCCAGGATCTAATGAACCTATAGACGTACAGCAGACGTGAACTACCACCCATATGGGATATATCCAGGATCTAATGAACCTATAGATGTACAGTTCAGCAGACGTGAACTACCACCCATATGGGATATATCCAGGATCTAATGAACCTATAGACGTACAGTTCAGCAGGCGTGAACTACCACCCATATGGGATATATCCAGGATCTACAGTTCAGCTGACGTGAACTACCCCTAATACCTACAGACGTACAGTTCAGCAGGCGTGAACTACCACCCATATGGGATATATCCAGGATCTAATGAACCTATAGACCTACAGTTTAACAGACGTGAACTACCACCCAGGATCTATCCAGGATCTAATGAACCTATAGACCTGACAGACGTGACGTGAACTACCACCCATATACAGGGATATATCCAGGATCTAATGAACCTATAGACGTACAGTTCAGCAGACGTGAACTACCACCCATATGGGATATATCCAGGATCTAATGAACCTATAGACGTACAGTTCAGCAGACGTGAACTACCACCCATATGGGATATATCCAGGATCTAATGAACCTATAGACGTACAGTTCAGCAGACGTGAACTACCACCCATATGGGATATATCCAGGATCTAATGAACCTATAGACGTACAGTTCAGCAGACGTGAACTACCACCCATATGGGATATATCCAGGATCTAATGAACCTATAGATGTAGTTCAGCAGACGTGAACTATAATGGTATCAGCTACAGTTTAACAGACGTGAACTACCACCCATATGGGACATATCCAGGATCTAATGGACCTATAGACCTACAGTTTAACAGACGTGAACTACCACCCATATGGGATATATCCAGGATCTAATGAACCTATAGACCTACAGTTCAGCAGACGTGAACTACCACCCATATGGGATATATCCAGGATCTAATGAACCTATAGACGTACAGTTCAGCAGACGTGAACTACCACCCATATGGGATATATCCAGGATCTAATGAACCTATAGACGTACAGTTCAGCAGACGTGAACTACCACCCATATGGGATATATCCAGGATCTAATGAACCTATAGACGTACAGTTCAGCAGACGTGAACTACCACCCATATGGGATATATCCAGGATCTAATGAACCTATAGACGTACAGTTCAGCAGACGTGAACTACCACCCATATGGGATATATCCAGGATCTAATGAACCTATAGACGTACAGTTCAGCAGGCGTGAACTACCACCCATATGGGATATATCCAGGATCTAATGAACCCATAGATGTACAGTTCAGCAGACGTGAACTACCCAGGATCTAATGGACCTATAGACCTACAGTTTAACAGACGTGACGAACTACCCAGGATCTAATGGACCTATAGACCTACAGTTTAACAGACGTGAACTACCCAGGATCTAATGGACCTATAGACCTACAGTTTAACAGACGTGAACTACCACCCATATGGGATATATCCAGGATCTAATGAACCTATTGACCTACAGTTTGACAGACGTGAACTACCACCCATATGGGATATATCCAGGATCTAATGAACCTATAGACGTACAGTTCAGCAGACGTGAACTACCACCCATATGGGATATATCCAGGATCTAATGAACCTATAGACGTACAGTTCAGCAGACGTGAACTACCACCCATATGGGATATATCCAGGATCTAATGAACCTATAGACGTACAGTTCAGCAGGCGTGAACTACCACCCATATGGGATATATCCAGGATCTAATGAACCTATAGACGTACAGTTCAGCAGGCGTGAACTACCACCCATATGGGATATATCCAGGATCTAATGAACCCATAGATGTACAGTTCAGCAGACGTGAACTACCCAGGATCTAATGGACCTATAGACCTACATGGGATATATCCAGGATCTAATGAACCTATAGACCTACAGTTTAGCAGACGTGAACTACCCAGGATCTAATGGACCTATAGACCTACAGTTTAACAGACGTGAACTACCCAGGATCTAATGGACCTATAGACCTACAGTTTAACAGACGTGAACTACCACCCATATGGGATATATCCAGGATCTAATGAACCTATTGACCTACAGTTTGACAGACGTGAACTACATATATCCAGGATCTAATGAACCTATAGACGTACAGTTCAGCAGACGTGAACTACCACCCATATGGGATATATCCAGGATCTAATGAACCTATAGACGTACAGTTCAGCAGACGTGAACTACCACCCATATGGGATATATCCAGGATCTAATGAACCTATAGACGTACAGTTCAGCAGGCGTGAACTACCACCCATATGGGATATATCCAGGATCTAATGAACCTATAGACGTACAGTTCAGCAGGCGTGAACTACCCATATGGGATATATCCAGGATCTAATGAACCTATAGACGTACACCCATATGGGATATATCCAGGATCTAATGAACCTATAGATGTACAGTTCAGCAGGCGTGAACTACCAGGACCCATATACAGTTTAACAGATATACCCAGGATCTAATGGACCTATAGACCTACAGTTTCACAGACGTGAACTACCAGGACCCATATACAGGGATATATCCAGGATCTAATGGACCTATAGACCTACAGTTTAACAGACGTGAACTACCACCCATATGGGATATATCCAGGATCTAATGAACCTATTGACCTACAGTTTGACAGACGTGAACTACCACCCATATGGGATATATCCAGGATCTAATGAACCTATAGACGTACAGTTCAGCAGACGTGAACTACCACCCATATGGGATATATCCAGGATCTAATGAACCTATAGACGTACAGTTCAGCAGACGTGAACTACCACCCATATGGGATATATCCAGGATCTAATGAACCTAGCGAGACGTACAGTTCAGCATGGACGTGAACTACCACCCATATGGGATATATCCAGGATCTAATGAACCTATAGAGTACAGTTCAGCAGGCGTGAACTACCATTTATACTGTCGTAATTCTTGATTGACTTTAAAATACACAACATCTTCTGGATAGGACACATTTAAATCCATCTTGATCATTTGTTCTCTTAACTTCCACGCGGCGCTGTCAATCACTTCCACTCGTCTCATCGTCAAACCTCGGAAGTTTCCGGTGTCCACCGTCCAGTTCACGAGATTCGGCTGGAGAAACGTCGATATGTCACAGGGTACCGTAAACCTGAGTCCAAACTTTCTTCCCACCATCTGCGATATTAAAAACCCCGCCACGATACCGTTTTGTCTGTCAGCCAAACCACCACACAAACCATTACCGTCGCATCTGTATATAATGTATTTGTCATTTAAATGCGAATGAAAATACTCTTCTGGAATGTGAGGTACTTTCGCGGCACCGAACATATATTGGTAATGGTAGAACTGATCTGTAATAATGTTACTCACGGGCATCTGTTTGTTCAACAGCGAGGTTCCTTTTAGCATTAGTATTGGCGTAAGTGATGTAATTACAACACCCAAGAACAATGTTAAAAATTTGGTTCTTCGAGAACAGCGACAAAGCATATTGCTCTGCATCTTGTCTGGCTAAATATGGAGTGTTATCTTCTCATCGTCTTCTTGTTGTTGTTGTATATCGGTTGAGTCTACAGGGAGAAGGCCGCGAATGAATCTTTAACTTTCCATTTGTTTTAACGTAGAATTTGTTGACCTGAAAATATAGAGCAGTGAAGGTAAACCATGTGCGTAAAATACTATTATTATCCTGTTCAGTTATTTAGACCCAAAGTTTTTTGTAAATGTTACGTTTATTTCCTATTCGATATTTGTTTTCTTTGCATTTACATGAAAACAAACCCAAACCCCGACAGGTTTTATATAGAAATCGTCATATAAAATGCATGAAGTTGACTTAATTCCACTTTTTAAAAATCTCTGTGTCTTTTGAATGCACGTTATTTCTCCTATAAATAACTAAGGTCATTTGCATATCAAAACATTGGGATCTGAGGCTACGTGAAGGCCATTATAGCTTGTTTCACTGGGAAACTGGGAACTATTTTCTCGTGCCCCTATCCAGAAAGGTTCAGGCACGTCCACCATGGATCCGCGTTCTGGCATCGTCAGCCCACGGTTCCATGGCGGAAGGGGGGAGGGGTGTGTGTTTATATGTTGGGGACATATAAAATACGGTAAGACCTTACATATAATATTACTTAAAAGGGATAACTGCATTTATCTTTACTTATGTATACCTAAATGGTATATTACCTATATTTCTATTATATTTTTGAAACACCATAAAATATGAAGTCAGGCTATATCATTTAACTTATTTATTAATTGGTGTCATTTTTGATCGGGCTGGTCAAATATTTGTTATTAACTAATCAGAAAAAAGAAAAATATTATAACTTATTAGCCTAGCTTTTAGCCCTAGGGAAAGGAGGTTGGTATAGGCGGGCGGGGCATCGCGTCCAATCCAGCCCGCGCGTAACCCCAGGGTAGGGCCAGAAGCCGGCCGGATTTCCACGGGGGAGGCGTGCCGGGGGGGGGGGGGGGTGGAAGGCCTCCTACCAGGCATTCTTTCGGTCGAAACCGCCTACGCCCTAACGCACCCAAAATAGCACCCTACCACGGCGTCCCCCCCCCCCATCCCGCCTAACCCAAAGTTATCCATACAGCAGTCTGGTCCCAATTAAGGATGTTGGTATGAGGGGTAGGGTAGGAGGGAATGATAGGGTTGGGAATGATATGTGATGATTAACCCGCCAATCACGTCCGGACCGCCGAGGTGGAAACGCATCTCCGGATCGTTGTTTCGGTTAGTGGCTCCGGGGTGTCTCATTGGATTTCTTCAGCATTCGTACGCCTACACCCGCAAGGGTGCGTCACCCATACACATGACATAGTCATTGCTATATAAACCCTAGGGCCGTCCAGATGACCACTTATTCGTTAGGTGGACGACCCCGGTAGCAGTCCGGTTATTTTCATTTAATAAATTAAATATGGACTGCTCAAGTTAATACCAGTTTAAAAGTGTTATATAAAAGAGGGGTACATATATCACTAAAACAATGATTAAAATACCAAGAGGAAAAAATAATAAATACTAATACTATTAAAAGAGGAGGGAGCGGTCCACTCTATTTTATCATACCTAACCACTCCCTCGACACACATTATTATCACATTCACTCCCATCACTCAATCCGGCCGGCATACATGCGGAGCACACACTGCCAGGTGCGTGTCCCGCTGTTGTCCGACCAAGATACCACATACTCCCATTCATTCTTACATAATAAATATAATAAAAATAAATACATTCACACACCATAATACATATATAATTAAAAGGGAAAATCCCAAGGATTACTTACCGGATTGGGCGCCAGCCAGTTGTGAATTAAAATTATTACTACCGGTCATCTCCAGAGTGTGAGCGGCTATCACCTACCTGTGTATCCATGTCTCACCATCTCTATCTTGTCACCACACTAACCATTCTAGCCGCCAGCCCAGCCGACCTCCAAATCATTCTTTTATTCGTTTATTTATTAAATTAATACCTTATATCTTTACACCTGTCTCTTTAATATATTTTACTATAGCCTTATTGATAGCATTATCACAGTGTTTAGGTGGATTAAACATAACTATTGGATTAAAATTTAAGTTGTATTTAATAAATATATCTTTAAGTGTAATCCTCTCCCCACTGTACCGATAAATCACTAAATCAAGGTTATTATTGTTTTGCAGTGTGTAACAGCATTGTCTAATCTTTCCGTTAAACATAGATGTAAAGAAACAGAATATGTAACCCTTTCTTGTAGGTGCATTATATTTAATAAATTTAGCTAATGTATTATGTATTTTTATTTTATTATATCAATTATATATTAGCATACCTAACCTAACACAACTGAGGTGTAGCACAGTAATAAACACAAATCACCTCACACACCGCAGGAATGTGCTTTCCAAATTTATAAATAAATTTAATGCAGGGCCGGACCCAGAAGACCGAGGCGGGGGGGGGGGGGATGTCAAAGGCCACCAACATCAAATAATAATAAAAATGTTATTTAATTTTCCTCTAAATTGGGAACTCATATATATATATATATATATATATATATATATATATATATATATATATATATATATATATATATATATATATATATATATAGTATTTAGGGTGGTGCTAGGGGCTGAGGTTTGGGGGTTGGGTGTTACATTTGTAATGCGAAAAACCAAAGGGCTATTGTTCGGACTCGTATGGGTTCAATCACTTTTTCATCCCGCAGACACAGCCCTGAATGTTCAAAATACGATAGCATTGCTTGGTCAATAACATCATTATTTCGATCTATGACTGCACGTGCTATTGTAGCAATGTGTAAACCACGTAAAATACAAGTTAGGTAGGGTATATAAATTCATTAAAAATGTATTAGTCGACATTCTTGTTATTGTTATTTGAGGAAAAATATGGGTAAATCGAAAAACACTTCAGTTGATGTAAAATCGAGTATTAAGAACGTTTTCGATTATTTTGAAGATGAATATCAGCGCGGTAGACCTAGGTATGCTTCTTATCGAATTGTCGATCGAGTTGCCGCTGCACTTAAAGTTTCGGTTTCAACAGTCAAAAGAACTGTGAAAAAATCTAAGCTCTACGAATCCAAGCACAGAAATCACTGTTAAAAAACGCGACCGAAAACTCATCGATTTATTTGATAAAGATGTTATAAGACGACGAGTATACAGATTTTATAGAGAGGGCGAATTACCTACATTACATAAGATTAACGTGGCTTTAAGGGAGGAATGTGGAATCAACATATCCATATCAACTTGTGACGGAACATGCTCTTAATTTTGTTTTCGCCTGTGGCGATATTAATTGTTTTAGAGGGCCGTGTGCAGTTCCAATATGCACTTAAGCCAAGTTGGGCACTTTGTAACGTAATACCTCCGCGCGACCGTAGTCGAGCTGTGCCTAATACAAACCCAGCTCAGATGCGGAGGCCATGTGGCCAGGAGTTACGTAATACCTCCGCGAGTGCGGTTTTTACGACCGTGATTTTGGCGACTAGGCGTCATCAAGTCTGGCCATCTAAGGAAAATTGTCGTCTTGGTCGCTGTGGAAATATCACTTGTAGGTATTCGGTGCCGCCTTGTACCCCGAGGCGATATTCGGTTTTGTAATAAATAGACAGGATTTAGAATCATCGGGGAGAAACATAGGAAGGCTTCCAGGGGGAACGTTGTCCGTCCGGACTGGTAAATATATTATTTCTGCTCTGTTGTATAACCTTGATGTGATTGATGTGACTTTAAATATTTTAATACTGTATTATACCAATATTATTTAGACGGTGCTGCCGGTAATCTGACGCAGTAAACTGTAGGCTCACTGTTCTAAATATATATATTAAAGCTTAACCAGTCATCCTAGAGGACCTAGGTAAACTGTAGGTTATTGTCTTTATTGTGATAGGTACCAGTATTAATTCTGTATTACAAGGTTACTGAATGAGTAGATAAGGGTTAATTAAAAATTAACCAGTTAGGAATAGAGTTGTAATTCCTTTATTAATTAAGTTCCCCTGGAAGCGTTTCTCAATTATCACACGTGTGGGTGTTGTGTCACGGTGAAGTGATTAGAATATTGCATAAACTAGACACCTAGTGATTAACTAATTAAGTGATCAGTTCTGGGTTGTTACTATTTGTTGTTGTTAATTAACTACTGTGGCAGTACATTTGTCAGCGTAGATTAATACAGATTCCAAAGTGTATTGTGTTTTGGTTGTGTTTCCTAGTGAACTAAACGTGCTATATTATATATACTTTATATAAGATCTTATCTCTGATCATACCTAGAGACGAGCCACGCGGGTATATACTGCCCGTTACAGAGAGATCTAATAGATATACAGTTAGGAGAGATATTTGGATAATCGTGTTTCATTCAGTTACGGGTCAGTTACGGGTATTATAGGATCCCCGTGACAGGAGTGAAAATTGGGGCGTTCGTCCCGGATCTGAAACGGGACATGCATATTTAAAAAGTATTGTTTGTAAATGGGGGCTTTATAAATTATTTTTACAAATAACTAGAAGGAGCAACGTAGTTCACTAGAAAATTAATTAATAATAAGTGCGTCATATCTAAACATGGATAAGAATTTGCTGGATAGGCCTACGCTCAGTGTAGTGGAGATTAAGCGAGCACGTAAGGCCGAATTAGTTGAAATCGCGGGTGAGCGAGAAATTGATTTAACATCAGCTAAAACCTTAGGTGATATAAAGACAATTATTATTCATGAAGTTTTTGGTGATAGGCCTGTTATGGAAGACAGTGAGATTGTTCCAGAGATAGAGATAAATGAGTTAAGTGTGGAACAACAATTAGCTTTTAAAAAACTTGAGTACGAAAGAGAAGAACGTGCATTAGATAGAGAGAGAGAGAGAGAGAGAGAGAGAGAGAGAGAGAGAGAGAGAGAGAGAGAGAGAGAGAGAGAGAGAGAGAGAGAGAGAGAGAAGAGAGGGATAGAGAAGAGAGAGATAGAGATAGAGAGAGAGAGAGAGAGAAGAGAGAGATACGGATAGAGAATTTCAGTTAGCAAAATTAAAAGTGGAACATGAGTTAAAATTTAATACTGAAGAAGTTAGATGAGAAGCAGGAAATGGGTTTAACATGTCGGAGGCTTATAGATCAGTGCCTGTATTTGATGACCAGGAGGTAGATATGTTCTTCCAACTTTTTGAACGGGCCGCTAAGCAGCTAAATTGGCCGCAGTCTAAGTGGACATTGTTAGCCGTGTCTAAGTTTAAGGGGAAGGCTAGTGTAGCTTATAATTCAATGAGTGATGAGCGAGCAAGTCAGTACGACCTAGTTAAGGCGGCAGTGTTGAGGGCGTATGAATTACGACCTGAGGATTATCGTTTACGGTATAGCGAGTTGAGGAAAATGCAGGGTCAGTCTTATAGTGAGTTTGTGGCTAAGAAGGCAGGGATGTTTGATAAATGGGTGGTGTCTCATCAGGTAGAGTCATATACCGAGTTACGGGAGTTGTTGATCTTACAGGACATTAAAAATGGATTACCAGTTAGCTTACGTATTCATTTAGAGGGGTCGTGATGTCAAAAAGATAGAGGAGGCAGGCATAGTGGCAGATGACTACGTGTTAATACACAACGCTCAGGCAGTACAGGATAGCTCTATACAACAGGGTGATAAGAAGAAATTTCAGCCATGTTTTTCCCGGGAAAGTAACTATCGGGGAGAGTCATCTAGTTGGTCAGCTAGTCAGGCAAGGAATGCACCTGGTGGGCAAAGTAAGGATAAGCCTGCATTATCAGCCAATGCACGAACCTTTCGTCCACATTGCAGTTACTGTAAAAAGGATAACCACCTTGTAGGGGACTGTTTTAAAAGGAAACGCGATAATGCGCAAGTGGTCGGTTTAGTGAGGTCAGCTCCGCTAGCGAGAGAGTTAATGGTTAGTCCCATGGCAGAGAAAGTAAACCCGTATGTGTCCACTGGTATGGTTTGTGATGTGAAACAAGAATTGAGTCCTAAGGCAATATCAATCTATCGAGATACCGGATGTAGTCAGTCACTGATCACGTCGGAGTGTTTAGCTGGTATTAAGAATTCAGATATAGGACGTAGTTTGGCCTTAACCTCGGTTACTGGAAAAAAAATTGTTGTCCGGTTACATAACGTTTTCTTGTGTTCGAAGTTTGTGACGGGACCAGTCATTATGGGTGTTGTAAAGGACTTGCCTGTTGAAAACATAGGAGTTTTGTTGGGTAATGATTTGACTAGTCAGTGTTGTCAGCCGAAATGTGACCAATTGTTAATTAAAGACAGCCCTTTACCAATAGAAGAGAGTAAGGTTGATGAGATTAGATATCCTGCGTGTGTAAAGACTAGGGCTATGACCAGAAAGGTAACACGAGACCCAGAGGATATTTGTGATTTGTCTGATACGTGTGTGAACCATGAAATTGGAGTGGATGAGGTTATCAGTAAAATGGTAGATAAGTCAACTGAGGAATTAAATGTGGTGGAACCTGTTGACCTCCCGCAGAGGGTAAATGAACCAGTTGTGTTTGATAGAGGGGACTTACCTTGTAATAGACAAGAGTTAATCCTAGAGCAGGGGGCTGATCCAAATTTGTTAGCAGCTCGCACTACATTGTTAACTGAGAGAGTATTAATGAATAAGAGAGTTAGAGATAGGAGGTTGCCGGCGAAGTTCCAGTGGTCAGAAGAACGCGAGAAGTCATTCAACCGTCTCAAGGAGATGCGCTCCTCGTCTCCCGTGATGGCAGCACCAGACTACCGAATGCCGTTCAAGCTGGCTGTGGATGCCAGTGACGTGGGAGCTGGAGCTGTGCTGTTCCAAGAAGACGAAAATGGACTGGACCATCCTGTAAGTTTCACTATAGAGAAGGAAGCTTTGGCCATGGTACAAGCTACGTGAAATCGGCAGTGCATCAAGTGGTGGTCTTTACTGATCATAATCCGCTTACTTTCATTCACAGAATGAAAGCCACCAACCAGAGAGTTTTTAGATGGAGCCTTCTTCTGCAAGAATTCCCAATTACCATTGAACATATCAAGGGCACATCCAATGTAATCGCTGATGCCCTGTCCCGAAGTTGAACGTTATGATAAAGTGTTGACATTCTTGAATTCTGTTTTGTTTTTATATATTTTATTTGTATACCAGGGACTCAGAGACTCAGTGTGATTACTGGTAGTCACCTTATTACTATGTGTTATAAATGCCCGGATGCGTCAGCTAACGCACTGTTTGTTTTAATGTAGTATATTTCCCTATTTCTAGAGTAGGGGAAATATCCTTTTTGAGGTGGGTGTGTGGCACGGAACATGCTCTTAATTTTGTTTTCGCCTGTGATCGCCTCTGATTGTTTTAGAGGGCCGTGTGCAGTTCCAATATGCACTTAAGCCCAGGTGGGCACTTTGTTACATAATACCTCCGCGCGACCGTGGTCGAGCTGTGCCTAATACACACCCAGCCCAGGTGCGGAGGCCATGTGGCCAGTAGTTACGTAATACCTCCGCGAGTGCGGTTTTTACGACCGTGATTTTGGCGACTAGGCGTCAGCAAGTCTAGCCATCTAAGGAAAATTGTCGTCTTGGTCGCTGTGGAAATATCACTTGTAGGTATTCGGTGCCGCCTTGTACCCCCAGGCGATATTCGGATTTAAAATAAATAGATAGGATTTAGAATCATCGGGGAGAAACATAGGAAGGCTTCCAGGGGGAACGTTGTCCGCCCGGACTGGTAAATATATTATTTCTGCTCGGTTGTATAACCTTGATGTGATTGATGTGACTTTAAATATTTTAATACTGTATTATACCAATATTATTTAGACGGTGCTGCCGGTAATCTGACGCAGTAAACTGTAGGCTCACTGTTCTAAATATATATATTAAAGCTTAACCAGTCATCCTAGAGGACCTAGGTAAACTGTAGGTTATTGTCTTTATTGTGATAGGTACCAGTATTAATTCTGTATTACAAGGTTACTGAATGAGTAGATAAGGGTTAATTAAAAATTAACCAGTTAGGAATAGAGTTGTAATTCCTTTATTAATTAAGTTCCCCTGGAAGCGTTTCTCAATTATCACACGTGTGGGTGTTGTGTCACGGTGAAGTGATTAGAATATTGTATAAACTAGACACCTAGTGATTAACTAATTAAGTGATCAGTTCTGGGTTGTTACTATTTGTTGTTGTTAAATAACTACTGCGGCAGTACATTTGTCAGCGTAGATTAATACAGATTCCAAAGTGTATTGTGTTTTTGTTGTGTTTCCTAGTGAACTAAACGTGCTATATTATATATACTTTATATAAGATCTTATCTCTGATCATACCTAGAGACGAGCCACGCGGGTATATACTGCCTGTTACAGAGATATCTAATAGATATACAGTTAGGAGAGATATTTGGATAATCGTGTTTCATTCAGTTACGGGTATTATAGCATCCCCGTGACACAACTTTACGAAGAACACTCCATGACCTCGATTTTAAATACCAACATATGTCTACAACCGGAAAAGTGATTTTTGAGGACGCCAATATATCAGACAGGAGACTGTCCTATCTCCATGAAATATCCAATTTACGAGAACAGGGGTATTTAATAGTGTATCAAGATGAGACCTGGGTGAATGTCAACCACACAACATCCCACCACTGGACAGATATCCACCCGGGCACAAGTACCGCCAATCACCTGCCGAAATCAGACGCTGCTGATCGAGTTCCTAAACTCTGTTCGGTGACTGGGAAGGGAAAAAGACTTATTATTCGTCATGCTGGCTGTGATAAATATGGATTGATAGATGGCTGTGAATTGATCTTTGAGGCTAAAAAAACAGACGGAGACTATCATGGTGAGATGAATCATGAAAATTTCATCAAATGGTTTGAAGAACAACTTATGCCTTCTCTACCAGAACCTACTGTTATCGTCATGGATAACGCAAGCTACCACAACAAATTAACTGAGATTACACGATGTCCTGCACTAAACGCTAAAAAGGAAGAAATTCAGTCGTGGCTACGAAACAAAACTATACCTTTTGAGAGTAACATGACAAAGCCAGTTCTTTATGAACTTGTGAAAAGTAACAAATGTGCAAAGCAATTTGTTACTGATGATATTGCTGAACGCCATGGGCACTTGTGTCTAAGACTGCCGCCAAGACATTCTGAACTCAATCCGATAGAACTGATCTGGAGTGAAGTCAAAGGGCACATAGCTCGTCATAAAGATGGTAAAATGACCACGGTGCGGAGAGAACTTGCACATGCATTGGACTCTGTCACACCTACACACTTCTCTGACGCAGTTAAACATGTAACAAAGATCGAAGAAGATTTTAGAAAACAAAATAGTTTTATAAAAAATAAAATACCTCCTGTGATAGTCCCCCTTAACGAAGATAGTGATGAAGAAATGAGTTCGTCGACTGATTAAGTTATTTCTCCATACCCATCAGGAGTATTACTTTAATGTATGCATGAACTCTTTAACACCAAAAACTATTTATTTCCATATCATTCACTATCAAACAACCTAACAACCTATAAACTAATCGACTAGAAATGCATATAGACTACACATACATACGAGAGAAATGTTTATTTAACGACACACTCAACGCATTTGATATACGTTTATGTGGCGTCAGACAAAACAGTTAAGGGGCATTATGACAGTGAGAAAGAAACTCGCTACCGCCACATGGGCCACTGTTTCCGATAAGCAATTTTGATAAGCAATAAGGGACGTTTTATATGCACCATCCCATAGACAGGATAGCACATACCACAGCCTTTATACATCAGTTGTGGTGCACAGGCTGGAACTAGACAAAACCCAATGGGTCCACCATGTGGGATCGATCAGTCGACCTACCATGAGCGAACGCTTTACCTCTGAGCTACGTCCCGCTCCATATACAAAAGAAGCCTTAAGTGGTGTTGGGGTTGTGCAGAGGGTCACACCTCCACCAATCGCATGCATACCATATTCTTCTCTCTCTCTCCCTATAACCATATAACCATAGATTAAAATATGTTGAGTGCGTCGTTACATAAATGACGTCTCTCTCTTTCTCTCTCTCTCTCTCTCTCTCTCTCTCTCTCTCTCTCTCTCTCTCTCTCTGTCTGTCTGTCTGTCTCTCCCTTCAGCGCGCGCGCTTGTGTATTCCACAATATAATTATAATATTTGATACATATATTTTTTTTCAAACTGAGGTTTTGTCACTTGAACTCCCCACCTGCATCCGCGCCTGCTTCATGTTTACAGATATTTTCTTTAATATAGGTCATACTACGATTTGTGCGGATATGACGATAGAACCGAACATTAGTTTGAAACGCACTATAGAATGATACTTTTGATATGGAAATGACCTTAGTTATTTATAGGAGAAATAACGTGCATTCAAAAGACACAGAGATTTTTAAAAAGTGGAATTAAGTCAACTTCGTGCATTTTATATGATGATTTGTATATAAAACCTGTCGGGGTTTGGGTTTGTTTTCATGTAAATGCAAAGAAAACAAATATCGAATAGGAAATAAACGTAACATTTGCAAAAAACTTTGGATCTAAATAATTGAACAGGATAATAGTATTAATAATGATGTTTCAATATTACCTGACCTGAAAATATACAGAGAAGAGAAGATAAACCATTTGCGTATAATAATGATGTTTCGATAATCGGTTTTAATCGAATATTATCTGACCAGGAAATATACAGAGAAGAGAAGGTAAAGCATGTGCGTATAATAGTGATGTTTCGATAATCGGTTATAACTATAAATTGATCGGTTAAGTTCTACCAATGCGATGATCGATTATAAAAAACATATAACACATATATATATAAGAAATGTTTGTAATTGTTCAACCGGCCTCGGTGGTGTCGTCGTTAAGTCATCGGACACAAGGCTGGTAGGTACTGGGTTCGTAGGCTGGTGTCGGCTCCCACCCAGAGCGAGTTTTAACGACTTAATGAGTAGATGTAAGACCACTACACCCTCTTCTTTCTCACTAACCACTAATAACTAACTCACTGTTCTGGACAGAAATACAGCCCAGATAGCTGAGGTGTGTGTGACCTGGCCCCGTACTTATAAACCGTAAAGTCTAGACTTTAATAAAGTCCAGAATTTAACGTCATGGTAACGCCATTCAAATAGCATTACGTTAATGTCTGGACTTCATTAAAGTCTAGACTTTAAGTTTTATAAGCACGGGCCCAGGGCAGCGTACTTGAACCTTAATTGGATATAAGCATAAAAATAAATAGAAATGAAATGTACTTGTTCGTGCAGTTTGAATGATGGAATTGATGTAAATATGCTGAGATTTGGGTTTGTTTTCACATGTGCGTAAAGAAAACCAGTTGTTAGTGGTTAATAAGCGATAAGTCGATGTAGAGGTCTTAAACCTACACTGAGGGCCGTTGACGCTTACTCTGAATGGCGGCTGGTGTCGGGATGAGAACCGCGTACCTTCCAGCCTTAAGACTGATTGTTTAACTCTTACACTACCGAAACCGATATTTAGAGTTGGCAGCAAGTGATCTTTCTTATAGACACTGTTCCACTAACAGGACAGCACACACCATGGGTTTTGATTCCAATTGTGGCAATGTTTATGTATTTGTCACAGAACAGCCTATGGGTTGAGACATCGGAAATAGATCTAGCTCTGTAGGTTGAGCGCTCATCTGTGGTTGCTTTGGTCGTTTGGTTGTAGGATTGTCCTATTTTCTGTATTCATATTTCTGTATTGCCGAGGATTTTTATACTTTTATCAACGAGTGCTGATACATTATGATTTCATAAAACACGAGGTGGGGGGGGGGGGGGGGGGGGGGGTTGTATTTGTAAACAATGTCAGTAATGTGGGTTGAATGTCACTTAGGTTAAAATCCAAATCCAAATATGATTAAAACATAGGTTAGGTTAAACCGAAGTACAGGATTAAAAATTAAATACTTTTATAGAGATATTAAACATCAGATGACATTTAAAATCATATAAAGCCTATAAACGACAACACATAGAATAAAGTACCTAAATATACATACGAGCTCTCAATAACACAAACATTCAGAGATAAAGTTAAAGGATTTGTAAAGATAAAGTTCAAGGATTTGTAGAGATGAAGAGATGAAGTTAAAGGATTTGTAGAGATAAAGTTAAACGATTTGGAGAGATGAAATGAAGTTAAAGAATTTGTAGAGATGAAGTTAAACGATTTGGAGAGATGAAGCTAAACGATTTGTCTCTTCACGGCTACCAGCACAAATAACTCATGGGAAGTGAGATCTGATTCAAGACAATCGTTGACTGTACGGGCAGGTGCAATTCCTGTCAAAGATCCAATTTCTTACCTATTTTCAAACTCATAGATTATTTTCTTCAGAAGAGCTTTCCCCGTTTGCAGATCACAGACTCTTGTTTCACTCTATTGTAACTTTGTCCAGATGTGTTTCAGGTTTGTAGAATAACCAGACACTTGGTGTTCTTTGCCACGGACTTAAACTAGGGTACGAGTCTTTAAGCCATGAAACACGTACCACTTTCTATAGATATAAACATAGCCATTTTATTTCTTTTCAACTGTAAATTCCTCCGAATAATT
>NC_054699.1:1964292-2084292 GCF_016097555.1 Gigantopelta aegis
GGTAATTCAATACAGAGAGAGTGATTTTGAACATTACACCATGCTTTTAAATTAAATCTGTTGAGATGGAGAAAGCTTTTGTTAATTTATCTTTGGTGGTTGATGTTTTTGTTTGTGCTGGGATGTTGTTATTCATGCATTCATAAATTCATACATTCATACATTCTTTAATTTTATTTAACTTTTGAATTTTTATATTGATATTGATTATGAATTCTTTCATATACTTACCTTTACCAGTGGCAAAATTATCATCCAGCACTTTTACTAATTAATAAGAGATGGGTGGGGCGGTGGCCAACCGGACATCGTCCAATGGTAAAGCAACAAGTTTCCACTCATTAACTGTGTGCTTATGTCTGAAAGAAAGAAATGTTTTATTTACCGACGCACTCAATACATTTTATTAACGGTTATATGGCGTCAGACATATGGTTAAGGACCACACATATATCGAGAGAGGAAACCCGCTGTCGCCACTTCATGGGCTACTCTTTTCGATTAGCAGCAAAGGATTTTTTATATGCACCATCCCACAGACAGGGTAGTACATATGACGGCCTTTGATATACCAGTCGTGGTGCACTGGCAGGATCGAGAAATGGCCTAATGGGTCCACCCACATGGATCGATCCCAGACCAACCAGACATATGAAGCAAGCACTTCACCACTGGACTACATCCTGACCCTTGTACATAGTTAAATAAATTTGAAAAATATTTCTTTGTTAACGAGGATAGTTTTTTGGCAGCAGCAGGTTTCTTCTCTAATTCTTGTCACCTAATACTAGTATTAACAACCGATTAACAACATGTGGGCTGCAAGTCATAAAAAAAACTTCCATTTAATTTTTTAACTGACACTGATTTATCACTCTCTTTGAAGTTGACATATTAGTTGGTTAATTGTGAACGTTAACAACACATTAAATAACCATTTTTAATAACTTCTGTTTGATAATATCTAGGACAGATGGTTTTCTCAATCTGGAATTGTTCAAATATGTAAATCAAACACAGACTTGCGGAAAACGGTATTTAAGAGAAATTGATATTTGGAATTGGCGGGAAGCTGCTGTGTTGGACGGGAATGGTCTGTTTTGACAGTGCGTAATAAAACAAACACTGAATTTACAGATCCATTGTAATGCACAGCCGGGTGACATGAGCAATAATCTGACCATTTTGGACAATGAAAACATTTGGTTTGCAAACACTGAAGACATTTGTTCAGCTGCATAAAATTCTGTTACTATTTGTTCTTTTAAAAATGTGTATTTGCTGTAAAGATAAAGGATCACAGGTTCATGGTCATGTATAAACTGCGACTGTAGATCGAGGGGTGGGATCTAGCCTAGTGGTAAAGATAAAAGATCACAGGTTCATGGTCATGTATAAACTGCGACTGTAGATCGAGGGGTGGGATCTAGCCTAGTGGTAAAGATAAAAGATCACAGGTTCATGGTCCTGTATAAACTGCGACTGTAGATCGAGGGGTGGATCTAGCCTAGTGGTAAAGATAAAAGATCACAGGTTCATGGTCATGTATAAACTGCGACTGTAGATCGAGGGGTGGGATCTAGCCTAGTGGTAAAGATAAAAGATCACAGGTTCATGGTCATGTATAAACTGCGACTGTAGATCGAGGGGTGGGATCTAGCCTAGTGGTAAAGATAAAAGATCACAGGTTCATGGTCATGTATAAACTGCGACTGTAGATCGAGGGGTGGGATCTAGCCTAGTGGTAAAGATAAAGGATCACAGGTTCATGGTCATGTATGAACTGCGACTGTAGATCGAGGGGTGGGATCTAGCCTAGTGGTAAAGATAATGGATCACAGGTTCATGGTCATGTATAAACTGCGACTGTAGATCGAGGGGTGGGATCTAGCCTAGTGGTAAAGATAAAGGATCACAGGTTCATGGTCATGTATAAACTGCGACTGTAGATCGAGGGGTGGGATCTAGCCTAGTGGTAAAGATAAAAGATCACAGGTTCATGGTCATGTATAAACTGCGACTGTAGATCGAGGGGTGGGATCTAGCCTAGTGGTAAAGATAAAAGATCACAGGTTCATGGTCATGTATAAACTGCGACTGTAGATCGAGGGGTGGGATCTAGCCTAGTGGTAAAGATAAAAGATCACAGGTTCATGGTCATGTATAAACTTCGACTGTAGATCGAGGGGTGGGATCTAGCCTAGTGGTAAAGATAAAAGATCACAGGTCCATGGTCATGTATAAACTGCGACTGTAGATCGAGGGGTGGGATCTAGCCTAGTGGTAAAGATAAAAGATCACAGGTTCATGGTCATGTATAAACATCGTTAAATAAAACATTTCTTTCTTTCTTTTTTATTCTAACCAGTACATAATGCCTGGTATATCAAAGGCCATTGTACATGTATGTCCTTACCTGTCTGTGGGATGGTGCAAAACTTTAACTTTTTAACTGTAGATTGAAGTTTGTTGTCAATATGCCGGAAAAAATGTTACGAAATGGCTTTGGTAATACAATGTATATTATTATGAAAATTGAATAAAAAGGAAATTGGAATAAATTCGCTCAGTAGGCACCCTTTTGACAGCTACCCTCAAATACAGATGTGTAATTTGGTACAAAGTTACCTCTGTTTAAAAGCTGGGTTGTTTTGTTTTCTTTGGTTTGTGGAGGGTTTTGTGTCTCTCTTTGTTTTCTTCTTTTTTTTCTTCTTCCTTATTGTTTTCATCTGTTTTTTTTCCCTTTTGTTTTTTGTGGTAGTATGTATTTGGATAATGACTTCCATTCATTGGACTTGTGATTGGGTTTTGGAGTAAATTCCATCTAACAGCCGTAATGCTAACAAATCAGTTGAAATTATCCCTCTTTAATTATGAAATAAATTAAGGTATTACCAGTAATCAACATTACAGGAAAAGACTCTCATGGCTTGGCTGGATTGAGCCAGAATCTGCCTGGGGGAGAGAGAGAGAGAGTCAGGAAGGAGACTTACAAACAGATCTGAGGGAAGATGATGATTATTTATCTTGAAGTCAATTACCGGCCAGCCTGCAGAATCCCCTCAGATCTACACATGACCACAATGTAAACATCATCCTGTTTGGAGATCTTTGTCTCTCTCTATCATAATCCATATCGGCACAAGCAGCTTATTAGATTAAATAAACACAATCCCACTGACTACTGCAGATCATTGGATTCCACTTGTTAGGCCCTGCTGGGTGAAGTCCAGATGTAGATATTGTTATTAGGAAGGAAGCTAATTGTTAAAAAGTCCTGTCTTCTGCACAGTAATGGGATTGGCATATCAAAGGCTTTGGGATCTTCTGTTCTGTTCTGTTCTGTTCTGTGAAAAATGTGAAAGGGAACATACAAGAAACCACTATATTTATGACAAATGGTATCAATGGGGTGGGGGCAGGGGAGGGGGGCATTTAGGCTTCTTTTTTTTTTACAGTCATATAGGACTTTCTGGTTATTGTTGGAAAGTTTGCTATTGCAATTATGGGGGTGGGGTTAGGTTTGGGTTTTTTTTTTTTTTAATTATAGATTTTTTTTTCTCATATTTCCTATATGTAAAAAAGAATGTTGGTGTACCGAAACCTAGCACATTTTATACTACAGCTTTTTGGTGACTAAGTATGTCTGCTGTGACATTTGGTCTAGAATTGCAATAATTATGAAGGAAACTTGCTGCCACGATCTTGTCAAATATCAGTAAAGGATCTTAGCAACTTTCCCACAGACAGGAGACAGTACATACTACAACCTTGGAATTTTAGTATAAAAGCTAATTTTCGCTTACACAGTGTCATAGCTTGCTAACATTTACCAGGTCACCAGACACATTACACAACATGTCACAAGTGTCTGTCAGTGTCTGTTTACTGGATAATGTCATCACATCATGGATTTGACTGGTTGCTTCCAATTATCCCATAGACTGATTTCTTACTGATTGTGTTGGTGTAGATTTGTTACTTATGATGATCTGACTAGACTTGACTGGATCACATCATGGACTCGACTGGTTACCTCCGATGATTTCATAGACTGATTTCTTGGTAGAATCTTACTGATTGTGTGTTGACCAGTGTATATTTGTTACTTACGATGATCAGACTAGACTGTTGATTGGATAACATTATCACATCATGAACTCGACTGGTTACCTCTTTATGATCTCATAGACTGATTTTTCACTGATTGTGTTGGTGTAGATTTGTTACTTATGATGATCAGACTAGACGGATATCTCGGAGATTCCACTGGTATTCTTGGCTATCGGTTGAAAGAAGATAAAGCATGGGAGCTGTCTGTGAGAGTGATTCCAAGCATTCAGAATGTCTTACACTGGCTCGCTTTTTTCAGTCGCACATACATACTCATTATATAGGTTTTCTCAGGTGATAATGGCAACATCACCTACAGATTGATGGATGTGTAACTTAGATTTGAAGCTATTAAATATATATATATATATATATATACCAAGTTTTAAAAAAAGAAAGAAAAAAGCTTTTGCCAGGTTACAATTTGTAAAAACTTCCTCTTGTTTTCCCACTTTATTTTTACTTCTTTTTTTTCTGTTTTTTTGAAGTGGAATGGGACATGTAAGATTACTACTTTGTACAAATTAGCTTAGCATTTAGAATTATTGAATTTGTTTGTACCTGGGAAGAAACAAAATTAGTCAATTTATAGTTTAAAAAAATTACACTCTTAAAATAGGAAGTTTCAATTACATTGCTCTGCAATTCGTAAGAAGCATCTGTCTTACAGAACAATTATTCTTCAGTCATTTGTTAATCCGATGAACAGACATGTGTTTTACAATTTGTTGTAAACAGGAGTAAGGCCTTGATCTGTTGCTTTAATTAGTTTTGTAATATGAAGACCAAGCAAAACACCTTAATATATATATAATCACGTAGATGTACAGTGTAATATTGTTATGCCTTGGGGTTGATTCAGAAATGACTTGTATGATGCAGCTCTCATCGTCTGTGAAACCCAATAGTCACTTCATAATTACATTTTTATAAAACCTGCCGGATGTTATCATTTCTGGAATAACCCTTATACTAATTAGACAAAAAATATGTACAGTCAGTATTAGCAAATGTTATTATTTGCAGTGAACTTAAAAGATTATAATTAAATGATTTTATACAGAATTATTTAATAACAGCCTTGTGTAACATAACCAAATCTCCCACTGCTGGCAAGAAAAAGAGAAAGTTTGTTTTGTTTAATGACACTGCTAGAGCACATTGACATTTGGTAGTTTTGACATACAGTCTTTGAATTGAAGACTAAAATTAAATGATTTTTTACAGAATTCTTTAATATCAGCCTTGTATTGACTTTCTCTGCTAGCTAGCAGAATTGAAGGCTACAATTAAATTATTTTGTACAGAATTATTATTTAATATCAGCATTGTATAATATATCACGTCTCCCACTGCTGGCAAGTGAATTGAACACTACAATTAAATGATTTTTTTTACAAAATTATAAAAAAAACCAATTTGTTTAGTATCAGCCTTGTATAATCTATCAAGTCTCCCACTGCTGGCAAGCGACTTGTGCAGCATCATTTGTCATCAGGTTTGTGTTTGCATCTCTTCTCATCTCCTGATTTATGGTGACACCTGCTGGCTTTTCGGCATACCATCCTCCAACAAGGGTGAGATGTAATTAGCACTCAGCTGTCAGGTGTCTACGAGTTATTGCGCTTTGATTCCCTTTGTCTACCCTCCCTGCACTGCAGATTAGATCACTTGGCACAGCTTCCTTGTCCACTGTTGTAACTGTCTTCGGTGGATGTATCACTTTATTTTCTTACTTATTTATTTCTTGTAGGCTAAGGCAGGTTGTCCTGTGTGTGCACACCCTCAACTAACTGGAGTTTTATAATTGTCTCCGGTAGATGTATCAGTTTATGTTTTTGCTTATTTATTTCTTGTAGGCTAAGGCAGGTTGTCCTGTGTGTGCACGCCCTCAACTAACTGGAGTTTTATAATTGGTTATGTAGTGCATGTTACATACAGATTTTTTTTTAAAGTTTTTTTTACTTCTTTTTTTGTTTGTTGTTTACTGTTATTGCTAAATAACCAATTGTGAGGTAGTGCCTGGGGTGTTATTAATCCAACCATCCATCCATCCATTAAATCCATCCATCCATTCTCGTGCTGTTGTGTTGTTAAACATTCATCCCATCCTGTTGTTAAACATTCATCCCATCCTTCATCCATCAAATCATCCATCCATTCTCATGCTGGGGTGTTTTTAAACATTCATGCAATCATTCATTCCATCCTTCAACCTATCCACCCAACCTACCCATCACAAGGTTTCTGTCAGAGGGTAAAATGGGTATGGCGCCATACCCAAATTGTTTTGCAGATTTTTTTATTTTTTTTGAAGTTAACATTTCAACAAAATTAATTACTCTTATCATTACTGTATGATTTCCTTAACCCTAACCCTAACCCTAAACTTAACCTGGATTTTTTTGGGGGGAGGCCTCCCTCCCCCCCCCCCCCCCTCTCTCTTCCCATACCGCCTGTTGACTGTGGTTACATTCAATTCCATAGTGCCATACCCAAAAATGTCTTTCTGGCAGAAACACTGCATCAACCTATCCCATCAACCTATCCATCCATCCATCGACCCACCCACCTGCGAGCTTTCTGCCACAAAGTAATCAGAGGGTACTAAAACTAAAACAGACCGTAAGTGTCCTTACTGGGTGGATCTGGCTTTAAAATGTTTTTCATGTGCTTTGACAAATATTAAACAACATTTCTCTTCCTAATAACTGTCCAAAAAAAAAAAAAAATACATATCCATTAATTTCAAGATTTTAAGTTACGTAATTTTATTTTCCATACCTTATGGCAAAAAGCCTTATCTACCAACCCATGCAATCGATCCATCCATCGATCCATCCATCCATCCATCCATCTATCCACCCATCTATCCACAGTGTTTCTACCAGAAAGAATTTTTTGGTATGGCGCTATGGAATTGAATGCAAATACAGTCAACGGGGTATGTGAAGCCTCCCCAAGAAAGAAACTGGGTTAAGTTCAGGGTTAAGAAATCATACAGTAATGTTAAGTAATGATTAATTTTGTCAAAAGGTTAACTTAAAAAAAGAAATTTGCCCAAAAAATTGGGTATGGCACCATACCCGTTTTACCCTCAGGCAGAAACCCTGATCCATCTATCCATCCATCCATCCACCCACATATCCGCTTATTTATTTATTTATTCATTAGAGGCTTGTATAATCTTCATCCTGAAGATGTTAACTGTCTGTACATCACCTGTGTGTTTCTGGTAGTTTTTCTTCCCCCTCGTGCCTGTTCAAGATCAGTATACATGTATATCTACATCTGTAGACAGTCGTGATACTGTGCCTCTTTGTTTTTTCTTCACAATACACATGGCGGTGCAAGGATAAACGAGACAAGGTGTATTGGAAGTAGAGGAGATAGAACCCATGATGCAAGCTCCACATGTGTTCACCAAGGAGTTGATTACTGTCTCCTTAATGATGTTTGTTTGACATGTAAGCCATGCCATCTGGGATGATAGGGATTGGGGGAGTGTGGGGGCGAATAATTAGTGTTTTAAAAATGTCAGATTAATGTAAACCGTAAGACGGCCACAGTTGCCAAGTATGTACGCAGTCTTCAGATAGTTGAAGTTACAAAAGTAAAAACGATCTTCAGATAGCCACAGTTACAAACTAAAGACAATCTTCAGATAGCCACAGTTACCAATTAAGTAAAGACAATCTTTAGATAGCCACAGTTACAAACTAAAGACGATCGTTAGATAGCCACAGTTACAAAATAAAGACAATCTTTAGATAGCCACAAGTACAAACTAAAGACAATCTTTAGATAGCCACAGTTACAAACTAAAGACAATCTTTAGATAGCCACAGTTACCAAATAAAGACAATCTTTAGATAGCCACAGTTACCAAATAAACACAATCTTTAGATAGCCACAGTTACCAAATAAACACAATCTTCATACAGCCAAAATTACCAAGTAAATGCAGTGTTGCTTAAAGTTTGTTTTGTTTAACAACACCACTAGAGCACATTGATTAATTGGATGCCAAAAATTTGGTAATTCTGACACATAGTCATCGGAGGAAACCCACTACATTTTTCCTAATGCAGCAAGGGATCTTAATTATCCACTTTCCTACAGACAAGAAACCACATACCATGGCCTTTGACCAGTTGTGGTGCACTGGTTGGAACGAGGAAAAAACAGTTCATCTGCCAAGGTGGTTCGATCCTGCGACACAAGTACTTCAAGCGAGCACTCAACTGACTGAGCTAAATCCCAGCCCTGCAGTTTAGAGATAGCTAATGTTACCAAGGAAAGACAAACTGTATTTTCCATTGCCAGCACGGGATCTTTTATGTGCACTTACCCACATACAAGATAGCACATACCACGGCCTTTGATATACCAGTTTATAGGTCACTGGTTGAGTTGGGGAAAAAAATCCAATCAGTCCAATGAGGAGATTCAATCCTGCAACCAAAGCACCTCAAGCGAGCACTCTACCGCTTGACCTAGACCTATTTGTGTGTTAGTCATACACAATGAGCCGGCCCACCAGCTATTGTCTGTGTTTTGGTATTCATCATCATGGAAAATTAAACAGCTAATACATACTTGCTGTAGCACGTTTATTGATGTAATAATATAACAATGCCTGGTATCTGGGCGGTATTCCAGGTTTGTGCTTACGTGTATCAGACCTGTCACAATAACTATTCACTTTAATGTAAGGCATTTATATTATTCCGGCTTCAAGCATATATTGTATGTATCTATAATTATGGTGTATGGTTATTCAGGAGACCCAGATGTTTCATGTATAAAGTTTTTTGTAGTCCAGTAAAGGTTGGTTTAGATTGTCATTCAGGGTCTTTGGAATGCTTAAATGGTTAGCTTGTCACCAAATTCTACAGTTCCAGATAGCTGAATTAATGTGTGCAAGACATCATGCTTAACCTTCTGACTACTGCAGGCGAGATATTTCGCTCAGCGTCATGCCAGTCGACCTACTGTACACTGTACACAGTGCATTCCCCAATTCATATTACCTGCTGTTTTGCACAAGACTCACCAGAAAGACTTGTATAACAGGAAACAGAAGACAACTCAGCTTCCTGTATCTTTAGGTTTTTGTTTTTCATTTGCAAATAGCTTGTAATTTTGAAAAAGTGGTTTTCGGCAAGTATTTTTCCTTGACAACAATGGCAGCACATCACGGTCATTTTCAGGGATTGATAGCTGATTGTGACAGCACATCTATTTTGATAATAAATTTGATCATTTTACCAACAACAAAAATTACCAAATATTGGAATATGAATCGTAGTTCGGGTTTTAAAAAAATATTCTGGTCAGAAAGCCGCTCTTATTGGGAATAATGAACATAAATACTGGACAGCTGGTCACAAATACCCTTAAGTATATGCAACTTTTGCCTCATTTTAATCAACATTAACTAATCTAAAATATCACAAAAATTAGAAAAATACACAAAAATAATACTTACCAATTCAGATATGAACTTTATTTTATGTATTTATAAAACATTCAAGTGAATACATGTATATGTGAGTAAGAATTATAAACTTGTACCCACTCAACATGTTTTTTGTCCAAAATTAATCCAGTAGTCTAAAAGGTTAAAGCTTAATTAGAAGCAGGGAAAACGATTGATGTTGAATAAAACAGACTTTTAATTTATTGGTACTGGTAGATGGATTGTCAGTATATTTGTTGCATAATGTATCTTCATACTGGACTGTTCATTTTAATTTGATTTTCATGCTTATGTAAAGTTAGGTTTTAAGTAGACTGTCCTGGGTACACGAGCTGTCCATCCAAGATGGGTGTTAATGGTTAGTAGTTGGTGAGAGAGAAGTTGGTGTAGTGGCTTTGCACCTCCCCATTCAGCCATTGAAAACTGGCTGGGAGCTGGTACTGGGAACCGAACCCAGTACCTACCAGTCTTAAGGCCAGTGGCTTAACTACTACCCCACTGAGACTGATTATACTGGACTTTAATTTAGTGGTCAGAAGATGACCTCTCGGTCTGCTGACTGATCTGTCTCTACCTGGTCATTAAGATCCTTGTGATTGCACACGTCCTGACTAATTGTTCACCTCTGTCCATCTAAATCAGACCCACTTGGAGGAAATGATAGTCTTTATATGGCAGGTATCGCTGGTGGATCACCTCGGTTTATTGGTCTAGGCAACCCTTCGGTTTGAACCTGGCAGTAAGTCTTGGTTTATGAATTTGAAACCGGGTGATGTTCAATGGCCTTGTCCAGTGGTGTTTGTTTGGGTTGCTGGTTTATTGTGAAGGGCTGTGAAGTGTGTGCTTTCATTGAGCTAATTTAAGGCCCAGGTGTTGTAGCTGTGTTTATAGATGTCTCGAAAATTATCCAGCTGACATAATATGTATCTGGATATCAGGGTAATAGTAATACATCTACAGTTAAAATTGGACTTGGCCCAGTGGAAAAGCACTTGTGTGATGTGCTGTCTATGATCGATCCCTGTCTGCGGACCCATTGGGCTATTTCTCGTTCTAGGCAGTGCATCACTACTGGTGTAACAGGCCGTAGAATGTACTTTCCTGTCTATGGGAATGTGCAGATAAAAGATCCCTTTCCGCTAATCAGTAAGAGTAGCCCATGTAGTGGCAGATTTCTTGTCTTTATCTGTATGGTTAAGGAGCATAACTAAATAATAAAATTTTAAAATATATATATATTTTTAAAATATGTGTGAAATGTAGGTAACTCAATGATAGAGCACTTGCCTGAGGTACAGTGGTTATCACTCTTAACAGATCAAGTCTTAAATGGGCTCAGTGTTTTTTTCCCATTCCACAGACTTTCCGTGTCTGTTTGTGTGTGTGTCTCTCTATGTCTCTCGCTGTCTCTCTCTCTCTCTCTCTCTCTCTCTCTCTCTCTCTCTCTCTCTCTCTCTCTCCCCTCTCCCACTCCCTCTCCATCTCCCTCTCCCACTCACTCTCCCTCTCCCTCCCTCCCTCTCCCTCCCTCTCCCTTTCCCTCTCCCACTCCCTCTCCCTCCCCCTCCCCTCCCCTCCCCCAAGTTATAAGTTATTAGTCATAAGTTAGACACCAAATAATCCTATTTTAAAATATGTTGGGGTGTCATCAAACAAACATCCCTTTCCTTCCCGTTCCATGACCAGCACATGACAGCAGGTACATGAATGAGGAAACATTTGTCATCATGAAAGTCACAGTTTTTATTTGTTGGGTTAGCCAAGTACGGGAACAAGCTAGCCACTAGTGATAATAGGTTTACAGTTACTGACCTAGTTACAGTAAGTAATATCAAAGAGACTGAGTGACAGGTAATACGGTATCAAAAGAAAGGAATGTGTGATCAGTAACACCCCAGCACATTGTTTAATTAAGCTGCCCTTAGGTATATCAAATAGACTGAGTAATAGGTAACAAGGTATTAAAGGAAAGGAATGTGTGTTTAGTGACACCTCAGCACATTGTTTAATCAGCAGCCCTTAGGTATATAAAATAGATTGAGTGACACATGTAATATGGTATTAAAGAAAAGGACAGCGACCCTGTAAATTAACAATGGGAAGTCAGCAATGCCATGGAGATTGCCACTGTTTTAATTTTAGTGAGGTTTTTTGTTGTTTTTTTTGTTTTTTGTATTATTGACAGTTTATACTGCTCTTTTACACCGCAAAACTGCCATGGAAAATACCATTGAGACCTTTTCCACAGGATGGTTTTTTCAACCATGATAATTTTCTTAATGGCCAGTATTGGGAATGTGTGATCAATGACACCTCTTCACTTGTTTAATCAGCAGGCATTAGGTATATCAAAATAGACTGAGTGAAAGGTATCAAGCTATCAGAAGAAAGGAATGTTTTCAATGACACCCCACCACATTATGTAATTTCGACAGTTACCTAGTTTAGAGAATATAAGGACTCTGGTCAACCTCGGAAGTCTGTGGCAATGGTTACAATTCACCAACAACAACATCTTAATGTTTACCCTGGAAGAGTTTCTGGGGTCAGGGGCAGCAGCAATGATGGTTTGTAGGACAACACCAATGTTTTTCCCTCTTACATTCAACTAGGGAAACATTTTTTTCAACTTTGTTCAACTTCAGCCCTGACCGGGCCACTGCTGATGTGTGCCGTGGCTAATCTAATCAGTGATTCTTCCAAACAGTTTCTCTAAGGTGGACATCTGACGGTGTGTACACATGTACACAGGTCAGGAGGATCAACAACGCAGACCAACACAAGCAGCTTGCTACACAAACACTTGTCACCACAAAGACAAACGACCCATGATGTGGGCACACACAGAAACAAACAGCACAAACAAACTTTGATATTTGTCACCCACATCAGAGGAGGATTGTGAAACAAGCTGAAAGATTCTTCAGCTGGACTTGACCTAGTACCGGTATTGAGCACCCAGTGGCGACAATAAGTAAGGTCAAGTCATTTTTCGTGGTGTGTGTAAATATATATATATACATAAAAATCAGAAGAAAACATTGAGCCTGGCCTTAAAGTTAAATTGTCTCGTCACCCCAAGCAGTGCCTCATGGACTGGTATATCGAATCAGTTTTTAGATGCATTTGGATGCAAGATTAAAATATCTTACAGGTCATATAATTATGTATGGTTGATGCCAGGTAGAACCTCTAGAAGTGGTGGTTTGGTTCTTCATTTGTTGACTCGTTCCACAATTGTCCAGCCAGTGCTCCACAGCTGGTGTAAGAAAGGCCGTGGTATGTACTATCCTGTCTGTGGGATGATGCATATAAAAGATCCCTTGCTGCTAATCGAAAAGAGTAGCCCATGAAGTGGCGACAGCAGGTTTCCTCTCAATATCTGTGTGGTCCTTAACCATATGTTTGACGCCATATAACCGTAAATAAAATGTGTTAAGTGCGTCATTAAATAAAACATTTCCTTCTTCTTCTATTCTACAATTGGTTTATCACAGTTAAACAGATTTTTACCATTAGCAGCAAGAGATCTTTTATAAAGTTAAAAGTTAGTTTTTGTTTAACAATCTTTTATATGCACTTTCCCACAGACAGTAAAACAAAATATCACGGCCTTTGACCAGTTGTGGTGCACTGGTTGGAACAAGAAAAAACCCAATCAGCTTTGCACCTATGTGTCACTTTCTAGAGCAATATTTTTAGCATAGTACTCCACTTGTTTTGAATTAATTAAAGATGTATGTTCCCTTGCAATTAGTGTACCAAGCCCATCTGTTTTGCCACCTTGTGAGTTAATTGGATTTGCACCATCAGTGGCCTTTGTAAGATGTGGTATGGTGCAATTAGCATG
Source organism: Gigantopelta aegis (assembly GCF_016097555.1). NCBI lineage: Eukaryota > Metazoa > Mollusca > Gastropoda > Neomphalida > Peltospiridae > Gigantopelta > Gigantopelta aegis. The sequence continues at coordinate 1,977,738 of NC_054699.1, forward strand.
CTTCTGTTAATGACTTCCTCCGGAAGGACGCTCACGCTCTTTTGATGATTATGTAATATATTTTTGTACTTATTGACAGTCGTATCACCCAATTTGATAGACTGATATTCCACATGATTGCCCCAGCCAGAGCAAAGCTGTCATGTTTTTGTCTCAATTTGGAAGAAAGGGTTATCTTTAATTGCAATCAGTCCTTGAACGGTTTTATAGCTAAATGTTTTACATATGACTTGTGTGACAGTAGTCGTGGTGTGTGCTGTTGTGTGTAGAGCAATGTGTATTATAAACCTCACTGCTGTCGGAAGTAGCCCATGTTTATATGTCCTTTCAAATTGTGTATGTGTATAGCCCATTGGTAGAGTGCTCGTTTAATGTGTGATGAATTTTTAAATCTTTCTCTCTCAGTCTAGGATCGATCCCAGTCAGTGGGCCCATTGGGCTATTTCTCATTCCAGCCATGGCAACACAACTGGTATATCAAAGGCCATGGTATTCTGTCTATAAAAGATTCCTTGCTACTAATGAAAAAATGTAGCCGGTTTCCTCTCTAAGACTGTTAAATTTACAAATATTTGACATCCAACAGCCATTGATTAATAAATCGATGTGCTCTAGTTGTGTCGTTAAAACTCACCATTGGGATATGAAGGATTATAGGTGATGAATTTTCGCTTCTGTTCGAAAATCTACGTAAAGGCAGCAGATTTCATCTTCCAGCCTTGACCAAGTTTTAAACTAACCATTAAACACCATATAGCCCTAGTTTAAAATGTGCCGAGGTATCTTCCAACATTCCTTTCATTTTATTTCTAACACTTCTTTCTGTCCTGGACTCACAGCCCCCAGTTAGCTTTGTATGCCCACACACAGGTAGCATGCTTGAAAATACTTTGAATATTTTTTTTTATAAAACTTTAAAAATTAATTTATGTTCAATCAGTAACTTGAAGTAAAAGTGATGTTATGAATTTTGTGTGTGTGTAGCTTAACATGAGGAAGCAGGTTCTTTCATCAGTTTACCTAAGACATTGAGTCCGGGACAGCTGTAAGCCATCTTATTTCCAACACGGCCCTTGGCCAGGGGCAAATCCGGGAGTTGTTTAACTGATGGCTGTTTACGCACAGCCCCCCATCACTTGCAGATCTATTTGTCTAAAGCTAGATTGCGGCTTCTCTTTGTTTTTGCAAAACACCACCCTGAGTCTCTAGGGCTTCATCAACAGGCTTGTCAGATTCTGTCTCCAGTTGGTGCCACTAAATATCAGGCACGTCTCTCTTTTTAATACCCCAGCACATTGTTTAATCAGCCGTTGTCAGGTGTATTAACATAAGGCAGTTGTGGCACTTGGTTAGCTATTTTTAGACATCCCAACACATTGTATATAATGAATGATTTTTAGGTGTGTAACATACAGTAATTGTGGCACTGTTGTGGTCTAAAGAATAAATAAAAAAGAAACTGTTAGTTAGCAGCAAGGGATCTTTTATTTGCCAGTTAGTTTTTGGGTAGACTTGCATTGTTCTACCAGTCCTCTGGTTCAATTCGTGGTGCTTGCTGAGTTACGTGGGGCTTGCTGAGTTGCGGCATGCCGCTGATGTAAGCTTGTTTCTGTGGAGGTCCAGGGACTGGGGTGGCCATGTTGACTGGAGACAGGTGCTCTCTCCATTGGTTCAACTTGCTGAGTTACGGCATGCCGCTGATGTACGCTTGTTTCTGTGGAGGTCCAGGGACTGGGGTGGCCATGTTGACTGGAGACAGGTGCTCTCTCCACTGGTTCAACTTGCTGAGTTACAGCATGCCGCTGATGTAAGCTTGTTTCTGTGGAGGTCCAGAGACTGGGGTGGCCTTGTTGACTGGAGACAGGTGCTCTCTCCACTGGTTCAACTTGCGGTCTTGCTGAGTTACGGCATGCCACTGATGTAAGCTTGTTTCTGTGGAGGTCCAGGGACTGGGGTGGCCATGTTGACCGAAGACAGGTGCTCTCTCCAGGTCGGAGATACCAGTGACAGGGCATCAGTTTGTACAGACCTCTCCACCACAGACAGTCTTGTTCTTACACTGTAATCTGCACGCCATTCACAACATGTCACCTGATAGAACAACATGCTGGCAGGTGGGGAAAATAAAACAGAAAGAAAAACAATTCCTCTAATTTTGTTGATAAAGCACCTGTCGGGTAGAGAGTTTTGTTCCTACTACTGATAAACTAGTATTTGAAGTTGTGTCTGAATATTTAGGTATATGTGCATTTTGTGTTGGGGTGTTTTTTTAAATTATTACTTGCAACAGTTTGTGATCTTTTCAAAATTGAGTAGCAACTACTATTTAATGGTTTACAATTATGTAGAGATCACTGAAGTTTGCATTGCAGTGCAATAATGAACTCATTGTTCCCCGACGTGGTATTGTTATACCGTAACTAGACTCATTTAGACTTCTTTTTCTAACGATGTTCTGAGCCAACTGTTTGGAGGGGTTCGTTAATAGTGTTTGGAGGGGGCAGTTATAGACAATGTTTACATTTGTGATAGTGATCATAGCTAATAATAATAGTTTATTCCTTTCTGTATGGGTCCCGTGTACAGTAACCTGAAACAGTAGCTAAAGACATTGTTTAATACTCATGGACAGAATTACTATATCATACATATATTATGCAACTTAGCTACTTGGCTTCACATTATTATAAATAACTGGGTGGGGGGTAGCAAAGGGGTTTTGTTTTGGTGTATTTATGATGCATTGACATCCAATAGCCGGTGATTAATAATACAGTGTGCTCTAGTGGTATTGTCAAAAAACAAAAAACCTAACTTTATGATGCATACCAATACTTTAACTTATATTTACATAACATTATACATCACTAGAATTTTAGAATTTGATAAAATGTTTTGTTTTAACGTGTATACAGTAATATCTGTCTGTTTAAACGATGCTTTCAGTTGTATTCTGGACATGAAAGGTTTCACTGCAAAAACATCCCATTTGTTCATACATGTAGGCATACATAGTTAATAGTTAATGACATACCATCCACGACTTGTGAATATCCCTTTGATCATTCCGTTGTATTAATAAATACAATCTCTAAAAGCTTTGAGGTCCACAACATAATGTAAACACTAGATTTGTGCAGCAGAGCTCTTATTCAGCTGGTGTGAGGTCTAGTAATAGGGAGGAGTGCTTTGTTTAGCACAACATAATGGCGTTTAATCAGCTAGCCACCCAACATGGCCCCTCATCTTTTAACACCTGCCTGGTCACGACAGAAGGGCGGTTTCCATTACTTTACCCGGAGCGTGTCGTCTCGTCTCGTCAGAGTGATAAATACCCCTTTTCATGAGTAATAAACATTTGATTTGTTTCATGCACGAGCTTTTTGTCCCGCTATTGTAGAACTGAAGAAACTATTACATTGGGTATTATACAGGTTTGGGTGTGTCCCTAATGTTTTGACAGGAGTAGCACACTCTGTGCTGTATTAAGTGTTCTATAACTTCATTGATTACATTTTAATTTGTGTTGATGCTTATATATATCGACTTATGGTTCAAATACGCTATCTTGGACATTCATACCAGGTAGCTATTAAATAGGATTCATAAATTGTTATTTTATTATATGTATTATACACATGCACTTAAACATATTAACGTAAACGTCAGTGGGCCCATTGCGCTATTTCTCACTCCAGTCAGTGCACCACGACTGGTATATCAAAGGTCATGGTATGTGTTATCCTGTCTGTGGGATGGTGCATATAAAAAATCCCTTGCTGCTAATCGAAAAGATAGCCCATGAAGTGGCGACAGAGGGTTTTTTCTCTCTCAATATCTGTGTGGTCCTTAACCATATGTCTGACGCCATATAACTGTAATTAAAATGCACAGTATGTAGCAAACAAGCAGTTTGTGGTTATCTCCCAATTTCCCCCAATTATGGATGTAATAGATTTGTAAAAGCACTCTTCAGTTATACAGAAACACTGATCAGTTCCCCATGTGAGGCACCTTGTACCTTGTCTGTCTGTGGGCCAATGTCTCACACAGGTGGATTGGCTTTTACTGTTAATCCTTCTCCATTTGACCGACTCAGTGTGCCAGGCTCTGTAATACATTTAGTCCTATTCCTATCAACTCCAGATGATTTTGATTGTGTGTGTTTGTGTTACATACAGGAATCAAGTGCAGCAGCAGATTGCCTTTTGCCTTGTGTTCGCCTGTCATCCTATTTCGTAAAAGCCCTTGCACCATCCACTGGTGTGCTACCCTACAATTATCTACTGTCAGACCAGTCACACTGCCCATGTGTTAATTACAGGCCTGGCAGTCTGGTACACACTCCAGGTCTGTACTACAGTGATGATATCCCCTGTAGCTTGCTGCGTTCTCATTGGCTGAGGCCCTCGCTGACCATAACCTGTATTGGCCCATTGAGCCGGCTGTCAGTTTACTACATGTGTAGGCAGTCTGTGTTAGAGTACTCCCGCTTTTTCCTTTTCAACTCCACAGGCTTCCGAGGTTTGATTTCCACTTAGCAGAAAGGAGTCGCGGTGTTGTTGTTATGTGATGACAAGGGGGATTCGTAGTATTTTTACTCTACTCATATTCCTAGCAGGACACAGTTGTGGATTGTTTTCTTAGAAACAGTTTCTTGTATCTTGTGTTTAATTCCTGTGTAGTATGTCTGTTATGACAGTCATAGGAATAGAAGCAGACGGCATATTTTGACTAAACATATTAAAACTATTTTACTCCTTCCTATCAGAAGGACAGTTTTTTTTAAAAACTTTATTCTTTAAGAAAGGAGCTGTTACATGTCTGTGTTGTCTTAAGTTTCTGAGTATTACGTTAGTTATTACTGTCATGAGGCGTGAAGCAGACGGCAAATTTTAATTGAACATATGTCCAGCCTTTCTGGTAGCAAACAACCGAATTATCCACTTGGCATATGTCAACCTCTTGTAGCAGACGTCAGCCTCTTGTAGCAGACGTGAACAACGACGAAGAGACACATTCCCCAGCTTGACTGGGAAGCCAGACTCTTTTCATTTTCACAACTTGCCAATTAGCTATGCCAGCTAACCAGGCAGGGAACGCCAGTATTGATGTGCATATTCATATCGGTATTGAATAATTTCTCCTGTCTCTCGAGATACATAATTTATTGGTTGGCACCAGCCTAACGGTGGAGTCCGCCCCGCCAGCAAGACCAGACCTGTTTGGCAGAGCAGAAGTGATGCAGTAATTGTGTTAACCAGCATCCAGTGGCACTGTGATCAGCAGTGATGCCCATCGTGCTACTCTGACAATGTTCTCTCTGTTTCAAATCATCACTATTATATTTGCCTGTGCACCTGTATGAGATTGTCAACGACTGATATTTAATGTTTTAATTTTGAAAAGAAGAAGAAAGAAAGAAAAACTGGATTTTTTTTAGAGAAGTTAATAACAACAAGTTGCAGTCATGGTTTTAATCGATGAGGAAGTTGACATGTTCTATTACTACCGCATTGTGGATAATTACTACTATATATTGGTCGAGGTAAGTAACCTATTCAGCACATACATTTCCCTTTTGGTTTCTTATTTTTTCTGGGGGTTTTCTTTTTCTTTCTTTTTTTCTTTTTGATTATTATTATTATTGTTTTTTTGGGTTTTTTACTTATTTTAAAGATATTTATTAAGAGTAATAGGTCTTGCTGTTTGTATTGTTTTAGTAAATATATATGCTGTAGTGGATTTAGGTGGGGGGTCCAAGCTCCCACGTCACCCCCACCCCCTACATTTGGTCAAGTAATTAATTTTACATTTGTGTACTAGTGAGGTGCATGAGGAATCACACACATATTTAAAGAGTTGTAATATAAATATAAGAGCGTCATGTAGTCTGTTGGTGCATACACGACGGGTGGGATGTAGCTCAGTGATAGATCACTTACCCAAGCTACAGTGGATCAAACGATCACTTTCTCTTGGTGGCCTTTTCTTCTTCTTCTTCTTTCTTTTCTTTTTATTTTCTTCTCTTTTTTTTCTTACATAGGCTTTGATATTTACTGTTTTCTGTGGGATGTGAACCCAGTACCTTTCAGCCTTTATGATGAAGTGATAGCCATTACAGCACCAAGGTGGTTCATGTAGACAGAATCAGTGTAATGGTTTTATACACTCTCAAGATCGGAGCCGGTACTGGGATTTGAACCCAGTACTTCCCAGCTGTAAAGCTGATAGCCTGCGTGAAACCACTGAATCAACTAGATTGATAGCAACAGACATTTTCTTTAATTTATGTTCATACTAATCATGTTTTATTGTACCTATATACTCCTTGTGAGTGTTTTATACCGAAAACTGAATTGAATTGTATGGCAAGTTACGGTTCGAGCACTCTGTCCTGGTCAAAGCATCATCATCATCAGCATCATCACCCGCTGCTATCTGGCTAGACATCACAGATGGTGTTACCGGTCTGTCATTCTTATACATGGAGAGGGTTAATGTGTCACAGCGTAATCACATGGCAGACAGGACAGATGCCAAGTTCCCCATTGTTGTGTAGGACAGTGGCTGACAGGTGGTAGGTGTATATGAACTTGTAATTGCTGCCAAATTGCCATGAAAAGGAAGGCAAATGAGAAATGGAACAAATTCCTTCACAGTTTTTATTATGCCAGTGTAACTGAGTGTTAAGTAAGTGTTGACAGAAGTGGTCCTGGTCGTGGTCTGTAACCCCATTCCCTTGGTAGACTTTCCAGGGAGCAATTTTCACAGTGGGTCTCGCCCCATTTCCCTGCCCTGTTATTGTTAAAGTATTGAGTAAACTGATTTTTATTGTGTTACGCAAACCTTAATGGACCATCATAGATGACCTCTTGGGACAAGTGAATCGGGTTTGGTTAATGACACCCCAACATGTTGTTTTGTCAGTCACTGTTGGGTGTCTGGTGTATGTATATAGTTACTGTGACATTCGGTTATAATGACACCCCAGCATGTTGTTTTGTCAGAGACTGTTGGGTGTCTGATGTATGTATATAGTTACTGTGACATTCGGTTATAATGACACCCCAGCATGTTGTTTTGTCAGTCACTGTTGGGTGTCTGATGTATGTATATAGTTACTGTGACATTCGGTTATAATGACACCCCAGCATGTTGTTTTGTCAGTCACTGTTGGGTGTCTGATGTATGTATATAGTTACTGTGACATTCGGTTATACTGACACCCCAGCATGTTGTTTTGTCAGAGACTGTTGGGTGTCTGATGTATGTATATAGTTACTGTGACATTCGGTTATAATGACACCCCAGCATGTTGTTTTGTCAGAGACCGTTGGGTGTCTGATGTATGTATATAGTTACTGTGACATTCGGTTATAATGACACCCCAGCATGTTGTTTTGTCAGAGACTGTTGGGTGTTTGATGTATGTATATAGTTACTGTGACATTCAGTTATAATGACACCCCAGCATGTTGTTTTGTCAGTCACTGTTGGGTGTCTGATGTATGTATATAGTTACTGTGACATTCGGTTATAATGACACCCCAGCATGTTGTTTTGTCAGAGACTGTTGGGTGTCTGATGACATTGGGTCAAAAGAAAGAAAAGGAATGTATGTTTAATGAAAACCTCAGCATGTTAATGTAAGCAGTGTCTTTTGGGTTCTAAACCAAAGGAATGCTTGTTTTAATGACACCTCACAGTGCTCACACATCATGCAATTACTCGCCTAGCACCATTTCAGGTAAATGATATTCACCTCTTGATTTGACTTGTGGCAAAGACTAAGCATTAAAACTGAATTAAAGTGAATGAATTAGGTATAAGATACTGTGTAAACGTTGGTGAATTATATACAGCTGTAATGGTAATCAACAACCAGCTAATAATGAAGATAAGAACCATACCAGTCAGGTTTACTTGCTGATACAGGTAGCACGGGAACGAGCAAGCTTTATTACAGGTGATAACAGTTGATTTTTCTCCACCGGTGTTATGTACAGGCAGACGATGGGGTTCACTTCCATTGCACCGTGCCCAAGTTGTTGAGACTAATTGCATGGTATGTATTTGTTTGTTTTATGTTAGACCACACGTCTCTCCCTGTGTTGGCATTTACTTAGGTGGAATGGTGAGGCTCCAATATTGGTGATGATTGCCTGCGTGGCATGGAACAGTTCTTTGTAGTGGGCTTGAGCCATAACTTATCTGAGATTAGCTTCCGGCAATCTGCACACTGATCTACTGCCATCAACCTGCAGTCGGCTGTCATCGCTCTTATTGGATTAAAAGGTGCAGGCAGATAGGTAATTCCTGTGTTATCATGGTACAGTAGTGTTTACATACTCACCTGTAGGTAATTCCTCTGTTATCATCCTTGGCTGTGGTACAGTAGTGTTTACATACTCACCTGTAGGTAATTCCTGTGTTATCATCGTTGGCTGTGGTACAGTAGTGTTTACATACTCACCTGTAGGTAATTCCTGTGTTATCATCGTTGGCTGTGGTACAGTAGTGTTTACATACTCACCTGTAGGTAATTCCTGTGTTATCATCGTTGGCTGTGGTACAGTAGTGTTTACATACTCACCTGTAGGTAATTCCTGTGTTATCATCGTTGGCTGTGGTACAGTAGTGTTTACATACTCACCTGTAGGTAATTCCTGTGTTATCATCGTTGGCTGTGGTACAGTAGTGTTTACATACTCACCTGTAGGTGATTCCTGTGTTATCATCGTTGGCTGTGGTACAGTAGTGTTTACATACTCACCTGTAGGTGATTCCTGTGTTATCATCGTTGGCTGTGGTACAGTAGTGTTTACTACACTGAAAACCAAGTTTTCTTGTACAGAGGAATATACTAGTAGCTCAGTAGTAGAGCGCTTATATGAGGTATGAGGATTCATAGGTTTGATTGATGTCAGTAGGCATGATTTTGTCTGATAGGTAATTCTGTACCACATTGAAAACTAAGTTTTCTTGTACAGAGGGATGTAATAGCTCAGTGGTAGAGCACTTACATGACGTGTGGGGAATCATAGGTTCGATCTCTGTCGGTGGAAATGTTTTGGTAATTATTTTTAACTCGGGTATTCCTGAGTTATCTGTTATGGCTGTACCACATTGGAAACCAGTTTTTCTTCTAGTGATGTCTGGGATGTAGTTCAGTGGTAAAATGATCACGTGAGGTGTATTGGGTATTGATCATCCTCAATGGACAGTCATGCTTTTTTCCTGTAAATTCCAGTGCATCATAAGTGGTACATCAAAGGGCAGTGAAGTTAGGTGAAGTACACATAAAGGCCGTCTATATGATGACAGGGGTTTCACATCACACTCTTGGCCACGTGTTAAAATACCTATACATCAAACATTAAATATCTATAATTTAACCTTCTAAATTTTTGTTTCACTTCTAAAAATTGTTCTTTGATTAAAAAATTTCTTAAAAATAATTTAAAAAAGCTCACAATTAATAACCCCCTACTTTTTAAGAGCTGCAAGATTTCTTGATTTTTTTTGGGGAGGGTGTTTTGGGTTTTTTTTATTGTTGTTGTTGTTTTTCAAGGTCATTTTCATCTTTGATATTTTATTTGATTGTTGCTGTCATTGAAGACAATAACTGCTATAAACTGTAGGCTATTTCCCCAGGTCTCTGCAACAGATTTTTTTTTCTTTCTTTTTTCCACAGACGCATGTGAGAACGCCTTTCTTTTAGCCCAGTGTGTTTTAATTGTCATGCTTTGCATTCTTCTTCTCTCAAGTTTTAATACCGGAGGGATGGGGACTAAAGTGTACCAGATGTCTTTTGCTCTTAGAAGAAGGTTTTTGTTTGTGTCTTCTTTAGTACGGCCCTATTCCTTTCATCCGCGAATGCTGGCTGTAACTTGGGTAATAGGTTTTCTGCAGCGATATATTGATTGTAGCTGGCAGGTTTATTCAGAAGTAACCAGGCGGACTTAAATGATCAAAGATGCTAAGGAGACCTGAGTATCGTATGATTTTCGTTTGCCTGAAGCCTTGAGTATCGTTGGATTTTTATTGCTTGAAATGTTGAGTGTCATCGTATGATTTTTATTGCTCCAAGCCTTGAATTGCACATGATTGCATTAATGCTTGACTACTAAAGTACTGAAGTGGGATGTTCACCAAACATGCAGTAAAGTTAAGAGTTAAAGTTTGTTTTGTTTAACAACACCACTAGAGTACATTGATTTATTAATCATAAGCTATTGGATGTCAAACCTTTGGTTATTTTGACATAGTCTTAAGAGAGGAAACCCACTTCATTAACCAACGGCTGTGGTATGTGTTGTGCTCTCTGGGGGAAGGTGCATATTCATGTACAAGACCCCTTGCTGCTAAATAATAAAAATAGTATCTCTTCTAGTGGCAACAGGTGTTTTGTTGTGTATCATTTTCTGAACGAGTGCCAACCTGACCGCTGATACAACAATGTGCTGGGGTACTACAGCATTCCATCCCTTTTCGGGATATGTTAACAATGTTTTATTTCCAGTTGTAACTGAATAGCATGAACTTAATTTATTTATTTTATTTATTCATATATTTGTTATTTAAAAAAAAAAAAAAATTGTGATGGAATATAGACTTTCTAAATATCTCATATTATAAAAATCTAAAAAAAATTGTGGATTATTTTATTTACTACAGTCATGATCTTCATTTATATTGCTGAACCTGATAATTTCACAAAATAGCAATATAATGAACGTACCAATTCCCAGTGCTAGGCATTATGAACATGCATAATTGGATGTGGAAATATTCCCTGTTAGCAGTGAAGTGGGGTTCAATTATTCGCTAATCCTGTTAGTTATAAATCAGTGGCCTCTTGTGACCTCTCGTAATGACTTGTCTCTTGTAAATATTGATTCTGCTGGCTGCCGAACCAATGCATCACCTCTGTGTTTATTGCCCTGTCGCATGCGGCCTGCCACAACACGGCAATAACTGTGTAAATACTGTTTGATATAGCGGCCGCTCGGCTCATGGGAAACGGACCTGGACCTTCCCAAGGTCCCGGCTTCCCCAGAATTGATGCTGAGAGCAATCGGCAACACAAGGGATTCAGTGTTCTGAATATCGGCCGATCATCTTAATAATGCAGCTATTTATTCAGGTGCCTATAGATCTTGTTTATTCATTTCTGTCTGTGGATTTATTGCACGAATGTCCAGTTATGATGAGGCTTTGATGATCATCATTTGGCTATTTCACACTTTCCTGATCACACCATAGCGATGACTGGATCAATCAGTGCCTCCGTCATAGTTAATTCCTGCACTGCAATAGTCAGCCTGGCGAGGAATTTGTCATCCGTGTATTTGTTCACAAAAACAATATGGAAGGAAAATATTACCAAACAATGTGGGAACAAAAATGAAGTATAAAATAATAATAAGTATGCATGACAAAATTGTGAAAAGAAATATGTGCTTTACAAAAACAAGTTGAAAAAGTAATGTTACAAAACAATGAGGGGAAACAAAACAATGCATCACATAACAATATGAAAGTAACATGATACCAGCAATATGAGAAACAAAATATATATTAAAAAGTAATATGAAACAAACATGCATTACAGAACCATTTTTAACCACACAAAACAATTACAAAACAATCATCAAAAATATTTGTTGAAATTATAATTACAAAGCTTGATTGGGGGAAGTGGGGGGGGATCAAACATTACAAAACAATTTGAAGACAATGCAAAATAGTTTGAAAAGAAAATTCAGTATGAAAAATTTCTATCAAAATATAAAAAGGTTTTTCAAAATATTGTCTGGGGTTTGTTTTGTTTTTTGTTTTTTTATGTGCATGTGGATAAATGAGTAATAAATTAGGATTATGTTGCAGTTCAGCAGGCAGATAGACGTAAGACAACCTATTTGCTTGAGAAGCAATTCATTTGTTTTTTCTATCATTCTCTAGACAGAATTGTTTCAAAATAGAGTATGTTAAACATACTAATGGGGGGGGGGGGGGGGGGGGCTGAGAGAACACAAGAAGAATAACAGTAAATGTTAGCTGCAACCAGAATTCTCATGCACAGTATCAGAAAGTGAGCCATGTTACTGGCAGTCTGTCCCATGGTACTGATATTCAGTCCCATGTTACCGGCAGTCTGTCCCATGGTACTGATATTCAGTCCCATGTTACCGGCAGTCTGTCCCATGGTACTGATATTCAGTCCCATGTTACCGGCAGTCTGTCCCATGGTACTGATATTCAGTCGGGTGACCACTATATGTATTTGTATTTTATTCCTACTCTGTTAAATAGTGAATTAAACTGTGCAGTCATTTTCATTTTATTTCAACTTATTTTCGTGCTCATATCCAATTGAGGGTTCAAGCATGCTGTCCTGGGCACACAACTCTGCTTTCTGGGTTAGTTGTTAGTGGTTATATGTGCAGTCAGTGGACACATGGGGCTTTTTCTCGTTCGAGCCAGTGCACCATGACTGGTATATCAAAGGCCATGGTATGTGCTATCCTGTCTGTGGGTTGGTGCATATAAAAAATCCCTTGCTACTAATGGAAAAATTGCAAAAATTAATTTTTTTTTACTAATGTTTGACATCAATAGTTGATGATTAAGAAATGAATTTGCTCTAGTGGTGTCATTAAACAAACCAAACTTTTACTTTTAAATTTGGTCTCCGTCAATATTCATTAACCACTGTCCAAATTAATGTTCTGGGGTGCTGTTAAGCACACATTCCTCTCCTTTTCTGCAGATAAACTAATTGTTTTCCTTGAATGCCGCGTGTTTAAGTTCACGTATAGACTGATTATTTCGTATGGGACTGGAAAGTTTACCCGCGATAATGTAAAACTCGGAAATTTTGCTTACAGTGGGTAAGTTGCGGTCAGACTTGAAATGTGACACCATTGTACGACAGTTAGATGGGCAGTTGTTGTGTTTACCCGTGCCGACTCCCATTTACCTTTAATTACAATACAGGTGGGACGTGTCTGGGTCCCAAGAGGTCATGTCAACTCGTGGACTGATCCATTGTGTCGGCATCACGTTCTTCTGTCCACAGTAGAGCGTACAGCATTGTGTGAGAGATGACCACGATAAGATCCCAGTTAGCATGTTGTATTTATTTTCTATAAGTTACACCGGTTTGTTCAGTTCATCACTTAGGACACGACAGTACAGCTGCTTCACTCTATTACCTGTGATAGAACAGGTGAAATCTCTATTATCTGACCATTGTTATACTCGTTTTGAGCTATATTGATTCAAAAACTTAACAAGAAACATGAAGTCAGCATGGTTGTATTATCTTCATTAACTTACACAAGTTTGTTCAGTTTACCACTTTAGGACATGACAGCATAGCTGCTTCACTCAATAGTATTAACTTGGAAATCAATGTGCTCTAGTGGTGTTGTTAAACAAAACAAACTTAACTATTAACTTTGATAGGACAGTTGAAATCCCTGTTATCTGTCTATTGTTATACTTGTTTTGAGGTATGTCTAAAATACTGAAAAATTAACTTCACTTGTTAGTATGGGATTGAGTTTCATTTCAGATTTTAGTTTCAAAAGGTATCACATCCCTTGTCACACCTCATAATGGTCAGTTTGGCACTGAGAACCTCCTTAGCAAGTCCAAATTAATAAAATGACATCAAAACTGAAATGACAGGATCTGTACTTTAGTTGTAAACAAAAAAGAAGATACAGTCAACTCCACTTATTTGCACATCGGTTTATAGCATAATTCGGTTAATCGACTATTTTCACCCAACACGGAACCATTTGCCCTTATAACACTACAAAACATCCGGTTAATTGCACAGACTACAGGCTATATATCGGTTATTTGCACATATAAATAACGATTTTTTTGTTTTTTTTGGTGCTAAATTAATGTCACAAATGACTGAGAATGTCTATCAAACTTTGGCAAAAAAACTCAAATAAATCACCGATTAATCTGTTTTGTTTGAGCTCACTGTGTGGTAAGCCGACTGTAAGTGTAATCGCTGTTTACAGAGTCGACGTGTGACATGCAAATGAGATGGTGTGCACGTTACTACTGGCGAATCACAATACCCGACTACAAGATTTAAGAATGACATAATTAAGTTGAATAAACCTAAGACCTAATGTTTTGTTTGCAATATATTGCTGTTAATCAGAGGCCATCTCAATAACAAGTAACTCTCCGACTATTATTTTTAGAAGTACCGCCTGTGCGCTTGTACGCATGCGCACTCAACTATTGAGGCCCTATTCGATTGACGTGTTCAGGGCAATCATTGTTCTGTATCAATTATTACGTTATGTTGAGAAGCCTTGTTAATAATTAAAAGATTACAGATCAATCGTCCTAGGCGGTTATGTTTTTAATAAATGTGACCGAGAAAGGGTTGTTGTTCACTTATTCATTAGATGCAGTGTACGCTATATCTGTTAAACGCAAAAGAAACGATTTATCACTTGCTTCCCGGAAAATGTAGCGGAAAAAAAAAAGACTGGTGGGGGAGGTCGTCAAAAAAACAAACATAACAAAGACCGTTATTTATGGATCGTCCCTAAGTTTCTGCTATATTGTTAGACACCAATCAGTCGGACCTCACCATGAAGGTCAGTCAATTGTGTTAGACCGGTCATGCATGCAATGCAGACTGCTGGAACTGATAACGACTCACTAGCCGAGCTTAACTTTAATTGCTTAACTATAGCAAAGTCATTATTTGGGGATCACAAATAATACCAAAGCTTGCCGTATCTTTTGGGATGGAAAGAACACCATACCAGCAAATGCATACAAGTTCACGTAATTCTATTCGGTCAATCAACAGCCCGGTAATTCCGGAAACTGACGTCATTTTGTAAGCACGTGCACCGATGAAACGTGAACTTTTTGATGGTTCTGTTGTTTCAAGTTTATCTCATTAACTACATGGCTAATACACTTTGTTTACACTAGTGGATGGTCAGTGGGGTTTTTTTTAATGCACAAAGTTTGTGTTTTTAGAAAACGACGCCAGTTTGTGTTTTTAGAAAACGACGCCCAGTGACGGACGTTGTTGGTTTTTTAGAAAATGATTTCTGGTCTGGCAGATTAAGACAAAAACGCCATGCTAATTATATATATCGATAGATATATTTTTTTACATTTATATATATCTAACTGCATGTGACATGTGTTAACTGTAATAGTTCCGGTATGAAGTACCGCATTATGCTAGACTGTCTCCCATGCCACTTTGTAGTTGGATGGCTGTTACAAAGTGAAAGTCGGTACTCTATCGGTTAATCGACTAACCCGGTTAATTGCACAAAATCGAGCAGCACCGAGGGTATGCAAATAAGCGGGTTTGACTGTACTTCACAAAGAACAAAGAGCCTGGACCTTAGGGCTTGTTGTAGGCCAAGAGTTGCCACAAAGTAACCATCAAGCAGCTGGTGAGGGTAATGTGAACCGACATCTTTTCAATATTACCTCCATTATCGGACAGCCATCTAGAAAATCCGGCAACACCAAACGAACCAAATAGCAACAGCTGTGTCTCAGTTTGCTTTTGTTATTGGCAATAAATTTTTTCTGTAAACCGGGGTCATTGACAAATGTGTTTGGTGTCTGTGTCATGGCTATTTAAAACCTTGTGGTCACGCACCATTACAAGAAGTGTCCGTATCACTGTGGTAGCGTATCACTGTGGTAGCATGGTTGTCCTCGAGTGTCGAGGTTCCGTGACATGTGCATTGTATGCGTGTTGCCTGAAGGTCCAGTGATGTACTGTTGCTGAAAGAACAGGTGTTACTGTTGTTGTCGTCAACTGGTACAATTTTCTCCAATTTCGCTGCTGGCCTTATGCTCGATTCACTTGTTTGAGTTGTCTGCTGTCCATCTGTCAGTCGGTCCATCAAGTACACAACAAAAATACAGGAGTGAGCTCTGTGGTCCAGTGGATAAGCTGCTGGATAATCTAGCTGACAACAGTGGTTCATTTCCCATCAAAGATGGCTCACACTTTCATTCATCTTTCTAATCCATCACCCTCTGCCTATCATTTTCTTAATATAAACAAAAACTTTACAATTTCTCATACAATTTCAATCTGTTTCAACCCTGTCTATCAGTTTCCTGTGACTGTCTTCTGAAATGACCACACCATCACCTTCACCTTCACCTACCTGTCTCAACTTCCTCCATGGGTGCAGTCTCTGTAAATTTGCCTGCACCCACCTGGCATCCTCATCCTCTGCCGTTAATAAAGCTGGTCTGACCCACGGCACTAACTAACGACCGCGGGTAGTGGTGTATTGTAGGTGGTTACAAGTGCCTCTTAACAATGCCAGAAATAACTATTGAACACTCTCCGAAGTGGTCTGACAAAGCCCACAGCTAAAGCTGATGGGATATGGCAGGTGTGTGGCACAGATAGCCACAAGAGACAAGCATATGTCGTGGTTGGAGAGACAAGGACTGGGATGTGAAGGTTGACAGTGAAAGAAGTTACAAGATTGGAGGAGCTTCCAGATCGCGAAAAGAATTAAATGAAATTTAAAGGACTGAATGGAAAGGGGGCAGCTAAAATATTGACATAAAAATACTTTTATAACTCACTGAAAACTCAATAAGTAAGTCAGCCATATCAAATAAAAAATCAATTCCACTATTAAGATGTTCAAAATAGCAGGACGTGAATTATTCAAGCCTGTACATGCAGCAATGCAGCATAAAACACGTTGCATTTGTCAACTACAGTATGTAGAAGGTTAATGTACTTTGTCCAATGGGATACTTCTTTAACTTGGCGTATGTTTAATTGATAATAATTGTAACGTTTAGTCTGTAGAATGGAGAGAAGAAACCCTGCTAATGTATTATAGGCAGAGAACATTTTGTTTCCAAAATGTTGGAAGTGATATTTCTAGTCAATTGAAAATTGATTAGTAATGACTGTTTAATGTTTTAAAATGGTGTAGCTTGAAACCTGCGATGCGATACTGAACATGGAGGGGGGGGGGGGGGGGGGGGGGGGGGGGGATGTAGCCCATTGGTAAAGCATTCGCTTGATGCGAAATAAATCTAGGATCGATTCCTGTTGGTGGGCCCAATGAGCTATTTCTCGTTCCAGCCAGTTCTCCACAACTGGTGTAACAAAGGTGTGGTAAATACTATCCTGTCTATATCCTGTCTAGATAGTGCATATAAAAGATCCCTTGCTGCTAATCGAAAAGAGTAGCCCATGAAATGGCGACAGTGGTTTTCCTCTCTCAATATCTGTGTGGTCCTTGACCATATGTCCAATCCCATATAACCATAAATAAAATGTGTTGAGTGCATCATTAAATAAAACATTTCCTCCTCCTCCTCCACATCTTTGACCCACATCAGGGATAGCTCTGGGTGTGCAGAAAATGTCACAGAATTATCTACTGAACATCAGCATCTTTGAAAAACCTAGTAATTTTCCAAATAAAAGAACAATTATTGCATGACATTTGCCAAATTAAAATAAAATTTGCGAATTGTTTTCAAAATTCGTAATTGCTGAATTTGGTGAGTGGCAGAGCTAACCCTGCATATATATATAGCGGGCAGGACGTAGCCAGCGGTAAAGCACTCGCTTGATATGCAGTCGGTTTGGGATCTATCCCCATCAGTGGGCCCATTGGGCTATTTCTTGTTCCAGCCGGTGCACCAGGATTGGTATATCAAAGGCTGTGGTAGGTGCTATCCTGTCTGTGGGATGATGCATATAAAAGATCACTTGCTACTAATTGAAAATTATGGCAGGTTTCCTCTCTAAGACTAAATATTATGTCAAAATTACCAAATGTTTGACATCCATTAGCTGATGATTAATAAATCAATGTGATCTAGTGGTTTCGTTAAACAAAACAAACTTTTTGCATATGTATAATTTTGTGTGTGTACATTTTTCACCTACAGGATAGCACAACGCTTTGTTCAACACAGAAATCAGTATTGGAATGTTCTGGTCACTGTTTATAAATAGCTTACTAAGTGACCCGGGTGTCAGGATTGGTAATAACAGTAATCATATGATTACCTAACACTGGGAAGAAAAGCCTCCATTATATCGGCCATTCCCCGGTCTTCGTATGAAGACAAACTTGGTAATTTGTACAAATAACTTAGTTGAAGTAGATGGACAAATTTCCATCTTGAAGCGCTTTATGTAATGCATGTCTATAAGTCTTGTTTTGATTCCTTTTGTGTCGGAGCTTACGAAGTTCAGACAGGATAGCCAGTTTGGGCATTCATAAATAATTATGTTTGCCGAGCTTTGATGGTGTGCGTCAGAAAATTCCAGGCATTCTCTTTTTGTTTGGTTGAGGCATGTTTTCAGTGGGATTATGAAAATCTGGTGTTGATCTTCACACAGGCTAATCCTCAAGGATAATCCAATGATCCTAAGCCCACAGTTCACTAATGGGGATTATCTCTGGGAGTCATCCAGAGCCTAGCCAGTGAATGTTGCCAATCTATGTCTGTTAGAGCTCAGTGTTAAAAACAAATGAATAGCCCACAGTTGGGGGGAATGGAAATAACTATCCAAATTGCTTGTTTGTGTAAGGTTACATGCACAGTGGCTGGTCCCAAAATGGATTAAACTTATATGGTTGATGTGTAACCCAGTTATAAGTGGTGTACTAAGATAAATGAAGTAGTAAGAGGCATATCCATGGATTCAACTTGCAATTGATTGAAATGAATGAATGAATGTTTAATGACACCCCAGCACAAAAATACACATCGGCTATTGGGTGTATTATTAATCATCGGCTAATGGATTAGAGCGCCGCCCCAGGCGCCCGCCCGCCCGCCCGCCCCCCCCCCCCCCCCCCGTCTCCACTCTGCTGTGCCTGTATATTAACTAACGACTAACATACACTTGGTTGTCAATCAACGGCTTCTGTCTAAGCAGCAAGTGAATACTGAATGTTGCAAGTAACTTGGCTGATGCATGCAGCAGAGTTACATTGCATGCACATCTGGTTTAAGGGCACAGTCTTTTGATGTGAAAGATAAATGTGTTATTTCACGCAGTACGACTGAACTTCTTCCTCCGCATGCTTTATATCACAGCCTACATTGAGCTCAGTTTTGCATTCCGAGGCGACATTAATTTCATGTTAAGGAGGGCAAAGGCTTTCGAAAAATGTTTGATTTAGTTTTTATCAAAAACCTGTCACCCTAGCTGTCAACTGACAAACTGCCTTGTTGAGGGCTATTTAATTGTAGCTGTGATAAATAGATGGTATCACCTCCCACCCAGAGCCAGTAAAACTACACGCACAACTCGGTGAGAAGGTGTAGCTCCTCTATAGCGACTTCTTTCTAACCGTAACCATTAACCTTCATCTTTTGTGAAACCTAAAACATACAACGTAAAACCTTTTCCTTTGTTATATCCAAAAAACGCATATGAAGTCCCTTTTTTTTGTGTGGATCACTTGGGGGGCGTGTGTGGGGTATGATGTGTGTTTACATCGCAGCATGTCCCTCCTCTTCACCCCCTCCCACCTTCCACACCCCCAGTGGGGTTGTCTATGGTCATCGTTAAAAAATAAATCAGATAATTTTGTATTGTTTTGTTTGGGAGTTTTTTCGTGGTATTGTTGTGGGTTGGGTTTGTGTGAGGGTTTTTATTGGGGGGGGGGGGGGGGTGAGGTTCAAACATGCAGTCGTCAACACATACCTGAGCATTATGCTTCTGTCTTAATCAATAATGAAGGAAGGAAGGAAATGTTTTATTTAAAGACGTACTCAACTCATTTTATTTACGCTTATATGACGTCTGACATATGGTTAAGGACCACACAGATATTGAGAGAAGAAACCCGGTGTCACCACTTCGTGGGCTACTCTTTTTTGATTAGCAGCAAGGGATCTTTTATATACACCATCCCACAGACAGGTTAGTACACACTACGGCCTTTGTTACACCAGTTGTGGAGTACTGGCTGGAACGAGATATGAATAATGATTGCCTGTTACTGAGAGAAAAGTAGCTTCAGTGGCCTTACACCTCTATTGAGTCATTAGTAACACTCACTACCTACCAGCCTTGAGGCCAGTGGCCCTAACCATTAAGCCACAGTTGTCTGTTAAACTCCCCCACCAGAACTGAGCCATGTTGATTGAATTGAAGCTTTATAATTTGTAGTTCCTGGCATGCTCCTGCTGTGCCTCGTATGAAAGTCATAAAGTATTCCCTTGGTGATCGTTCGGCAATAAAACTGTGCTTGCCCTTTTCACGCCAGATCGTCAGTACATTTATGAATTTTCACAGGGTATTCATTTGCCCAGCCAGTGCAGCCTTGTTTGTTTATCTTTAATCATATGCTGGATATTGCAGCGCTTTTTGGGTGTAGCTTGTATTTTCATATACAGAGTAGAACCCCAGAGGTTAATGTCTTTTGTCTTGGGAAATTTGTTCTCTCACAAAGTTAGGGATTTAATAGAACATACGTTGGGGTATTAGAACTGGTCGCAATGGTATGTACAGTGGTTAAGTTATTGGGATATAGGCTGATAAGAACTGAATTCATATCTCAGACAGTGCAGAAGCTAGTTCAGTAGGTAGAGCACTCACCTGGGGTGCTGTGGTCGCAGGATCAAACCCTGTAAGTGGTCTCATTGGGTTTTAGGAAAAAACTGCTACTTATTTCCATTAGACGCAAGGGATTATTTTTTTTATTTTTTTTTTTTCAACGTGCAGGACAACACATTACATCAGCCTTTGATATACCAGTCATGGGGCACTGGTTGGGGTGGGGGAGGGTAGTAAAAAAAATGTAAAATCTTATAATGTGCCTACCATCCATCCACTTCAACTGAGCTAGATCCTTCCCCATGAATGCGTATTAATGTAGTGATTCTCCTCCTGGGGATCGATCCTCTGAACCATCACACTTCATGTTAAAGCTCTATCGCAGGCTTTAATCTAACTCCCAGCAGTATGGGTGGCCAGCCAGGCTCTGATGTTCAGTAATAAGTTGACAGAACAAAACCTCTTTTAAAATGGTGCTCAAATACATACCAGATGAGCGGCTATTACTCACATATAAATGTTCTTCAGTCGTACTGTCGGTGCATGTATGTAAAATAAAACAATCATTGTGGGTGGTAAGAGCACAATATGAAAGTTTAAAAAAAAAAAGACTTGATCATCGACTAGTGTTAAAATAAAAAGCCTTTATCTGTTTTCTGTTGGCATTCATTATTGCTTGATGGCATTGATACCGCTAGTGCAAGCTGCTACATGTGATAGTGCATGTGCGATGGTCGTTTCAGACATTACAAACACTTTCTTCTAATCTGAAGGAAGGAAATGTTTTATTTAATGACACTCAACACATGTTATTTATGGTTATATGGTGTCAGACATATGGTTAAGGACCACACAGATATAGAGGAAACCCGCTGTCTCTACTTCATGGGCTACTCTTTTCGATTACCAGCAAGGGATCTTTTATATGCACCATCCCACAGACAGGATAACACATACCACGGCCTTTGATCAAGCGAACGCTTTACCACTGGCTACGTCTCTCCCCTCTTCTAATCTGAGATATTTCATGATTAGTATGTCGCTATCCTTTTGGGAAGTTTAAAATAGACTAAATTATATATAGACTGAGGTAGATTTTGATAATGTAATAGATTTGATTGCTAAAAGGTGTTTTGCAGAGAAAACTGTTCACATTCAATTAGTTCAGGTTTACAAACACAAGTAACAAAAAACAAAACACGTCTGTTGTGAATAGATCGATGGCCCAGGAAGGCATGTTTGGACCTTAATTGAATATAAGCATGAAAATAAATGATCACTAAAACATTTAATATGATTAATCTAAAGTGTTTAATTTAGTTGTTTATTGTGGGGTGTGTCATGTGTCGTGTCATAGGGTTTTACGTGCACACTCAGAACAAGCTGTTGTAGCGCACGCCTGTCATGGGCACAAGATCCGGCCATGGCCGGCTCCTCCGTCCATGACAGGAAAGAATTGTGGGGTGGGGTTTTTTTCTATTTATATACTCCAGCCAGTACACCACGACTGGTGTATCAAAGGCTGTGGTATGTGTTATCCTGTCTGTGGGATTGTGCATATAAAAGATCCGTTGCTGCTAATAAAAAAGAGTGGCCCATGAAGTGGCGACAGCGGGTTTCCTCTCTCAGTATTTGTGTGGTCCTTAACCACATGTCTGACGTCATATAACTGTAATTAAAACGTGTTGAGAGTGTTGTTAAATAAACCATTTCCTTCCTTCCTTCTATTTATATACATGTATTAGTATAATACTTAATAGATGGCTTCAAATTATTCGTGGAGTAAGACAAGACTTCATTATTTTGCTGTGATACAACTGACCAAATATAGATGTAATGATCATCATATTAATCCACCCCATTGTTACAGCAGCAAACCCATAAAGAAACAAACTAAACATCCATTGTTGTGGTCTGTTGAATCCCATGAGAACTTTTCAATCTTGACCTCCGACCTTGGTCACAGGAAGCTCCTTCCTGTTTTCACAGACTCCCACTGATGTTGAAGAAACCCTTGTGCCATGTCACCACTGCGGTGTGTCCACATAAAGTACCGCTTCGGTGTTTCCCACACAAGCCTACTTTACATCTCAGTGGTTTAGTTCTGCAGTAATGGTGTCATTGCTTAGTCATACAGCTAGCTAAATACCTGGAAAATGACCAAACTGTCATTCTGTAATACACAATCATGTAGTTCTATATTCCTGGTGAGATCATTTTAAACCAGTACAGTCCAGCATTTCCCATACAAGTCTATTGTATATCTCTCAGTGGCTTATTTTTGCTATGATGGTGTCATTGTTTAGTCACAGAAGTACTTGGGAACTTACAGAATTGTCATACTACTATATATACCGTGTGGTTTACGTTTCCTGGTGACTTCCATTCACAAACAGTCCAGTCCAGCATTTCCGATACAAGTCGTATTTCACATCTCGGTGACTTGTTTTTGCTGTAATAGTGTCAGGTGTTTGTCATACAGATACCTAGAAACTTGGGAAATGGTCTTACTTTAATACACATGTAGTTTAATATTCCTCGTGACTTGTTTTTGCTGTAATAGTGTCAGGTGTTTGTCATACAGATACCTAGAAACTTGGGAAATGGTCTTACTTTAATACACATGTAGTTTAATATTCCTCGTGACTTCGTTCACAAGTAGAGGTGGGATTTAGCTCAGTCGGTAGGGTCCTCACCTAAGGTGCTTGGTTCATAGGATCGAACCTTGGCAGATCCGTTTTCCCCCCATCCCAACCAGTGTCCTCACAACTGCTAAATCAAAGCCCGTGGTTTTTAGTGTTGTCTGTGAGAAAGTGCATGTAAAAGATCCCTTGCTACCAAAGGAAAAATGTAGCAAGGTTCCCCTTAAGACTACATGTCAGAATGACTAAATGTGTTTGACACCCACTGGCCTATGATTAATTAGTCAGTGTACTCTAGTGGTGTCATTGAACAAATCAAACGTTTACCTTGGAAGAATAGACCAGGGGCATGACTATTAATAATGATTAATGTTGAAATAGAAGGCTTTTGAATTAGGTTTGTCATTACTGGGGCACTTCCCTGCACACACCAGTCACACCCCACCCCACACGACACCAGCTCTGAAACCGTGGATATTCCCAACTCTTGGATAGTTGTCGTTATACAATAAAAATGTATGGGTGAAACACTGATGAGGGTATATACTGACATATGGCGTTTGTTTATGTTTACGCTACGGATCATGGATCTGAGGTAGATGATGTCTCTTTACTATGTGAAATAAACAGTTATTCTTTGGTCAGTGTTCCGCTCGAATGACGACACAAGACCTTGCATGAGTGGAAGGTAATTCCTCACACCTGCCTCTTCTAATTGATATTGGTCGTCACATGCAGCAACACCTGGGCGTAGAATGGTTACCTGTATTGTTGTTACAAAGTACCCACTCAGGACCACAATGATCAGTACAAGGACAGTAATTGTCAGTAATCATTTCTTTATTACCGTAAACACAATGGGTTATTATTGGTACAGGTAATGTACAGGTATAACACAGCAGTGACGTAATCATGTAGACATTCATTTGTTTATTACCTTAAACACAATGGGTTATTATTGGTACAGGTATAACACAGCAATGATGTAATCGTGGCAAAATCGTGACTTATGGAGACGACAAGTTTGGAATCACTGTTCTATAGTTTGTCGTTAGTACTAATAGTATGGTAGACTCTCAAGTTGGTTTAAGAGATTTTTCATGTTAATTCACGTTGGTTGATTTGTTGCGTAACAATTACCTCCAACTGATGTTATTAGTATTACAGACCCAGGGTTGCCTTTAAAGGAAAGGAATGTTAGGGTTATCAACACACATTTTAAACTATTTGGTGTGTAAAAAAACAAAAAAGGTTATTATCTATCACCATTATGGCACTTGCTTTTGATGGTATATTCTAAACAACATGTTTCAATATTCAGTAGTTGGTGATGGTTGACGCTGTGCTGGTTGGGGTGGGGTTTAGCTCCGGTGGTAGAGCATTCACCTGAGGTGCTTGCTTCATAGAATCAAACCTTGGTGGATTCATGATGGTCTTAATATCAAACGTCTTGGTATGTACTGTCCTTTTTGTCGCAAAGTGCATATAAAAGATCCCTTGCAAATAATAGGTTGGGGGGAATGGGTCCTCAGAAGGCTATTTGACATCCAGTAACCATTGATTGATTAATGTGCTCTAGTGGTGTTGTTAAACAAAACAAACAGTGTCAGTCGGTAATTGACTATGTTCTAGGGTATCTTTAAAATAACATTCCATTGCTTTCCCTTTGACCCCGAGTATATTCATATACCTGCTAATACCATTCATCAGCATTCACCAGCGTACTGCAAGTATCCGCTCACAATGCAAGTAATACTGGAGGACGAAACCGATACTGTTATTAAATAAAGTTAATGCAGAGTATTTTCAGTAAGAACAACCTGAAAAATATCTTTGCTGTAATCTAACAGACATGTACAAATTCCTCCCATTTACCTTGGGTTTTGTTGGCTTGTTTTGGGGGGTTTTAATATTACATATGTTTTTTAACAGACTCCTGAATTTAGAACAAATTGTTACACATTTCCTTTTCAGCAGTGAAATCTTGTCAGTTTTTCTATGTTGTCTAGTCCATATCTGTGTCCAGTGTCACTTTTTCACCACATGCAAGAAGACATAGTATTTCTTATTATGATTGGCCGATTGTTTTTAATGCACACAAATGTGCAATGGTTACTTTTAGAAAAATGTACTCTTTTTTTTTCTTCTTTTTTTTCTTTCTCACTTGGTTTGCATTTTTGTTTAACCAACCAAAAAAAAAATCATGTCTACAATATTGACTGATGGATTGACAGACAGACAGACAGATGACTGACCGACAAATCAACAGATCCATTACTACTGTGTCAGGTTCCTATTACAATCAAAGCAACATTTTCTTAAGAATGGGCTGCGGTATTTGAAACGAGAATGGGCTAACTGCTAGCAGGTGCCTGCCCATCTCTTCCATGAAGAGTCTTACATAAAATGCCTATTTCAACTCAGCTTGTACAGGTTGATTGATGCTTCCATCTCCTGAGAGTCATTTCATGGTCCGTTTCAAACGTTGATCCTCGTTTTCTTTCCCACTTCTTTCCTACTGCTAATCTAAATTGTGTGTCACTTTGGCAGCTGAAATCTACTTTTCATTGCCGGCTATTTCGTAGGTCATTCCCGTCAGAATAGTGGACATATTTCGTGGACATTTTGTCCGTTATATGTTGTGAGAAGGATGTTCTTATTTATTTGCCATCCGTACCTGTTGTCTTAGCAGTTAAGATGCTACGTTTCAAGGCTTGAAGTTCATTTTGTTCATTGGGAAACAACCTTTGCTACGGTGGCATGTAGCCACCCTAGTGGTAAAGCACTCGCATGATGTGCAGTCGATCTAGGATCGATTCCCATCAGTGGGCCCATTGGGGTATTTCTCTTTCCAGCCAGCGCATTTTGTGAGACAAGACGAGGTATATGTCTCTCAACTTATATCAGTTAAAAAGATGTACATGTAATTGGTAGCCTAGGGTATCAAAATTATTTTAATATACTGGATTTTTTGGATATTAACCAGTGATAAAAAAAACCTCCGGATGTTTTCCGAATTCCCTATCTTAGTATGTATTCCAAAACCATTCATCTCAAGACCTTTTAAATGTTTTCTACTTTTTTTGTCGATTTTTATTTTCAATAATCCATAGAATTTTCTTAAAATTTAACATTGTATTGAAAGAATACTTGTAGTAATTGCCAAGTGCTCGTAATATAACTTAGCTAGCAATGTCTAATGATTTTTTTTATATCAATTTGGTCATCACTTCATTCTTGATACTTTGTTTGACATCAAATAACTGATCCATTTATGCATAAATTTACCTTAGTTTGACACTCAATAGCTGAAGCATTTTTCATGATGGGATGTCGTTAAACATTCATTCACTCATTACAGATAGTTGATGGATTCTTTGTACTGGTGTCATTAAAAATGTATTTATTTATTCATTTATTCATTTATTTATATATTTATATATGTTATTATTTATTCATTCATTCATTTATTCAGTTTCAAATGGTGCAGAATAATTTTCAAAATAAAAATCAGCTTTTTTTTCTTCTCTTTTTTGTTTCTTCTTTTTTGCCAAAAATAATCAAATTCTGTTCTGATTTACTCTTCTTTTTTTTGTGCATATAAAGCACGAAACAAAAAGTCAAGAGATGTCTTTGTGTCTCGTATAGCTTTATGTTTAATAGCTAACTGCTAATGTTTATGGTAATTCCTAATCACAATATTGTGATTTATGGCTTCAGTGTATTAAATTACACAACTTTTGAATATTGCACAAATACTCGGAGGGGGGGGGGGGGGGGGGTAATTATTTTTTCTTTCTGTGTGTGTGTGTGTGTGAAAATAATATCCTCGCCGCTATTGCACCATTGATTAATCAATGTTTTTCCATCCATATCTGTCAGATTGGACTACAAGTGTGCATAAATTCCATCGATCTTCACCGTCCAATTATACGAAGGAAATAAAGTTTGTATTAAGAGGAAATAGGTATTGATTCCCTTAGCTCCAGTCTCACGGTTTCACTTTCACTAAGATATTTTACTGCTGAGTAAATATACCGACTTGCGAGAAGACATTTTCGTGACTCGCCTACAAGTAGCTATGCCCAGAAATAAGAAGCTTTAATTAGCATTATCCACATTGGAATAGTGGTTAAGACATTCGCTCTAAGACTGGTACGTGCTGGGTTCCTATGAAAATGAGTTTTATGCCAGTTTTTCTGTATGCACAGAAGTGAATGATTTAAATCTTGCTGCTACCCCAAAAACCATGCTGCTTATGTGGAAACGCAGCTAGTGATAACCATAGAGGGGTGGGATTTAGCTTAGTTGGTAGAGCACTCGCCATGGGTGATTTGCTTGACCCATTCTCTGTTTGTTTTGTTTCATTACCCGAACCAGTGCTTCAGGATTGATGTATCAAACGCTATGGTATGTGCTGTCTGTGAGAAGGTGCATTTAAACGATGCTAATAGAAACACTTTAGTGGGTTTCCTCTGAAGACCGTTAGAATTACCAGTTGACGTGTATGTAATAGCCAATGAATAATAATGAATCAATGCGCTCTAGTGGTGTCATTAAACAAAGCAAACTGTTAACTACCATATATGCTTTGGTTGCTACTGCGGGGTTGGGGGTGAGTCTATAATCAGGTGTTAGTTTTTGTTAGGTCTGCAGACATTAGGAGAAGATAATTTCTAATTACATTGTTACACAATCAAGGTTTAATATGGGATTAACTCAGGCTGTTATGTTTGAGAACTTTGTAGTTCCTTGAAGATACCACTAGTAGCCTGCATGTTATAAAGTGCTAAAAGTGTTGTGCTACTTCCCTGCCACTGTGACGATCATTTCTTTGTAATTGACACTGGCTTGATGAAGACTTGTTGAGTTATTACTAGCAGATACCTATACTATAAATAACATACTTAATTTTTCACGTGTATTTTTATGTAACTTGGTGTTCACATAGTTGTGAAAGAGGCATACTGAGACAAGGTTTCTGCCAGAGGGTAAAACAGGTATGGTGCCATACCAAAATATTTTTACAGATTTATTTTTTAAGGTAACCTTTTGACAAAATTAATTACTCTTATTCTTTAATGTATGATTTTCTTAACCCTAAACCTAAACTTGATCCATTTTCTTTCTGGGGGAGGCCCCCCATACCCCCTGTTGACTGTGGTTGCATTCAATTGCATAACGCCGCAATACCCAAACATTTCTTTCTGGCAGAAACACTGAGTTTTAGATTATCCAAAAAATTATGTTGTTACTTTTTAGTTTTACTTGATTTGTATTCAGTTAAGATTCAAGCACGCTGTTCTGGGTAGGGTTTAGTTTGTGGATAGTGAGAGAAAAATTGCTATAGTAGTCTTGCTCGTCTCCTTTGAATTTTTAAAACTTCATCAGAGTTGGAAGCGATACTGGGATGTTGGTTTGATGTGTCTGTGGTCACAACTGAATTTATTTCACATTCTCTTCTGTGTGTAGAACAGGTAGCCTTAAATATATTATGGATTTTAAACTGATATGTCGATTGCTAAATCGATATCAAATGTCGATGGCAGTAGCTGGTCGTAGTTTTTGTCATATTTTCAAACAGAAATAGTTTTGTTCTTTGCATGTATTCATGACATACAATTTGTCTAATAAAAAGAAATAGAAAAATTAAAATTCCAGACAACCAGGAATCGAGTTTTAGGCAAGTTGTTTACAACTCCTTTTGATTGGGGTTTTTTTTTTCACAGCATGGTTTGGCAAACAGGTTGTACTTGCATGTCGACAATTCGGAAATATCAGTTTCCAAGCACACCCAAACGTGGCATTATTCCTGTAAAACACTTGAAAAACCAACTGTTCTTCCTGATGTTCTTCTGTGCAGTTTACTCTTCCTGCTGCTTTTAAGTGCATTTTATTGCCAGGTCACTTGACAGCTGACCAGTGCATATTGTAGTTAATCGGCTGTGAACATAATTCCTCTTTTTAAAAACTAAATTAAAAAAAAAGATTGGAGGATACTTGGTCCATCTCATGTTTTAGGACAAGTCTTTCAGCGCAAGACTTGAAGTGTAACATGACTTCATGCATATTTCGTTGGACTCATTGGGCTATTTCTCGTTCCAGCCAGTGCACCACAACTGGTATATCAAAGGCTGTGGAATGTGATATCCTGTCTGTGAGATGATGCATATAAAATATCCCTTGCTACTAATGGAAAAATGTAGCGGGCTTCCTCTCTTAAAGACTAAATGTCAGATTTATCAAATGGTTGACCTCCAATAGCTGATGATTAATAAATCAATGTGCTCTAGTGGCAGCTATTGATGTCAGACATTTGGTCATTCTGGCATATGGTCTTAGACAGGAAGCCTGCTACATTTTCCATTAGCAGCAAGGGATCTTTTATATGCACCATCCCACAGACAGGATAGCACATACCACGACCTTTGTTATACCAGTCATGGTGCACTGGCTGGAATGAGAAATAGCCCAATGGGATCACCGATCACGCATCATGCAAGCACTTTACCACTAGTCTACGTCCTGCCCCGCAAATATGACACAAAGTTGATTTGTGAAAAACATCTGCATTAGTAGATTAGCAAGTTGTTATCGTGTCAGGTGTTTCTTGATGTTATCAGCAGTGCATTTCCAGTGTGTGTCAGGTTTACCAACTATTTACACTGTCGGAGCGTGGAAATCACAGCACCGTTTATTTATTATTGGTTCAGGTGCAGGATGTATGCATGTAGGTGTGTGCTAGAGTGCCTGACTGAGCTGCAGAAATTAACTTATCTCCCTTGGTGGACCCACTTGGTTGTTGCTTTTCCTAATCGGTACTCCATGATTGGTTGATCTGTGGTATGTGCTGTCCTTTGTAATTTTAACTGCACATAAACTGGTTTTACATAGTTATATCAATAATTCATTCATTCATTCATGCATATAAAAGTTCTCTTGCTCCTAATTTACAAGAGTAACCTATGTGACGGCAATGGATTTTTTTGCATTATTAACATGGTGATTGTTGTTTTTTGTTGTGGGTTGTAGTGGGGGTTTTTTGTAGGGATGCGAAGTTGGGGCAGTAGTGGTGCCATATAGTGTTTACAAACCATCTCCAGGGAGACAAATTGATTTATTTTATTTGGGGGGGGGGGGGGGGGGGGGGCAACAAGTGTTCTTTTACGGGGGGGGGGGGGGGGGGGGGGGGGGGGGGGGGGGGGGGGGGGGGGGGGGGGGGGGGGGGGGGGGGGGGGGGGGGGGCAACAAGTGTTCTTTTAGTAAGCTCCCACAGACGAGACACTGTATACTCTGATACACTGTATACTCTGATACACTGATACTCTGGTACACTAATACACTGTATACTCTGATACACTGTATAATCTGATACACTGTATAATCTGATACACTGTATACTCTGATACACTGTTAGCAGTTTGTACTGCTTCCTGTCACCTAGTCAAGTGTTGGAAGACCATTTGTGTGACTAATTAGTTGCTGCATTGCTTACTTATAACCCCTGTGTATTCATATATAACATATGTTTAAAAACAAATTAATGATATAAAAAAATAATAATAAAAACTCTGAATTTGGATTCTTTAATTCATGGTTTTATCATAAATGCTTGGACTTCTTTGGATTTTAGTCTGGTTTGAGTTTTTGGTGGGGTTTTTTTTTAATGATGGTTAAAAAAAAAAGACGACCTTTAAAAAACCCTTAAAAACCCTTAAAAACCCAACATAACAAAGAAGACGCAGCATGCCCTGGCTTGTTCAGGTTTTAATGAGGCGTCCTGATTGTCATTTGTTAGGTCTCGGCTTGTTACCTTGGACTAATTGCATCCAGCGCCATTCATCGTTTCTTCTTGTTGTCTGCAGAAATGGTTTTTGCTTCCACATTCCATAACAATCAAGTTATCAATGTCAACTTCCAGAGGCCAATTACACCAATTGTGTTTGCAACTCTTTTCACTGAAAAGGTTGAAAAACAGGGGGGCCACAGCTGCTGTGACATTGATTACTAAATTAACTGCTTCGGGGGTTTGTGTGTCTATGTGTTGTGCCTGTTCTTTTGCAGTTTGATAAAAAAAATAAAATTATGGTAAACCCCAAGTGATGATTTGCACTTCTGTCTTCCTTTTAACAATTGTTTTTTTTTTTTTTTCCTTTTCGTCTTTTTTTTATTTTTATTTTTTTTATTAATCTGGCACCAGCGAGATGACAACAGCCAAGTGTCCTTCCACACTGTGTGAGTCATGTGCGATTTAATTAGACCCTTAATCAAAATCGTAATTACGTTTTTTCGCTCACAGGTTTAAAAAAATAATCGCGGAAGACAGCGTTCCCGCCAGGAAATGAAACCTGAGTTGGGAAACAATAACATCTTTAAATCTGCGGCCGTTGAGCGTCAGCAAGATGTAATCTCGAATTGTGGGCTAATATTGATTCATCTCGCGAGAATCACCATGTGCAGGCACGTGGGTGCGCTCGGCAAAAGACACTTGACATGCACGACTTCTCTAACAAGAATGTCAGCATTTTGCCACATTGTTTAAAGCAATGATTTTTAGTTATTAAGGGACAAGACGTAGCCCAGTGGTAAAGTGCTCACTTGATACGTGGTCGGTTTGGGATCGATCCCCATTGGTGGGCCCATTGGGCTATTTCTCGTACCAGCCAGTGCTCCACGACTGGTATATCAAAGGCTGTGGTTATGTGCTATCCTGTCTGTGGGATGGTGCATATAAAAGATTCCTTGTTACCAATGGAAAAATGTAGCAGGTTTCCTTTCTAAGACTACATGTCGCAGTTACTATATGTTTGACATCCAATAGCTGATGATTAATAAATCGATGTGCTCTAGTGGTGTCGTTAAACAAAATAAACTTTAACTTAGTTATTAAACTGTGTAAAATAATTTTGGTTATTACAGCTTTTTTGTAATTGACTCATAACTTACAACCTTAGCTTAAATCAAATTTTTGTCAAATCTGGTCATCCTGGTGTTTGTAGTTATGAATTTTAAGAAAAACTTTAAGGTATTAATGCATGATAAATATGTGTACGAGTTGTGCACCCACCATACTGCCAAAGTTTAAAATGTATTTTCCCATAAGTAAATAATATTTCCATATACTTTCCTTTTCTGTCACCCAGTAGCCGATATGTATTTTTGTGCTGTGGGATTGTTAAACATTCATTCATTCATTCATTATATATACGCAACTGGAACCAAGCTGAACAGTCTTGTGTCACTGACCATTGACATATTACGAAATACATCCTGTCATAACGAAAGAAAGAAATGTTTTATTTAATGACGCACTCAACACATTTTATTTACGGTTATATGGTGTCAGACATATGGTTAAGGACCACACAGATTTTGAGAGGAAACCCGCTGTCGCCACTACATGGGCTACTCTTTCCGATTAGCAGCAAGGGATCTTTTATTTGCACTTCCCACAGGCAGGATAGCACAAACCATGGCCTTTGTTACACCAGTTGTGGAGCACTGGTCGGTGCAAGTGGTTTACACCTACCCATTGAGCCTTGCGGAGCACTCACTCAGGGTTTGGAGTCGGTATCTGGATTAAAAATCCCATGCCTTGACTGGGATCCGAACCCAGCACCTACCAGCCTGTAGACGGATGGCCTAACCATGATGCCACCGAGGCCGGTCCTGTCATAATGAATTGAAAATATCTACATATATATATATATATATATATATATATATATATATATATATATATATATATATATATATATATATATATATATATATATATATATATATATATAAAAAGCATGAAATTCACTGCTATTTAACAACAGCAAAGCATGGTGCAAAAGAGGCAAACAATCACGGTTTGATGTAACTATGGGTAGTTATGATGGAGCAGAAATTTGCGAAATTGTCGGGCTCTTTCTTCTTTCAGAACTACAAGCCAAATACGGCAACAATATAGGACTATATCGCGACGATGGCCTAGCCGCATTCAATGAGTCACCGAGAACCATAGAGATAATCAAAAAAGATATTTGCAAACCATAAACTCAAGATCACCATAGTCGCCAACAAAAAATCTGTAGATTACTTAGATGTAACTCTAGATCTTGAAAAGAGCTCAGTGAAACCCTATATGAAACCAAACAACACACCTTTATACATCCACAACAAGAGCAACCACCCTCCAAATATCATCCGCAGTATACCAAAAACAATAAATAAAAGACTTTCTGATATATCTTCGAATGAGTGCATCTTTGAAGAAGCGAAACGCCCATATAAGGAAGCCTTACTCAAGAGCGGATATAACTATAACCTCAAATACACCCCAACAGCAGAAAACAGCAGACGCAGAAACAACCACAATAGGAACATCACCTTGGACAACCCACCATATAGCTCCAACGTAAAAACCAACATAGGTAACCAGTTCCTCAGATTACTCGATGAGTGCTTTCCCAAAAGCAACCCTCTCCACAAAATTATAAATCGAAACACTGTTAAAATTAGCTATAGCTGCATGCCTAATGTTGGGAAAATAATTTCAGCGCATAACAAAACTCTACTTCAACAACACAGAGATAAAGACGCCGTTCCCTCCAGAGAATGCAACTGTAGACGAAGAGCTGAATGTCCACTTGAGGGTAAATGCTTGCAGAAAGGAGTAATATATCAAGCTACCGTTAATACACTCGATGACAACAAGCAAGAAACATAACGTTGGTTTGACCGAGAACACATTTAAGACGAGATATACCGCGCACACGAGCAGTTTTCAAAACGCAACACAGAAGAACGCAACAGCGCTAAGTCAGTACAT
The DNA here is from genome assembly GCF_016097555.1 of Gigantopelta aegis. Classification (NCBI taxonomy): domain Eukaryota; kingdom Metazoa; phylum Mollusca; class Gastropoda; order Neomphalida; family Peltospiridae; genus Gigantopelta; species Gigantopelta aegis. The sequence goes on from NC_054699.1 coordinate 2,011,792, forward strand.
TTGGACACTGAAGGATAGATTCACCCCATACACCATTAAGTGGAAAATTTTATCCAAAGCAAAGCCATACTCTCCAGCGAGCAAAAAGATGTAACCTCTGCCTGAAGGAAAAACTGTTCATAATGTATAAACCTGAAACCAGCACACTAAACTCCAAGAATGAACTCGTATCAGCATGTCGACACAGACGCAAATACCTTCTGTGCGCATACCACACATCACCTATAGACCTGCATAGTGACGTAACCTCGACGTCACAGAGTCCATTACGTCATCAGCTTTCCGTTGACGGTGTAATTAAATCTGCATCTGATGAGTGAGAGCAATTCAACTCTCTCACGAAACAAGCCTGTCATGTAGAGATAAACATACACTTTTAATGATATATATATATATATTAGGTAGATTGGATTTGAAGCTGTATTGAAACATTTTGTAACTGAATTTGGTGAGTCTACAATTAGAAATCACTAAATCAAAAGTCAGGATTCGTCTCCGAGGGTACAGAGGGTAAAATTACGTACCCAAAAATCTTGGATATTATGAATACATTTTTATGATTTTTGGAAAGATTTTAGTAAGAGAACTGCTGTTTAAAAATTGTTGAAGTACATGGAATGCTAAGTCGGGTTTTAAAAGATTTCAATCCCATCACCACCAATAGCGGTATTTATATGGTCCATTTTGTTTTAGTTACAAACCCTCAAATTACATGTATTTTCTGGCAGAAAGCCTGAAAGTGAATCGAAACACATTGGCCTTTTGGTTTGTCAGTGGCATGTATAATGGCTTTTATGGAAATTGCTGGATCTAGCCATGTATATACACTAGCCATTATTGATTTGTTAAAGAAAATGGACAACGTTGTATCTATGTGGTGTTAATGGCACACCAGTGTGAAGAAATTGCTTATTGTCTTTGTGGCAGACCGGCTATCGGGAGTATCAGGTGTCAGTTTAATTTATGGTAATATTTTCACATCCGAACAACGCATGCATTCCGGTCTGACTCATAACACAGGACGATGGCCATAGCACCAGAAAGGGATCACTTCACATTAACTCTGCCAACAATTCTCTCACTTTTGCACTATTTAAATTACATTGTTCATCTTTTTTTGCGTGTGCACACAAGTGATTTAATTGCCTTGTGTCAGTGGAGAGGCTCTTTGCTAGATTAAAATTGATGTTGTTTGCACAATCTTGCAGCAGGGGCAGTAAAGAGTGCGCCAGGATCAAATTTAAGATGTCTGCTGCCCTCCGACAAGGAAACGGGATTGTGGATGGGGCCAAAGTTTGATTAAAAAAAAAGAGAGCAGCTGTTTGCATAATGCATGGAAAGTGAATTTGAACTGTCAGTTTAATGATAGATTATCGGTGAAAACAAGTTGGAATACTGGAAAAGTGGAATTGTCATACACGATGCTTTGTTACGGTTTTGGTGGCATTGACATTGGGGTTTCATAATGTTACTTTAACTTTTGAATTTAAAAGAAAAAAAGAAAATTAAAAAAGAAAGGTTTAATGGACTGTGATTTAGATGATGGCAAGCTGTTGTTCCAAATCTCCGACCAACCAAATGTAATGGGATTAGTCACTGTGTAAAGATGATATTCCAACATATCAGGCCGCTTGTTTTCTTCTTCCTTCTTTCTTTTTTTTTAAAATTTTATTGGTTGTCTTTAGGAATTCTTTAAGCTTCTGGCAGAATGATAAAACTAATGTAATATAGATAGTTTGAAATTCCTCCACATAATCTTACATTTCCGACCCAAAATGTGGAATTTGTGGAAGCATGGAATGCAGCAAAATTTGCAGATGGATGATTAGTAAATTTAGCATGGATAATAATAGTCAGCAAGCAACGTAAAATAACATTATTTAATAAACAACCACACATCACATGTACACAAATGATATGCTGATTTAAAAATAATAATAATAATAATAATGCTCGTTAATCACTATTTCAATAAAATTCCATTCTATAATATTAATGAAATCCCACAGATTATGTGTACACAAATAATATACTGATCAAAAAATAATAAATTAATGTCCGTTAATCACTCCATTAGAAAACTTTGAAGTTCTGTTTTGTAGTGTTAATGATAAATCAATAAAGTGAACATTTCATTTCCAACATTCATAGATTTCTCTAGTCATCATTCAAAACACCTTGAATCGTAAAGCCGCTCAATACATGCTGTCATTACATTTGATTACAGATAATGGCACTTTTCTCAAATGTGTATCGTTTTTCAACACAAAGAAAACATACAATTTCATGGTCAAAAGAATTAGCATGCATTTGGCAAAAACAAACAGTTTAAAAAAAAAAGGCGATTCATTTTGTTGAGACGGATTTTAACAGAGTGCTTTGAAAGTTTAGTTAATATTCTTTTTTCTCTGTCTCTCTCTCTCTCCACATCAAGAGCGGAGTGTTTGAAAAGTCGAATGCCAATAACATGTGATTTCTAATTCTTTAATGTATTCAGAACAAAGTGGTTGGATTACAAAGCGTGAGAAGGAGAGTTGACGTTTCTCCTTGTCTAAGCTAGACCGGATTTTCTGTCCTGGCTTGAGAAATTGTTGTCAAGCTTCAACATTAGATCCATCTTTAAAAAACACAAAAAAAACACACAACAATTTTCTCTAGCCTGACTGACTGGATATCGCTTTGTTTTGCAGTTGTTACATTTTTACTGTTAACTTATACATTACCGGTTAACTCGTGTTTAAATTGCCAATTCTGGACAATTCAATGTTTTTGGTCATCTTGGTGGTTGTAATAGTGCTGTATATGTCACAGCTGGTTTATCAAAGATTGTGGTATGTGCTGTCCTGTCGGGGGGGGGGGGGGGGGGCAGGTGTTTACAAAACATCCCTTGGTGCTAATTGAAAAATGTAGCAAGTTTCCCCTGATGACTAAATGTCAGAATTATCAAGTGGTTAACATTCACCAGCTGACGATTACTTAATCAATGTAGTTTAATGGTGTCATTAAACTAAAAACTCTAAATGCATTTATTGCCGCTATTGCGAAACTCAAACTATGATCAATTATTTTAATTTAGCATGTTTGTATTTGTTTGAAATTATTTGTCATGAAGATCAGGTTCTCAAAACAAGATTAATTTCTTGGGGGAGATGGGTGGGGGGGGGGGGGGGTCTCTTCATAATTAACTCTTTCTATGACTTCTGTTGAGTCCCTTGATGAGTTGGGTTTTTTTTGTTGCTTGTTTGATCTGCTCGTCTCTGTTGACAGATGAATATTAAAGATGCTGTACCATCTAAGAAACCATCGGGTTCATCCATCTGAAGCCCATCTTCACTAAGTACCAGTATGCTCTGGCTGAAGTGTGACAACACTTGGGTTTAAAAACGAAAGCCATCTTGTGATCTTTCACCATGGGTGCATGTATATGGGTTCACTTCCTGGCAAGTTTAGACACAATGTTTTGAATCACAGAGAGATGTGGTGTGGCTTTGATGTAGAACAAAAGTGACATCATTTTGGTTTAAAGGGGGTCTGAGATGCTCACTGAGGTGTTTAAAAGAAAGGAAGGAGACTACAATTCTCTGGCACTCTGGTTAATCAGCAAGCATGTTAGGTGTCTTGACTCACTGACAAGATCAGTTTCCTTCTCTAATGTCTTACATAAGAGCTGAATTTACAAAACGTATTTACCCCATAGTGCTGTGTTACTTTGTTAAACTGCCATGTATAGTGATAATTTACAATAAAATCAGGTGTTTTCACATGTGTACAGATCTTTGTTTGTCCACATTCAATATTTACATATATCTAAAATTTATTTTACAATTTTGTTTACTACAGTGTATGAAGGTCATTTTCAGTGGTGATGTATAAAAGGTCCCTTGCTCCTAATGAAAAAATGTGGAGGGTTTCCTCTCCAAGAATATATATATATATATATAAATTACCAAATGTTTGACATGCGGTAGCTGATTATGAATAAATCGATGTGCTCTAGTGGTGTCGTTAAACAAAACAAACTGTAACTTTTTTTTCAGCCACTTTCCAGACTTTACAAAGTTTCAGTTTGTTTTGAACCCAAAAACTGTTCCTATCCTTTTTTTTCTTTTAAGAACTCCACTCTTTACAGGTATGTTTCAAGACTTCCAAAGTTTTCAGATTTTTCTTTTTATATCTTTATGGTAATTTTAATTCCTGCTTTTAATATAAAAACGACACAATTGTAATGTTTGTCTCCACTTCTTGTTTTACAGGTATCTTTCAAGACTGTTTTATGCATTTTTTTTATCTTCCTGGTAATTTTAATTCCTATATATTTTTTCAAACACAATTTTGATGTCTGTCTCTGCTTCGTGTTTTGCAGAATAAGTCTGACCCAGCGTTTCAGGAAGCGGAGAGGTACAAGGACCGTCGTATCGACCGCGAGCCGGCGCGGAACAGCGCCAAGCCCCCACTACAGCACATACACCGTACACAGTCTGGGTCCTCCAACCTGTCAGCACCAGGCGCTTTAGGTAATCACAGAAACTTTAAAAAAAAAAAAAAATTAAAAACCCAGTTTGGGCCCCCAAAAAACCCCAGTCCAGGCCAAAGTTACAAAGCTTGTTTTTCTTTTATTTCTTTCTTTCTTTCTTTTCTTTCTTTCTTTCTTTCTTTTTTTTATTTATTTATTTCTTTCTTTCTTTCTTTCTTTCTTTTTATTTCTTTTCTTTCTTTTCTTTCTTTCTTTCTTTCTTTCTTTCTTTTATTTATTTCTTTCTTTTATTTCTTTCTTTCTTTTTTTTTTTTTTTTTTTTTTTTTTTTTTTTTCTTTTTCTTTCTTTCTTTCTTTCTTTTATTTATTTCTTTTATTTATTTCTTTCTTTTATTTATTTTCGTGCTTATATCCAATTAAGGTTCAAGCAATCTGTCTTGGGCACACACCTCAGCTATCTGGGTTGTTTGTCCATGACAGTGAGTTAGTTGTTAGTGGTTAGAAGAGGGTGTAGTGGTCTTACACCTACCCATTGAGTCATTAAAACTTGCTCTGGGTGGGAGCCAGTACCGGGCTGCGAACCCTGTACCTACCAGCCGATTGCTTAACCATGACACCACCGAGGCCAGTTGTTTTTCTTAAAAACAGGTGTTTCAGCATTGTAAATATATTCAGTTACAAGTGAACATTTTGTTCAGTACTGCATCGCAATTCACTCTGCAAGTTTCAGAGATTACTACATATTCTAAAACATTAAATACTGGTTGCTAATCGTTTTTAACTTAGCAGTCATCGCTAATCAAAGTTTGCAAAATCAAATTGTCCCTTGTTTAGATTTTATTAAGGTTTAAGCATTGGGGGGGGGGGGGGTTCAGTCACGGGGTGGGACGTAGCCCAGTGGTATAGCGTTAGCTTGATGCGCGGTCGGTCTGTGATTGATCCCCGTCGGTGAACCCATTGGGCTATTTCTCGTTCCAGCCAGTGCTCCACAACTGGTGTAACAAAGGCTGTGGTATGTACTGTCCTGCCTGTGGGATGGTGCATATAAAAGATCCCTTGCTGCTAATCAAAAAGAGTAGCTCATGAACTGGCGACAGCGGGTTTCCTCTCTCGATATCTGTGTGGTCCTTAACCATATGTCTGATGCTATATGACCATAAGTAAAATGTGTTGAGTCTGTCATTAAATAAACCATTTCCTTCCTTCCTTTTTCAGTCACACCCCTCCAGGACAGACATGGGGCTGGGTGGGGTGAGGGTGGGTGTGTTGGCTCAGTTGGTAGGGCACTGACTTGAGGTATTTCAGTTGTAGCACTGAACCTCTTCCAAGTTATTAGTATTAGTAGGACCTTATTTTGGCACACTTAAATTGTTTGGGTTTTTTTTTTGGGGGGGGGTTGTGGGTTTTTTTTAGTATGTACTCTACAACTCCCCCAACAGCTTGTGCATGACGTGCAAACCTCCCTTTCCACCTCTCTTGGCAAATTGACTTCATGGACACCCTCTCATATGCAATACCTTCTAAAGTCTTTTGAGGTGTACGTATATATTAAGTGAGAACATATGCTAGATGGCGAAAACGGTGTCGGGGTCGGTTGAATGGGCCACTAATGAGCACATTAGTGGCTTCTTCCCTGCTCTGCCGGCACCAGTACATCAAACAACAACACAGGAAATTTAATTTAAACACTTAACCACTAATCAGTTGTGCAGTCTTAAGGGTTCTGTGGTGAGACGGAGGCAGGAATTCGGCAATATGATTAGAGCCATACCTGTCTTAAAGGGTAGACAAAACACGTGTAAGAATAAATAATGGCATATCCCACACAGCAAAGATGCCAAAATACTTTTTTTAAATCCATGGGGGGGGTGGGGGGGTGTCAGTATGGTAGCATCTTAAATAGATAAGTTAGGGGAGCAATTAATCACTCCCCTCAGTTTTTGTCATGCGGAGGTGAGACGAGAAGACACTGCCCCCCCCCCACCTCAGAATAATGCATCCACACCCACCCCCACTTGGTGAATTTTATTTTAATTTGGCAAAATAATTTCATGTAATAATTGACATTTTTTAGAACACAACTCGTTGAATTCCGCCATTTTTAAAGTTTAATACACAATTTGGCAAAATGTTTTGCTCACCCAGAGTTATCTCTGAACTGCCCACTCCCCTTACCTCCCACTCACCCCCCAATATCTGTTATATTCCATTGCTTATGCACATACATATCGGGTTGCTCCAAAGTTGATTGCATTGTTAGGGAGAGTGCTAGGAGGGCAGTGTGATTATTATTTTACGTCTTGTTGGTATGCCTCTTATTTTCTCTTCCCAGTGAGTTCTTCGTTTGAATAACTCTTTATTTTGTGCCTGTTGGGTATGTAAAATAAAGCTGTCTCCTATTTACACCCCCACCCACCCTCATTATGATCCTACTCTGGAACAGCTCCTGGTTAAACACTGAGGGGTTTTACCATCCCAACCAGTTCTCCATGGTTGGTATTTCAAAGATTGTGGTATGTGCAGTTCTGTCTTAGCTGAACTGCATATAAAATATCTTTAGCAGCTGATGAGAAAACATGTAGCAGGTTTTCTCTGAAGACTGTCAGAATTTATTAATAAATAATGTTTCTTTAGTGGTGTTATACAAAACAAATTGTGACCACAGCCAGAATTGCCCCACAGATGTTTTGACTAAATTTTCCAAATTGTTAGAAATATTGTGAGCATGGGATGGCATCTAGCTTAAAGCCTTTACAGTGTGTTCATTATAACAGGTTTGATGGTGGGACGTACTTCAGTGGTAAAGCGCTCGCTTGATGCGCTGTCAGTCTGGGATTGATCCCCATCGGGGTGTGCTATTTCTCGTTCCAGCCAATGCACCACGACTGGTATGTGCTACCCTGTCTGGCATGGTGCATATAAAAGATCCTTTGCTACTAATAGAAAAAGGTAGCGGCTTTCCCCTGTAAGACTATATGTCAAAATTACCAAATGTTTGTCATCCAATAGCCAAGCCCTGCAATTAAGAAAATGTCCAAGGCAAAAACACTTGCCATTGAAAAAAAACCTGAATATAGTCCAAGGCAAAAACACTTGCCATTGGAAAAAAACACCTGAATATAGTCCAAGGCAAAAACACTTGCCATTGAAAAAAACCCAGAATATAGTCAAGGCAAAAACACTTGCCATTGAAAAAAACCCCCTGAATATAGTCCAAGGCAAAAACACTTGCCATTGGAAAAAAACCCTGAATATAGTCCAAGGCAAAAACACTTGCCATTGGAAAAAAACCCTGAATATAGTCCAAGGCAGAAACACTTGCCATTGGAAAAAAACCCTGAATATAGTCCAAGGCAAAAACACTTGCCATTGAAAAAAACCCAGAATATAGTCAAGGCAAAAACACTTGCCATTGGAAAAAAACCTGAATATAGTCCAAGGCAAAAACACTTGCCATTGGAAAAAAACCCTGAATATAGTCCAAGGCAAAAAGGTGCCGTGGTTAACTAACAACTCCACGGCATTGCCGATTGCCGTGGGCAACTGTAGGGGTTGAATAGCCGATGATTAATATATCAATGTGCTCAACAAAACAAAACTTTTAACTTTAACCAACCATTTACAAGGTGTTAATTATACGTGTATCTGGTATGATTGCCCTGTGTTTGAGATGATGTTCTATTCGTGTTTTGTTGTTGCAGGTGTGCGGTCTCCACGACACAGCGCCAGCAGCAGCGTGCTGCCCGACTTGCTTCCTCCACACACCCCACCACAGTCGAGATCCCCCCCAACGCCACAGCGGCCCCAGGACAAGACCACGTCAGATGAGGTTAGTCTGGTCACACGTCACATGCACAGTACAGCCGTTTGTAATGTCATGGTATGTGTTGTCCTGCCTGTGGCAGATACCAGTGGTAGAGCATTCATTCGCCTGAGTTGCGGTGGGTAGTAAGATACGGTTAGTCTGGTCATGCGTAACACACACATCACATGCACAGTACAGCATTTTGTAATATCATGGTATGTGCTGTCCTCCCAGTGGTAAAGCATTCATTCTCCTGAGTTGGGTGGTTAGTAAGATGAGGTTAGTCTGGTCATGCGTAACACACGTCACATGCATAGTACAGCCGTTTGTAATGTCATGGTATGTGCTGTCCTCCCAGTGGCAGATACCAGTGGTAGAGCATTCATTCGGCTGAGTTACGGTGGGTAGTAAGATGAGGTTAGTCTGGACATGCGTAACACACATGTCACATGCACAGTACAGCCATTTGTAATGTCATGGTATGTCTTGTCCTCCATGTGGCATGTAACAGTGGTAGAGCATTCATTCATAGCTTTGAGAAAGCAGAAAAGTTTGCCAAATTATGTATTAAGCAGAAAAAATTACATAAACCATTATTTAAAATTATTTTGCCAAATTAAAATAAATAAAATTTGCCTTTTGTTTTTAAAATTCCCAGTTGTCGAGTACCAGAGCTAGCTTTGATAAGGTTAGTCCATTCACAAGCAGCACACTCTGAGACATGGAATGTGCTGTCCTGTTTGTAGGGAAAGTGCATATAAAAGATTCTTTGCTGCTAATTAGAAATAAGTCCTCATTTGTCGTTGGTTGGTGAACTACGCTGATACAAACTCAATTTAAAATTAATTGTCAGTCGTTTCAGAAACCATTTCAATTTTGTTTTTGCACTTTGAGTAAAGGGAAATAACTCTTTTTACTAAATTGGACTAAAAAAAAAAAAATTCTGATTCCTGTAATTTTAACTCCTGTTTTAAATATCTTCATTATAAAAAGAGCTTATTTCATGATTTTTACAGCTTTAAAAAGAAAAGATTTTCATTACAAGTAAATAAAATATTTATGATAACTATTTCAGTAGATGAATTTATGGGATGGGTTGTTGAATCCAGGTAAGTCATCATGGATAGAGTGGTCAATAACCATTTGAAAATATTAAAAGAGAAAAAAAGAAGAAGAAAAAGCCTGAATTTTCTGCACATTTTTATTTGAAATGTGAGGTTACTCATTTATTTTGTTGTGTGAATGACCTTCAACTTGGGATAAACTGCATCTTCATTTATATAAAATAAAACTATATCAAGACCAGGTGTTAATTTCAGCTGCTGTGTTTTCTAAGCATTGATGTTGTGTACATGCATGACAAAACTAATGTTCTGTTTTATGGACAAAATACATACAGTATGGGAGACGTTTTGAGCTCATTGGATATTTTGGTACTTTTTTGTTTTATTTGCATGGATGTGTTTGTTGTGTGGATTTGTGTTTTTATTTTATTTCTGTATTTTAAAGCAATATTTTGTGTTATTAATGGTTTTTTTTGTTTAACGACACCACTGGACCATGTAGATGTATAAATCATCGGCTATTGGATGTCAAACATTTGGTAATTTTGACATATAGTCTTAGAGAAAGGAAACCCACTGCAGTTTTCATTAGTAGCAAGGGATCTTTCATATGTACCATCCCAAAGACAGGATAGCACATACCACAGCCTTTGATACACCAGTCGTGGTGCACTGGCTGTAACGTGAAATAGCCCAATGAGTCCACCAACGGGGATTGATCCCAAACTGATCACGCATTAGGCTAGCACTTTACCCCACTGGGCTACATTTTTGTATTATTATTATTATTATCACTATACTAAAGCTACAGTTGCCTCCCAATCATGTGACATTACATAGGTTTCAGATTTGGTCGGGGGGCACTCTTGGATTGAGTTTCTCTTTTCTTCCTTTCCATCCAGTGCCACACAACTGGTATATCAAAGGCAGTGGTATGTGTTGTCTTGTCTGTGGGAAAGTGCATATTAAAGATCCCGGCCTGCTAATCGAAAAGAGTAGCGCATGAAGTGGCAACAGCAGCTTTCCTACCTTAATATCTGTGTGATCCTTAACCATATGTCCGATGCCATGTAACCATAAATAAAATGTGTTGAGTGCAGCATTAAATAAACCATTTCCTTCCTTCCAATAGCTGATGATTAATTAATCAATTGCTCTAGTAGTGTCGTTAAACAAAACAGATTTTGCTTTGAAATTGTACTATATCACTGGGTTTTTTCCAAATTTTAAAAACCTGTATTAACCAAGTATTTGCCTAGACCTATTCATTTTGACATTGATTCTACATAGACTTGCATGTTTAAAGTGAAATGTTAAACTTATTTGCTTTGAGTATCATAAATCAAGTCTTATAGTACATTCATGTTCAGATTGTCTTTACTTATATAATTATGCCATTCATGTACATGTATAAAGGTTTGTTACGTATTGTGTGAATAGAAACCATTATTATTATTTGTCTGTTTCTAATTGCATGAAATTGTCATTTTTAATCTTGTGAATGTTGGGAGTGGATATTTCTATTAAACCTGCATGTTGCCAAAAAACACAAACACTAAAAAAAACTAAAATTCTGGATTTCAAAAAAAAGAAGAAGAAAAAGTGGTTTTCAACACAAAAAGAGAAAGAGAGAAGAAAAATTTAATTTTCTAAGCATCTTTTCAAAAAACTAAATTACAAGCTATTTCCAAGCCTTACTTTCAAAATACACAGTAGATATCTATATCTATCTACATGTACATGCATGAATTTATTCATTGCAACTTATTTTCATGCTTATATCCAATTAAGGTTTAAGCACGCTTTTCTGGGCACACACACCTTGGCTATTTGGGCTGTCTATGCAGGACACTGGGTTAGTGGTTAGTCCTTAATGAGAGAGAAGTCGGTGTAGTGGTTGTACACCTATACACACAAAGTCGCTAAAACTTGCTTTGGGTGGGAGCCGGTACCGGGCTGCAAACCCAGTACCTACCAGCCTTATGTCGTATGGCTTAACCACAACACTACCAAGTGCAGTCATACATCCATTACAAAAACTATTGATATACATATGATCATCCTCTCAAGTGATGTGGTTGGTGGTTTTCTTCGGCGTTGTTTCGTAGCTGGTTGTAAAGTGAAAGTGCACTGGTGTTGGGTTTTTCCGTGGGCGGGTGAAGGTAGCACATTAACTGTGTCCGCCACTATATTTTTCTAGTATCGACAGGCTGTCAGCAAACAACCGTCGATGCGGCATCAGCGTTCATTCTCGGCGTTTGGTTTCGGCGCCGCCAGCGGAACAACGGTAGACTCGATATCCCAGCAGTCTCGGCGCGGGTCACAGATCAACGTGAATGTGACGCCCTCACAGACGACGGAGACGACGGGAGACACGCCGGAGATTCGCAAATACAAGAAACGATTCGGATCCGACATCTTGTGCGCGGCTTTGTGGGGTAAGATGAGAGAGAGTTGATCATTTTAAAGATGCAATTTGTCAGATGTGTATTGTTTTACTTAAAGGGACATTCCTGAGTTTGCTGCAATTTTTAAGATGTTATCGACTAAAAGAGACTTCTTAATGATTGTAATTACAATATTAGAGGCTGTATATAAAATATGTTTCTGATTGTTCTAATATTTGTACCAAGTTAAATTTCATTTTATTTCCAATCCAGTTTGGGTTTCTTACAGATATTAAGATGATCAGAAACACGTTGAATATACAAACACTGATATTGTAAACAAGAAAATATGTTTAATATGTAAGTTTAATCGTAGAAATATTTTATTAATCGGAAACATTTTACAATGCAGAAAACTCGGGAATGTTCCTTTAACAATATGTTAATCTTGGACTTGGTTCAGTTTTAATAAATTTGCAAGGTTTGGGTGCCAGTGTATATCACTAACTGTCATGATGTAGCAAAATATATGGTGAATACTACATAAGTGGTTATGTTAGATACTATTCAATTCACGAGTTGTTTCAAAACATAATGAGCAAAAGCCAGTTGGATACATTTTTCATCCACAGGTTGTAAGATGTATAGTATCTAAGGGTCATACCCCAAAAGTAGTTTTAAAAGACATTTAAACACCTTTTTCAACTCAAATTTATTTTCAGGGCAGGCACTTGCACAGTTAATTCATACATCATAGGTAGAAATTGGTTTTCGTAGTGTTAATTTCAGTGGTATAGTCAATCAAATACCTGTTAAATCAGTGTGCAGGTCTCCAGTATATGTCTAGATGTTGTAGGTTGACATAAATGTCTCGGTGTTATTTTCAAGTGAGTGTTTAGAAGAACAGTTTGGGTGAGTTTACCTGTTTTTCACTTACACCCAAGTAACTTTGTTTATCCTGCTACCACCGCTTCTGTTCACAGAATATGATGACGGATAAAGCAGTCATATCTGTATAGTAACAGGATATCACTTTTGATGTGACTTATTAGACGTCGCACGCATAGCTACTTTACAAAATTGCTTATTTGACCTCTAGGTCATCGTACAGTGTGGCTGAAATAACAGAAATAATATTTTTGCTTGTTGATTGTTTTGGTCTGCAGGATAAAGATAATAACTAGTTCAGGCTGAATGGGAAATTTCCCATTCTTACCTTCACCGGATAAAGCAGATATCCAACGTCATTAACTAGTCCGTCTCGGGGTAATTTAAAAAATAAAAAAACAGGCTTCGTGATTTTAGCCCTTCATGTACTTGTGTGTGTGTGTGTGTGTATATATATATATATATATATATATATATATATATATATATGTGTGTGTGTATTGTACATTTAAAAATCTCCTATATTATACATATATCTTTGTGTTTCAGGCGTGAACTTGCTGATTGGTACAGAAAATGGTCTCATGTTGTTAGATCGGAGCGGTCAAGGGAAAGGTACAGTTCAACTATGTTTAACTTCTAACTTGTGGGATAGGGCGTAGGTCGGTCGTAGAATGCCAGTGGTGCGATAGGCTATGTGACTGATCACCCTCAACCGGTAGTAGAATGCTTGTGGTACGATAGGTTGTGACTGATCACCCTCAACCAGTTGTAGAATGCTAGTGGTGCGATAGGCTGTGACTGATCACCCTCAACCAGTTGTAGAATGCTAGTTGTGCGATAGGTTGTGACTGATCACCCTCAACCAGTTGTAGAATGCTAGTAGTGCGATAGGCTGTGACTGATCACCCTCAACCAGTTGTATAATGCTAGTAGTGCGATAGGATGTGACTGATCACCCTCAACCAGTTGTAGAATGCTAGTAGTGCGATAGTTTGTGACTGATCACCCTCAACGGGTCGTAGAAAGCTTGTGGTACGATAGGCTGTGACTGATCACTCTCAACCAGTTGTAGAATGCTAGTGGTGCGATAGGCTGTGACTGATCACCCTCAACCAGTTGTAGAATGCTAGTCGTGCGATAGTTGTAGAATGCTAGTGGTGCGATAGGTTGTGACTGATCACCCTCAACCAGTTGTAGAATGCTAGTGGTGCGATAGGTTGTGACTGATCACCCTCAACGGGTCGTAGAATGCTTGTGGTACGATAGGCTGTGACTGATCACCCTCAACCAGTTGTAGAATGCTAGTGGTGTGATAGGCTGTGACTGATCACCCTCAACCAGTTGTAGAATGCTAGTAGTGCGATAGGCTGTGACTGATCACCCTCAACGGGTCGTAGAATGCTTGTGGTACGATAGGCTATGTGACTGATCACCCTCAACCAATCTATAGTCCGTCCAATCCTCCTACAAAAATGTTTTTTGTTATTAATTTCAGTTTGGTTTGACATAAGAAGAAAAGTAAAAGTGTTTTGGAAATAACCCAAAAAAATACTATTTTTGTGTGCAAGGTACAAAACATTCAGCTGAGAAATAAAAAAAACTTGTAGTCCGTTCCATAGTATGAAAAAGGGTATTCCCTGTGGGACGGACTATCAGTTTCATTCTATCCCAAATTGGCTCACTGTGTTGTTTGTGTTTCAGTGTACACGCTGATCTCGCGGCGGAGGTTCCAGCAGATGGAGGTGCTGGAGGGTCAGAACATCCTGGTGACGATCTCCGGCAAGAAGAGCAAGATCCGAGTCTACTACCTGTCCTGGCTGAAGAGCAAGATCTTGAAGAACGAAGGCGTACGTCTTCGCTTTATTACAGTGTGGCTCGCACGTTGTCAGGGGATTGGGCAGGTCTAGGGCTCGAAACAGGAAGTAAAATATGGCCGCCTGTTCAAGCTAAAATAAATATGGCCTGCTAAAAAACAAATATGGCTAGCCAGAAATAAGACTGCACGGAATAAATGGAGGTTTTGGGACAGTGTGTGGAAAATTAGGACCTCTCAGGGGCCTAGCTTGGGATTTCAGGTGGTAAACAGACTGTTTCGGCAATGGAATAAAACACTATTTCCTTAAAGCATACACGCATTTACATTATATATTTTAATTTAAAAAAAATATTTGCAATCTCTGATGGTACACAGCTGCGTACCTTAGTGTATGGAAGCTAGGCCCCAGCCTCTGTATTAGAGTATTATACAATTAAAATATAACAAACACAGAAGGTGAGATGATCAATACATACATCTGTCTCTTGAAAAATAACCTGTGGTTTTATTTTTTTAATTTAGCAGGTGAATTTTTATTTCACGTCTTTGGTCTAAAAAATGGACTGCTTTTCACTAGACCACAATTTCGAGCCCTGAGTTTAGTATAACGGTCGTTAAAGTTGGTCAAGTGTAGTCATGAAGTGACTCGGGTCTGTAATAACGTATTGAGACTTTAATGTAATGGCAATGCCTACAATTTGCATGCATATGACTTCATTGAAAATTTGAATCATTACTGTAAAATTGTATATGCTTAGGCCCTTATCCATCTGTGAAATAACAGACTTCATTTCAGTTATTTGCTTTATGTTTTTTCAGAATGACAAGAAAAATGGATGGGTGAATGTTGGTGAATTGGAGGGCTGTGTGCATTTTAAAATAGGTGAGTAAACTCTAAATATCTTTTAATACAGTATTTTTATTGCATTTTAAAATAGGTGAGTAAACTCTAAATATCTTTTAATACAGTATTTTTATTGCATTTTAAAATAGGTGAGTAAACTCTAAATATCTTTTAATACAGTATTTTTATTGCATTTTATTTCTTTGAAAACTGAAGCTTGCCAGATAATGTCCTCTTTTTTTATTGGTGATTTTTTTTAGATTTGTTTTTTCAAGCAGTGTGTCACTTTATGGTCCAATTTGGATCGTTTCCTTTAGATTTGTTTTTTCAAGCAGTGTGTCACTTTATGGTCCAATTTGGATGGTTTTCTTTAGATTTGTTTTTTCAAGCAGTGTGTCACTTTATGGTCCAATTTGGATGGTTTTCTTTAGATTTGTTTTTTCAAGCAGTGTGTCACTTTATGGTCCAATTTGGATGGTTTCCTTTAGATTTGTTTTTTCAAGCAGTGTGTCACTTTATGGTCCAATTTGGATGGTTTTCTTTAGATTTGTTTTTTCAAGCAGTGTGTCACTTTATGGTCCAATTTGGATGGTTTCCTTTAGATTTGTTTTTTCAAGCAGTGTGTCACTTTATGGTCCAATTTGGATGGTTTTCTTCAGATTTGTTTTTTCAAGCAGTGTGTCACTTTTTGTTCAGTTTGGATGTTTAGATATTTTTATAATGTATATTGCCAACACATAAGGTTGTAATTAAAAAAGAAACTGACTTTGTGGTAATCTGACATCAATGCGCTAGAGGATTGATCAGCCAATATTTTAATGTATTTATTTATTTTTATTTATTTTTTGGAAATTAAAAATAAAAAAGAGAAATTATGTCTTTCAGTTCATCAGCATTACTGTCATAATCTAGTCAGTGTACCACAACTGGTATATCAAAGGCCATGGCATGTACTATCCTGTCTGTGGGATGGTGCATATAAAAGATTCCTTGCTACTAATGGAAAAATGTCCCAGGTTTCCTCTCTTAAGACTTATATGTCAGAATAATCAAATGTTTGACATCCAAATGCCGATTAATAATTAATGTGCTCTAGTGGTGTCGTTAAACAAAACAAACTTACTATCATAAAATGTCTTCTGCATATTCCTCCTAGAGTTACGGCCCTTTCCAAGTTTGTGATAAACTGTTCTTTCAATGAGAATCTGTATCACATAGAATTTGTTTTTTAAATGTTGTGTTTGTGTTGAAATGTTCTGTTTTGATTTGTTTTCAGTGAAGTACGAAAGAATCAAGTTTCTGGTGATAGCGTTACAAGACAGTATTGAGATCTATGCATGGGCTCCCAAACCCTACCACAAGTTCATGGCCTTCAAGGTAGGTTTCTTCCTCACTCCCTCCCTCCCCCCTCCCCATTGTTCAGACAGCAGGGTGGTATAGTTTGGTGATAGAGGGCTTGTGTGATTGGATGTAGGAATATTTTCCTGCTTCACGGACGAACCCAGTATTTTTGTCCTGCTCTACAAATTTGGAAGTTGATACATTTTTGCAGCCGTGTATTTCTGATGGTTTTGGGTGGGGTTACACCAACAGGATGAAGTCATTACAGAGTGGAGGGGAAAACATATAATCTGACCATAAAAGAAATAAACTAGACGTTACAAGTTTATTTTTCTCCCTATAGAAGACCATTGTTGATGAACAGTCAAGGATTAACGTAGGGTTTACAACCTTCACAACTTTCCTGGCTGTACTCCAGTAGCTGTTATTTAATGTTTTAGCCATATGTTAAGTTTTTGTCTGGCCTCGACAAAGTTAAATTGTTTTTAATGTAATATTTTTTTAATTATTAGTATTTAACATAAATTGAAATGAACATGAGTGATATCAAATCAGTATATGGTAGATGAGACATTTAATTCTAAAGAATATTTGTGCAATTGGGGTTTTTTCTTTTTTGTAACTATTTGTTTAATGTTTGTGTGTTTTGTGTGTGTTATTTCAGTCTTTTCCCGAGCTGGCTCACAAACCGCTACTAGTTGATCTCACGGTAGAAGAAGGACTGAGGTTAAAGGTCATCTACGGCTCTAATATGGGATTTCACGCCATTGACCTCGACACGTCATCAAACTTCGATTTATACATTCCTTCACATGTAAGTATTTCAGTTCATCATCATGTACTTGGCTGTCAAATAACTGGTTTTTCTAAATGTGCTTGGGGGGGGGGGGGGGGGGTCACACATGTAAAACAAATTGACATTTTTACAATAATAGTACAGGATATGTGGTAATTTTTGATGCAACAGCTACTATGCTTTCGTCTCTGAATTAGACAAATGTTTTCTATTAAAGCACTATTCCCGAAGTCGCGTAATAAACAAGGAGGAGGTAACTCCAATTTTGGTGGACTTGTTTTCTTGTTTGGTGTTTGTTTTTTGTGGGGGTTTTCCTGGTGGGTGGGTTGACTTAAACATTTAAATAGTAATGTATTGTGGTTTTTGGGTAGTGAGTATCTGATTTTGTTAAAGTTGAAGTGGATTCTTTTCAAAAATATTCTTACTGATTTTAATGGAGTGGGTATCACATTCATATATGGAGACTGTTTGGAAATGTTTCATTTGATTATTCCTGGGGTATTTATGGGTTGTTGTTTTTTCCATTTATTTAATTTCATTTCAACTTATTTTTGCGCTTATATCCAATTAAGGTTCAAGTACACTGTCCCGGGCACACACCTCAGCTATCTGGGCTGTCTGTCCAGGACAGTGGGTTAGTGAGAGAGAAGAGGGTCTTAGTGGTCTTACATCTACCCATGGAGTCGTTAAAACTTGCTCTGGGTGGGAACCGGTACCGGCCTGCGAACCCAGTACCTACCAGCCTGTAATCCAATGGCTTAACTATGACACCACCGTATTTCTTAAATACCTTTTCTCTACTACCATTCTCTCCCCCCCCCCCCCCCCCTTGAAAAAAAACATCATGATTTTATTTGGAACAACCCCTCACACAGCTTTTTTTAATATTAGCTTTACAGTTATCAATAATTAAATTATTCTACAGCTTTGCTTATCAGTAGTAGTGGCTAATTTAGCTTGTTTCTCTTCGCCATGATGTAGTGTGTAGCCTGTTAAAACTAACACCTCACTCAGCACCTTTTTATTGCAGTGTTAAACGGCTTTAAATGATGAGTCATAATCTGTAGTTCACGCTTTGTGGATTTATGGGGGGGGGGGGGAACCTACTTATTTATACCATTTTATTAGTAACCGGTGTTGATTACAACTACACCACTAGAGCACACTGATTTATTAATCATCGGCTATTGGATTTCAAATATTTATTAATTCTGACAGATAGTCTTCAGAGGAAGTCGCCGTCATCGGTAATATGACGTCATCACGATTAGCACAGATTAGTTTGACGTCACGCATTTTAAACAAATCTTTGAAAATGTTACGCTCAGGTACACGGGTCTTGTTGGCTTGTAAGCAAATGGCCCATCCATAACAACACATTACCTAGAGACCTTGCAAATTTGCATACCATTATTAACCAGGTTAATAAAGTAAATTAACACATGGGTTTATGACATGGATATCATGGGTAAGTTATACGATAAAGTTTTTTTTAAATCTGTTTCACCCACATGTACATTGTGTATATTTTGTTTGTGCTGTTCTATTTTAACGTGTATTTAAATAAATTTCACCAAGATGTACATTGTGGATATTTGTGCGTGCTTTGTTCTATTTTAACGTTCATCAATATAAATTTCACCTAGATATACATTGTGGATATTTGTTCATGCTGTTCTATTTTAACGTGTATTTAAATAAATTTCACCTAGATGTACATTGTTGATATTTGTGCGTGCTTTGTTCTATTTTAATGTTGTGCCCTTGTTTTCTGTATAGTTACACGTGGATGACGGCACTTCCACTCTGCGCAGTGGTAGTGTCGCCTTCTATGTTAACCAGGTAAACGTTTTCACACCTCTACGCCCGCTTCACGCGCTTGAAGCAGTTGTCCGTTCATGCGGAAGCAAACTTTTGTTGTTGTTTTTTTGTTAAGACTTGTGTCAAAGTTCACCAACTCGGGAGATTAATTGATTGTTAAGGCTTGTCAAAGGTCACCAACTCGGGAGATTAATTGATTGTTTAATAACAATTTTCCCCATTTCTCTGCCAATGTAACATGTTTCCAGCTAATTAAGTTTTTTAAATTAAAATTTAACAATTAAAATTATATATTTATTGCATTTTCTTAGAATATCAACATGTTTCTTTGTCATCCAAATGTTTGTAGGCACTTATACTGTATTTTGTAATTCCTAATTTATGTAGAAATTTAAAAGGAGATAAATAGAGCTTGTGCTATTAGATATTTAAAAACTGATGTTTTTAAATTGGTATTTATAATAATTTTAGTTGCTAAAACGGCTATGTTAGCCAGAAACACGTAACGGTGTCCTATTGTACAGTGTAGGAATCTACGGATTAAGTTAGGCTCTGTAATTAATCTGTATCAAACATGTTGCTGTAACCAGCTGACTCCGATGTTACATGATGACATGGCCAGTGGTCAGATCATTCTTTCATGCCTACATGTAGTTTAATCATTTGAGATTGTTGAATAAAAAAAAAAAACCAAGAACACATTGTGCAAATAATCAAAATATTATCAGTAGTATTCAAAAAGGTTGTGTTTTTTTCTTTAATTTTTTTAACATTTAACTTAAATATTGATGTTATTACATAAAAGCCTTTAGCCTATGCTATTAAACTGGCTGGTTTAGTTGTAACTTTTTTCAAAGATTGTCTAATTATATTCTTTAATTTTTGTTAGAACATTGTTAACTTAAAGGCATACTGTCACAGATTTAAGGACGTTATTTTTCTAAAAATAGATAATAAATCAAAATTACATTAATTTTTGCAGACCAAATCTAGCTATTGCATCACTTTTAACTACACCATTATGGAGTGAAATCCATGTCAACCCTCTCAGCGATGTTAGTTTTTGAATTATGGACCATTGCCGTAATTCAATTATTTTTACAAAATATCATTAATAAGAGGAGTATGGTGATTACATAGATGGTTGAATAAAGTACATTTAGGGACAAATCAAATATATATATTTTCAGGTAATACTTTGCTAGGCCATGTAATAGGTCAGTGGTCTGTGACAATATGCCTTTAATAGACTGATATTTTAGGGCAAAATGGTGAACTTTGACCCAGTCTCTTTTTTTTAATTGGTGCTCTCTAGAGAGTTTGACTGAATTTATGAATGGCAATCATCATGCATTTATTTTCAATCTTAAACACGGACAAAATGTGATGTGTGCACATGACTGAAGACTTGAGTTAATCATGAATTATTAAATATACAAGCTGTTTAGGGACTTTAAACATTACCAAGGCTATAATAAAATAATTCCTACATTTTCATCTCTGTCCGCCCTGAGGCTCATCCCCGGGGTCAGTGGCCAAACAATACATATATATATATTTGTCCTTATATATGCTGCTTGATGAGCGATATTTCCAGTGTTCTGAAAATGTAAAATAAAAAGTAAAATTTCTCCCCTACTCTGTTGTTGGAAAAAAAAATTGGGATGAACATCCAGCATTTATTTTATTATTGCCCTTAGTAAGGGATAAAAACCTTTATAAATTTGGCAATCATAAATTATAGTAGTAAAAAATGTACCTAAAATTGAAGAAAGTTTTAAGTAAAATTAAATTGAAAAAAAATCACTTGTTTTATTAAAAGAATAAAATGAAATGTTTGTTTATTGCCAATTTCTATAGAGAGCCGTTTTCAATATATAGCATGTTTTAGTTCAGTTTTGCTCTCTTTTTTTTTTTCCTCTCTTTTTTTTTTTTTTTCATTCTTCATGATTGTTATATATTCTTTTTTGTTTACCAGGGCATGGTCTGACATTTACGGTTTTTATTGCCACATTATTATCATTTTTAATTGTTATATTTTAATATTTGAGATTTTACATATTTTGGCCTCTTCATTTTAGAAAAATGGATGCATGTTTTGTTGAAGTTAAAAAAAAAAAATAAGAAGAAAGATTAACTAGAGCAAATATTTTTTGTAAACTTTTAGCAAAACTTGTTATAGTTTGTAACTATTGTGAAATATATATGTATCAACTGGAGCATTTGTCGCTTGAAAACATCATTCAGTATATATCGCATTTTCAGAAGAAAACAATTTAATCTATTTTGAATCTTGGATATTTCTTGTTCTTTATATATATATATATATATATATATATATATATATATATATATATATATATATATATATATATGGTCATAGTCTTAAATTATGATTTTAATCTTATATGGGTTTAAAAAAAAAAACATTGCACATATATATCTATAGATATATATAAAAGAGAATAAAAGTATAAAACATTAACTTTCTGCAGCCATGAATCTGACTCAAAATAAAACTTCTGTAATGTTTTTAACCTGTCAGCAGTTGTCTCCCTTTATTAATGCATTTTGAATTTTGTGCATAAATACCCAGTTTCAATTTATTTTCTAGATTTTGCTATTAAACTTGTTTTGGGAATGTGATACGTAATCTTTATGGGTTTGATAAAAATCCAATTTATGAAATTTAGAATGAGAAAACATTACTGAAATAAGACAAAACAATATTTGTTACAAAGAAGTATTGAGAAAATATATATATTATCATCTAAATACTGTACATACAATTTCTTCTTGTAAATAATCATTTTGAATGATTAGGTCAATTTCACACTTTAAGCCATTTAATGCTGATGTATTGTGTTTACAATAATTGTCTTCCTTTAATTATTCTGGCAAGCATATTTTCATTGTTCACTTCACAGCTGTTTCACTAATATTTTTCTACTTTTTTTTATTAGTTATATTGTACTACATACAAAGTTGAATTCACTTGAAATTAAAACTTTGGCAATATATTTTTAATGGGTCTTTCATCATAGCGCCTGGACTATACGTTAATAGGTTTGTATTATGTGGTATTCTGTATACGAGTTATGAGACTCAGTACTTATTTTGGTGTCAGTTTTCGACTCATGATGTATATGTAGATGGCTCTTTTATTTATTTTTTATTTTTGTTTTTTTAATGCAGAGTCAAGGTCCAATCAGCCCACACACGATAGTTATTCTGCCAAACACAAATGGTCTGCAGCTGTTGCTATGTTACGACAGTAAGTACAAACTATATAATCAGTCCTTAGAAACAGGGTTTTTAGCCTTTGGTGCTAAACTAATTTATTAATCCACTACTAGTCCAGAGGAGCTTGACTGTGGACCCAACCCGTCCCAGACATCTCCGTATAAGAGGACCATGACTGGACCCAACCCGTCCCAGACATCTCCGTATAAGAGGAGCTTGACTTTGGACCCAACCCGTCCCAGACATCTCCGTATAAGAGGAGCTTGACTGTGGACCCAACCCGTCCCAGACATCTCCGTATAAGAAGAACTTGACTGTGGACCCAACCCGTCCCAGACATCTCCGTATAAGAAGAACTTGACTGTGGACCCAACCCGTCCCAGACATCTCTGTATAAGAGGACCATGACTGTGGACCCAACCCGTCCCAGACATCTCCGTATAAGAGGACCATGACTGTGGACCCAACCCGTCCCAGACATCTCCGTATAAGAGGAGCATGACTTTGGACCCAACCCGTCCCAGACATCTCCGTATAAGAGGAGCTTGACTTTGGACCCAACCCGTCCCAGACATCTCCGTATAAGAGGAGCTTGACTGTGGACCCAACCCGTCCCAGACATCTCCGTATAAGAGGACCATGACTGTGGACCCAACCCGTCCCAGACATCTCCGTATAAGAGGAGCTTGACTTTGGACCCAACCCGTCCCAGACATCTCCGTATAAGAGGACCATGACTGTGGACCCAACCCGTCCCAGACATCTCCGTATAAGAGGAGCTTGACTTTGGACCCAACCCGTCCCAGACATCTCCGTATAAGAGGAGCTTGACTGTGGACCCAACCCGTCCCAGACATCTCCTTATAAGAGGACCATGACTGTGGACCCAACCCGTCCCAGACATCTCCGTATAAGAGGAGCTTGACTGTGGACCCAACCCGTCCCAGACATCTCCGTATAAGAGGAGCTTGACTGTGGACCCAACCCGTCCCAGACATCTCCGTATAAGAGGACCATGACTGTGGACCCAACCTGTCCCAGACATCTCCGTATAAGAAGAACTTGACTGTGGACCCAACCCGTCCCAGACATCTCTGTATAAGAGGACCATGACTGGACCCAACCGGTCCAAGACATCTCCGTATAAGAGGAGCTTGACTGTGGACCCAACCCGTCCCAGACATCTCCGTATAAGAGGAGCTTGACTGTGGACCCAACCCGTCCCAGACATCTCCGTATAAGAGGAGCCATCACTCGCCTTCACAGGCCTTAAGATTTCACGGAAACAATCGTTTACGGTACCATGTTGGTAGCGTGTCTGTCAAATCATGAAACCAAAATGATTATTATATCGAGTATGACTAATCATCAGAATCTAAAACCAGTTTCCAATGGGTTCCCATGATCACAAAGCATGGAACCCAAAACGTGTTTACCATGAAATTTGAAATCCTATGGCCTGCTTTGACTGGTTCAAGGAGAGTCATTTTTAGCTCTCTTTAGAATGTGATTTAAAAAAAAAAAAAAAAAAATCTTCTTCTTTCTTTCTTCTTCCGTCGTACACTCATACAGGGACCGCCAGTGGCTTGTACAAAAGTTGCTGTATTCCGTAGGTTCTCCAAGGGGCCAAAGAATCTTTTTAAATTTAAAATACTACAGAAGGATTAAATATCAATGCTTAATATGGTAATATTTTAATCCCTGGTCACTGAGGTTTTTGTTGGGGGTTTTTACTTCAAGGTATGGTCTGCTATCCCGATTAGCTAGGTATGCTGTTAATTAGGCAGGCTGTCCAGTAGGTGTGCATTGAAGGGTTGAGAGTTGTGTAATTTTTGAGCCCTGATTGTCTTATTTCAGACGAGGGTGTGTACGTGGACACGAATGGGAAGATCACGAAGAACGTGGTGCTACAGTGGGGAGAGCTGCCCACCTCCGTTGGTAAGTCGGGTTTACACCCTTTTGGGGGGCTCGGTGGGGGACATAGTCCACTCATAAAGCACTCGCTTGATGCACGGTCAGTCTATCCCCACTAGTGGGCTCATTGGTCTATATCTCGTTCCAGCCAGTGCACCATGACTGATATGTATATCAAAGGGTGTGGTATGTGCTATCCTGTCTATGGAGTGGTGTATATGAAATACCCCTTGCTACAAGATTTCTGTAAGTATTTGTCTGGGGGACTAGCGAAAACGTCTGCTTATTTCTATTGCTGGTTATGTCAGTATTTAGTCAGTAGAAAGAAAAATAGAAAACCTGTTTCAGTCACATAGACTATTACCAAAAATTAGGAAAGAATCGGTACATACAAAGCTTTTGATTTGGAGCACTGGATCGTAGTGTGTGTCTTATTGTCAGTGTGAATGGAGCACTGGATCGTGGTGTGTGTTTTATTGTCAGTGTGAGTGGAGCACTGGATCGTGGTGTGTGTCTTATTGTCAGTGTGAATGGAGCACTGGATCGTGGTGTGTGTTCTATTGTCAGTGTGAGTGGAGCACTGGATCGTGGTGTGTGTCAGTGTGAGTGGAGCACTGGATCGTGCTATGTGTCAGTGTGAGTGGAGCACTGGATCGTGCTATGTGTCAGTGTGAGTGGAGCACTGGATCGTGCTATGTGTCAGTGTGAGTGGAGCACTCGATCGTGGTGTGTGTTCTATTGTCAGTGTGAGTGGAGCACTGGATCGTGGTGTGTGTTGTGAATGGAGCTATTGTCAGTGTGAGTGGAGCACTGGATCGTGGATCGTGGTGTGTTCTATTGTCAGTGTGAGTGGAGCACTGGATCGTGGTGTGTGTTCTATTGTCAGTGTGAGTGGAGCACTGGATCGTGGTATGTGTTTTATTGTCAGTGTGAATGGAGCACTGGATCGTGCTATGTGTCAGTGTGTGAGTGGAGTGCACTGGATCGTGGTGTGTGTTCTATTGTCAGTGTGAGTGGAGGGAGCACTGTGATCGTGGATATGTGTGTTCTATTGTCAGTGTGAATGCACTGGATCGTGGTGTGTGTTCTATTGTCAGTGTGAATGGAGCACTGGATCGTGCTATGTGTCAGTGTGAGTGGAGCACTGGATCGTGGTGTGTGTTCTATTGTCAGTGTGAGTGGAGCACTGGATCGTGGTGTGTGTTCTATTGTCAGTGTGAGTGGAGCACTGGATCGTGGTGTGTGTTCTATTGTCAGTGTGAGTGGAGCACTGGATCGTGGTGTGTGTTCTATTGTCAGTGTGAATGGAGCACTGGATCGTGGTGTGTGTTCTATTGTCAGTGTGAATGGAGCACTGGTTCGTGCTTATGTGTCAGTGTGAATGGAGCACTGGATCGTGGTGTGTGTTCTATTGTCAGTGTGAATGGAGCACTGGATCGTGGTGTGTGTTCTATTGTCAGTGTGAATGGAG
This sequence comes from Gigantopelta aegis, assembly GCF_016097555.1. Classification (NCBI taxonomy): domain Eukaryota; kingdom Metazoa; phylum Mollusca; class Gastropoda; order Neomphalida; family Peltospiridae; genus Gigantopelta; species Gigantopelta aegis. The sequence continues at coordinate 2,037,659 of NC_054699.1, forward strand.
CACTGGATCGTGGTGTGTGTTCTATTGTCAGTGTGAGTGGAGCACTGGATCGTGGTGTGTGTTCTATTGTCAGTGTGAGTGGAGCACTGGATCGTGGTGTGTGTTCTATTGTCAGTGTGAGTGGAGCACTGGATCGTGGTGTGTGTTCTATTGTCAGTGTGAGTGGAGCACTGGATCGTGGTGTGTGTTCTATTGTCAGTGTGAGTGGAGCACTGGATCGTGGTGTCTGTTCTATTGTCAGTGTGAATGGAGCACTGGATCGTGGTATGTGTTTTATTGTCAGTGTGAGTGGAGCACTGGATCGTGGTGTGTGTTCTATTGTCAGTGTGAGTGGAGCACTGGATCGTGGTGTGTGTTCTATTGTCAGTGTGAGTGGAGCACTGGATCGTGGTGTGTGTTCTATTGTCAGTGTGAATGGAGCACTGGATCGTGGTGTGTGTTCTATTGTCAGTGTGAGTGGAGCACTGGATCGTGGTGTGTGTTCTATTGTCAGTGTGAGTGGAGCACTGGATCGTGGTGTGTGTTCTATTGTCAGTGTGAGTGGAGCACTGGATCGTGGTGTGTGTTCTATTGTCAGTGTGAGTGGAGCACTGGATCGTGGTGTGTGTTCTATTGTCAGTGTGAGTGGAGCACTGGATCGTGCTATGTGTCAGTGTGAGTGGAGCACTCGATCGTGGTGTGTGTTCTATTGTCAGTGTGAGTGGAGCACTGGATCGTGCTATGTGTCAGTGTGAATGGAGCATCGTGGTGTGTGTTCGTGTGTGAGTGGAGCACTGGATCGTGCTATTGTCAGTGTGAGTGGAGCACTGGATCGTGGTCAGTGTGAGTGGAGCACTGGATCGTGTATGTATCAGTGTGAGTGGAGCACTGGATCGTGGTGTGTGTTCTAGTGTGAGTGGAGCACTGGATGCTATGTATCAGTGTGAGTGGAGCACTGGATCGTGGTATGTGTTGTGAGTGGAGCACTGGATCGTGCTATGTGTCAGTGTGAGTGGAGCACTGGATCGTGGTGTGTGTTCTATTGTCAGTGTGAGTGGAGCACTGGATCGTGGTGTGTGTTCTATTGTCAGTGTGAATGGAGCACTGGATCGTGGTATGTGTTCTATTGTCAGTGTGAGTGGAGCACTCGATCGTGGTGTGTGTTCTATTGTCAGTGTGAGTGGAGCACTGGATCGTGGTGTGTGTTCTATTGTCAGTGTGAGTGGAGCACTGGATCGTGCTATGTGTCAGTGTGAATGGAGCACTGGATCGTGGTGTGTGTTCTATTGTCAGTGTGAGTGGAGCACTGGATCGTGCTATGTGTCAGTGTGAATGGAGCACTGGATCGTGGTGTGTGTTCTATTGTCAGTGTGAGTGGAGCACTGGATCGTGCTATGTGTTCTATTGTCAGTGTGAGTGGAGCACTGGATCGTGCTGTGTATCAGTGTGAGTGGAGCACTGGATCGTGCTATGTGTCAGTGTGAGTGGAGCACTGGATCGTGCTATGTGTCAGTGTGAGTGGAGCACTGGATCGTGCTATGTATCAGTGTGAGTGGAGCACTGGATCGTGCTATGTATCAGTGTGAGTGGAGCACTGGATCGTGTGAGTGGAGCACTGGATCGTGCTATGTATCAGTGTGAGTGGAGCACTGGATCGTGCTATGTGTCAGTGTGAGTGGAGCACTGGATCGTGCTATGTATCAGTGTGAGTGGAGCACTGGATCGTGCTATGTATCAGTGTGAGTGGAGCACTGGATCGTGCTATGTATCAGTGTGAGTGGAGCACTGGATCGTGGTGTGTGTTCTATTGTCAGTGTGAGTGGAGCACTGGATCGTGCTATGTATCAGTGTGAGTGGAGCACTGGATCGTGGTGTGTGTTCTATTGTCAGTGTGAGTGGAGCACTGGATCGTGCTATGTATCAGTGTGAGTGGAGCACTGGATCGTGGTGTGTGTTCTATTGTCAGTGTGAGTGGAGCACTGGATCGTGCTATGTTCTATCAGTGTGAGTGGAGCACTGGATCGTGGTGTGTGTTCAGTGTGAGTGGAGCACTGGATCGTGGTGTGTGTGTTGTATTGTCAGTGTGAGTGGAGCACTGGATCGTGGTGTGTGTTCTATTGTCAGTGTGAGTGGAGCACTGGATCGTGGTGTGTGTTCTATTGTCAGTGTGAGTGGAGCACTGGATCGTGGTGTGTGTTCTATTGTCAGTGTGAGTGGAGCACTGGATCGTGCTATGTATCAGTGTGAGTGGAGCACTGGATCGTGGTATGTGTTCTATTGTCAGTGTGAGTGGAGCACTGGATCGTGGTGTGTGTTCTATTGTCAGTGTGAGTGGAGCACTGGATCGTGGTGTGTGTTCTATTGTCAGTGTGAGTGGAGCACTGGATCGTGCTATGTGTCAGTGTGAATGGAGCACTGGATCGTGGTGTGTGTTCTATTGTCAGTGTGAGTGGAGCACTGGATCGTGCTATGTGTTCTATTGTCAGTGTGAGTGGAGCACTGGATCGTGCTATGTATCAGTGTGAGTGGAGCACTGGATCGTGGTGTGTGTTCTATTGTCAGTGTGAGTGGAGCACTGGATCGTGCTATGTGTCAGTGTGAGTGGAGCACTGGATCGTGGTGTGTGTTCTATTGTCAGTGTGAGTGGAGCACTGGATCGTGCTATGTATCAGTGTGAGTGGAGCACTGGATCGTGGTGTGTGTTCTATTGTCAGTGTGAGTGGAGCACTGGATCGTGCTATGTATCAGTGTGAGTGGAGCACTGGATCGTGGTGTGTGTTCTATTGTCAGTGTGAGTGGAGCACTGGATCGTGCTATGTGTCAGTGTGAGTGGAGCACTGGATCGTGGTGTGTGTTCTATTGTCAGTGTGAGTGGAGCACTGGATCGTGCTATGTATCAGTGTGAGTGGAGCACTGGATCGTGGTGTGTGTTCTATTGTCAGTGTGAGTGGAGCACTGGATCGTGCTATGTGTCAGTGTGAATGGAGCACTGGATCGTGGTGTGTGTTCTATTGTCAGTGTGAGTGGAGCACTGGATCGTGGTATGTGTTCTATTGTCAGTGTGAGTGGAGCACTGGATCGTGCTATGTATCAGTGTGAGTGGAGCACTGGATCGTGGTATGTATCAGTGTGAGTGGAGCACTGGATCGTGCTATGTATCAGTGTGAGTGGAGCACTGGATCGTGCTATGTATCAGTGTGAGTGGAGCACTGGATCGTGCTATGTGTCAGTGTGAATGGAGCACTGGATCGTGGTGTGTGTTCTATTGTCAGTGTGAGTGGAGCACTGGATCGTGCTATGTGTCAGTGTGAATGGAGCACTGGATCGTGGTGTGTGTTCTATTGTCAGTGTGAGTGGAGCACTGGATCGTGGTGTGTGTTCTATTGTCAGTGTGAGTGGAGCACTGGATCGTGGTGTGTGTTCTATTGTCAGTGTGAGTGGAGCACTGGATCGTGGTGTGTGTTCTATTGTCAGTGTGAGTGGAGCACTGGATCGTGCTATGTATCAGTGTGAGTGGAGCACTGGATCGTGCTATGTATCAGTGTGAGTGGAGCACTGGATCGTGGTGTGTGTTCTATTGTCAGTGTGAGTGGAGCACTGGATCGTGGTGTGTGTTCTATTGTCAGTGTGAGTGGAGCACTGAGCACTGGATCGTGCTATGTATCAGTGTGAGTGGAGCACTGGATCGTGGTGTGTGTTCTATTGTCAGTGTGAATGGAGCACTGGATCGTGGTATGTGTTCTATTGTCAGTGTGAGTGGAGCACTGGATCGTGGTGTGTGTTCTATTGTCAGTGTGAATGGAGCACTGGATCGTGGTATGTGTTCTATTGTCAGTGTGAGTGGAGCACTGGATCGTGGTGTGTGTTCTATTGTCAGTGTGAGTGGAGCACTGGATCGTGCTATGTATCAGTGTGAGTGGAGCACTGGATCGTGGTGTGTGTTCTATTGTCAGTGTGAGTGGAGCACTGGATCGTGCTATGTATCAGTGTGAGTGGAGCACTGGATCGTGGTGTGTGTTCTATTGTCAGTGTGAGTGGAGCACTGGATCGTGGTATGTGTTCTATTGTCAGTGTGAGTGGAGCACTCGATCGTGGTGTGTGTTCTATTGTCAGTGTGAGTGGAGCACTGGATCGTGGTATGTATCAGTGTGAGTGGAGCACTGGATCGTGCTATGTATCAGTGTGAGTGGAGCACTCGATCGTGGTGTGTGTTGTATTGTCAGTGTGAGTGGAGCACTGGATCGTGGTGTGTGTTCTATTGTCAGTGTGAGTGGAGCACTGGATCGTGGTATGTATCAGTGTGAGTGGAGCACTCGATCGTGGTGTGTGTTGTATTGTCAGTGTGAGTGGAGCACTGGATCGTGGTGTGTGTTCTATTGTCAGTGTGAATGGAGCACTGGATCGTGGTGTGTGTTCTATTGTCAGTGTGAGTGGAGCACTGGATCGTGGTGTGTGTTCTATTGTCAGTGTGAGTGGAGCACTGGATCGTGGTGTGTGTTCTATTGTCAGTGTGAATGGAGCACTGGATCGTGGTGTGTGTTCTATTGTCAGTGTGAGTGGAGCACTGGATCGTGCTATGTATCAGTGTGAGTGGAGCACTGGATCGTGGTGTGTATCAGTGTGAGTGGAGCACTGGATCGTGCTATGTGTTCTATTGTCAGTGTGAGTGGAGCACTGGATCGTGCTATGTATCAGTGTGAATGGAGCACTGGATCGTGGTGTCTGTTCTATTGTCAGTGTGAGTGGAGCACTGGATCGTGGTGTGTGTTCTATTGTCAGTGTGAGTGGAGCACTGGATCGTGCTATGTGTTCTATTGTCAGTGTGAGTGGAGCACTGGATCGTGGTATGTATCAGTGTGAGTGGAGCACTGGATCGTGCTATGTATCAGTGTGAGTGGAGCACTGGATCGTGCTATGTGTCAGTGTGAGTGGAGCACTGGATCGTGCTATGTGTCAGTGTGAGTGGAGCACTGGATCGTGCTATGTATCAGTGTGAGTGGAGCACTGGATCGTGGTGTGTGTTCTATTGTCAGTGTGAGTGGAGCACTGGATCGTGCTATGTGTCAGTGTGAGTGGAGCACTGGATCGTGGTGTGTGTTGTATTGTCAGTGTGAGTGGAGCACTGGATCGTGCTATGTATCAGTGTGAGTGGAGCACTGGATCGTGGTATGTATCAGTGTGAGTGGAGCACTGGATCGTGCTATGTATCAGTGTGAGTGGAGCACTGGATCGTGCTATGTATCAGTGTGAGTGGAGCACTGGATCGTGCTATGTGTCAGTGTGAATGGAGCACTGGATCGTGGTGTGTGTTCTATTGTCAGTGTGAGTGGAGCACTGGATCGTGCTATGTGTCAGTGTGAATGGAGCACTGGATCGTGGTGTGTGTTCTATTGTCAGTGTGAGTGGAGCACTGGATCGTGGTGTGTGTTCTATTGTCAGTGTGAGTGGAGCACTGGATCGTGGTGTGTGTTCTATTGTCAGTGTGAGTGGAGCACTGGATCGTGGTGTGTGTTCTATTGTCAGTGTGAGTGGAGCACTGGATCGTGCTATGTATCAGTGTGAGTGGAGCACTGGATCGTGCTATGTATCAGTGTGAGTGGAGCACTGGATCGTGGTGTGTGTTCTATTGTCAGTGTGAGTGGAGCACTGGATCGTGGTGTGTGTTCTATTGTCAGTGTGAGTGGAGCACTGGATCGTGCTATGTATCAGTGTGAGTGGAGCACTGGATCGTGGTGTGTGTTCTATTGTCAGTGTGAATGGAGCACTGGATCGTGGTATGTGTTCTATTGTCAGTGTGAGTGGAGCACTGGATCGTGGTGTGTGTTCTATTGTCAGTGTGAATGGAGCACTGGATCGTGGTATGTGTTCTATTGTCAGTGTGAGTGGAGCACTGGATCGTGGTGTGTGTTCTATTGTCAGTGTGAGTGGAGCACTGGATCGTGCTATGTATCAGTGTGAGTGGAGCACTGGATCGTGGTGTGTGTTCTATTGTCAGTGTGAGTGGAGCACTGGATCGTGCTATGTATCAGTGTGAGTGGAGCACTGGATCGTGGTGTGTGTTCTATTGTCAGTGTGAGTGGAGCACTGGATCGTGGTATGTGTTCTATTGTCAGTGTGAGTGGAGCACTCGATCGTGGTGTGTGTTCTATTGTCAGTGTGAGTGGAGCACTGGATCGTGGTATGTATCAGTGTGAGTGGAGCACTGGATCGTGCTATGTATCAGTGTGAGTGGAGCACTCGATCGTGGTGTGTGTTGTATTGTCAGTGTGAGTGGAGCACTGGATCGTGGTGTGTGTTCTATTGTCAGTGTGAGTGGAGCACTGGATCGTGGTATGTATCAGTGTGAGTGGAGCACTCGATCGTGGTGTGTGTTGTATTGTCAGTGTGAGTGGAGCACTGGATCGTGGTGTGTGTTCTATTGTCAGTGTGAATGGAGCACTGGATCGTGGTGTGTGTTCTATTGTCAGTGTGAGTGGAGCACTGGATCGTGGTGTGTGTTCTATTGTCAGTGTGAGTGGAGCACTGGATCGTGGTGTGTGTTCTATTGTCAGTGTGAATGGAGCACTGGATCGTGGTGTGTGTTCTATTGTCAGTGTGAGTGGAGCACTGGATCGTGCTATGTATCAGTGTGAGTGGAGCACTGGATCGTGGTGTGTATCAGTGTGAGTGGAGCACTGGATCGTGCTATGTGTTCTATTGTCAGTGTGAGTGGAGCACTGGATCGTGCTATGTATCAGTGTGAATGGAGCACTGGATCGTGGTGTCTGTTCTATTGTCAGTGTGAGTGGAGCACTGGATCGTGGTGTGTGTTCTATTGTCAGTGTGAGTGGAGCACTGGATCGTGCTATGTGTTCTATTGTCAGTGTGAGTGGAGCACTGGATCGTGGTATGTATCAGTGTGAGTGGAGCACTGGATCGTGCTATGTATCAGTGTGAGTGGAGCACTGGATCGTGCTATGTGTCAGTGTGAGTGGAGCACTGGATCGTGCTATGTGTCAGTGTGAGTGGAGCACTGGATCGTGCTATGTATCAGTGTGAGTGGAGCACTGGATCGTGGTGTGTGTTCTATTGTCAGTGTGAGTGGAGCACTGGATCGTGCTATGTGTCAGTGTGAGTGGAGCACTGGATCGTGGTGTGTGTTGTATTGTCAGTGTGAGTGGAGCACTGGATCGTGCTATGTGTCAGTGTGAGTGGAGCACTGGATCGTGGTGTGTGTTGTATTGTCAGTGTGAGTGGAGCACTGGATCGTGGTATGTGTCAGTGTGAATGGAGCACTGGATCGTGGTGTGTGTTGTATTGTCAGTGTGAGTGGAGCACTGGATCGTGCTATGTGTCAGTGTGAGTGGAGCACTGGATCGTGGTGTGTGTTGTATTGTCAGTGTGAGTGGAGCACTGGATCGTGGTGTGTGTTGTATTGTCAGTGTGAGTGGAGCACTCGATCGTGGTGTGTGTTGTATTGTCAGTGTGAGTGGAGCACTGGATCGTGGTGTGTGTTCTATTGTCAGTGTGAGTGGAGCACTGGATCGTGGTGTGTGTTGTATTGTCAGTGTGAGTGGAGCACTGGATCGTTTTATGTGTCAGTGTGAGTGGAGCACTGGATCGTGGTGTGTGTTGTATTGTCAGTGTGAGTGGAGCACTCGATCGTGGTGTGTGTTCTATTGTCAGTGTGAGTGGAGCACTGGATCGTGGTGTGTGTTCTATTGTCAGTGTGAGTGGAGCACTGGATCGTGCTATGTGTTCTATTGTCAGTGTAAATGGAGCACTGGATCGTGGTATGTGTTTTATTGTCAGTGTGAAAGTGCATATAAAAGATCCCATGCTGAATTAGGAAAACTGTAGTGGATTTGCTCTGATGACTACAAGTCATAATTACCAAATGTTTGACATCCAATAGCCGATAATTAATTAATCGATGTGCTCCAGTGGTGTTGTTAAACAAAACAAACTTTTAACTTTTTGTTTGAATGGGGGTAAACTCAAGTCAGGATTAAGGTTAAAGATTCATAAACATTCATATGTAATAAAATAAGTTAAATAATGCTGTGTGTACATGTTAACATATTTAAGTCTGTATGAAATACAATAAGTGTTGTTAATTCAAGTGAATATTAAAATTATTTATTTTAAAACATGAGTTGTATTTGACATATCTTTAAATTGTGTGTATTTTTGTTTTTATTTCAGCCTACATCAGCACGGGTCAGATAATGGGGTGGGGTAACAAGGCGATCGAGATCCGCTCTGCCGAGACTGGTCACCTGGACGGAGTTTTCATGCACAAGAAGGCGCAGAAACTCAAATTCTTGTGTGAAAGAAACGACAAGGTAAAAAGATACTTATCGAAGGCGAGGTGTGATTTTGCATCTGAATTGTTATTATGAGGTGGTGAATTTGTGTCAGTTTTTTTCTAATGCAAATAATAGACAATCCTTCAATTTTAGAAAAATAAAATCATATTATTTTTCTAATAGAACTGCACTTGTTGACGATTTTGTCTTTAAATGCATTTTTTGTTTGTTGGGGCAGTTTATTAGCCTTGAACTTAGGAGATACGAACAAAAATTGGGTCCAGTTGGGGACATGTATTGCTTTAGCAGTACCCTCAGAATGTTTCTTTAAAAATATAATAATAATAATAATATAAAAAAACATTAAAGAAGAAAACTAAACCATATTCTAAACTCCGTGTTGCTCTCATTTCAGGTGTTCTTCTCGTCGGTGCGGTCCGGGTCGTCGTGTCAGATTTACTTCATGACGCTGAGCAAGCCGGGCCTCGCCAACTGGTGATGACATCCATCGCCGTGACGACATCTGTCGTCATGACACTCACACTCTTAACGCTTTATTATCGGCCTGTGATCTTACAGTGCTGCAGGAATAAAACAAAAAAACTGCAGTCGAGCTGTCGTCTTAATACTCTCATCCCAGTATGATGTGAAAACATTCGTGTCGTCACTTCATCCCAGTATGATGTGAACACATTCGTGTCGTCACTTCATCCCAGTATGATGTGAACACATTCGTGTCGTCACTTGCCACAGTATATCAGCATGAAATCACTGGACCGCCTTTTTCTCAGGCGGCTGGTGCGATAAACATTATAATCATTGAGATGATGTCAGAAATGCCATAAAGACTTGCTTTTTTTAAACTATCAGCATTAAACCATTGCATGATCTGAACATGATGGCTTGCTTCAGGGTACATCACTAATTAAAAAGGAAATGATCTGAACAGATTCATGTCTTCACTTGCCCTTGTGTACTGACGTGATGCAATAGTTTCAGGTGGCTGGTGTAATAAACATTATAATTATTGAGATGTCAGAAATGCCATAAAGAATTTCTTTTTTTGTTCATATCGGCATGAAACCATTGGATGACAGCAACACGATGACTTGCTTCAGGGTACATCATAATTACATCAAATTATCTGAACACATACATGTCACTTGTCGTCATATCTCGGCATGAAACCATTGGATGACAGCAACACGATGACTTGCTTCAGGGTACATCATAATTACATCAAATTATCTGAACACATACATGTCACTTGTCGTCATATCTCGGCATGAAACCATTGGATGACCTGCAACATGATGGCTGGCATCAGGGTACATCATAATTACATCAAATGATCTGAACACATACATGTCACTTGTCGTATCTCGGCATGAAACCATTGGATGACCTGCAACATGATGGCTGGCATCAGGGTACATCATAATTAAGCTACAAATTATCTGAACACACGTCATCACTTGCCGTTATATATCGACATGAAACTATTGCATCACCTTTTCGGATAGCTGATTCAACAGACATCATAATTAAGGTGACAGAAATGTCATAGTGACTTGATTTTCTTTGTTTGCATAAAAACCATGGGAATTACCTTTTCGTGATGGCTAACTTCAGCAGACATTGTAATCGAGATGCCAAAAATACCGGAGTGACTTGGCTTTTTTTCATATCGGCATGAAACCATTGGATCACATTTTTCATGACAGCTAACTGCTGTAGACATCATCATAGTTAAGATGGTGAGAGAAAAAAACGGTTCTTGCCCTCATATGCACATGTATATATCAGCGTGAAGTCATAGTTTCGTGACAGTTGATTCCAGCAGACATTATAATGAAGATTCAGTTGGAAATACCATAATGACTTTCTTATTTTACATCGGCATGAAACCATTGGGTCACCTTTTTTTCGTGAAAGCTAGTTTCAGCAGACATCCTGATTAAGGTGTCGAAAATAACACAAGGCTCCATACCGTACTGTTCTGTACACAATACTGTATGGACTCGTATTTTTATAGTGGAATGAAACCATTGTGTCATCTTTTTGTTACAGCTAGCGTGAACAGATATCGTAATTAAGATATGAGAAATACTTGCTTGTATCTAAAAGCATGAAACCAGTGCCAGCAGTAGATCACCTTTCCGGGTTGGAAATATCATAATGACTTGCTTTTAGTACACCAGCATGAAACCAGTGGATCACCCTTTTGTTAATCATAATTAAGATGCCAGAAATACCATAGGACTCTTTAAGAAATCAACACAATCAAGAGTCAGATAGTCATTGTCTAATTTTTTATTTGTGTGTATAAAAGCTGGGTGTGATCGTCTTATTTTCATATCTAGTTACAAGAGACATGAAAATAATTTGTTTTTAAATTATCACATACTCTTTTTAAAAAAACCTGTACCACAGTTATGCAGCCATTTCTGTTCTCTTTCTTGTCTGGCAAAGATGAAAACATTACTTGATTGGTAAGACTCGATGGAGTCATCTTTAGATAGCTAACATCGAGGGACATTGTTATAAAGGTAATGGAATTACCATGATGTTCTAACCATACCAGGATCCACAGTTAAACAACTATTTTTTTTTTTTTCACTGCTAAGGGTTTGTCAGGATTGAAATGCTCCATAATAACAGCTTGTAATTAGAAGGCTGAGAAAGACCCAAATCTGGACTTGAAAGTAAAAGTATTATAAACACAGGCCTTGATCTGTTGACGTCTTCCCAGTTCAGAAACGGTCCAGACATTTGATCTGTTGACGTGTTCCCAGTTCAGAAACGGTCCAGACATTTGATCTGTTGACGTCTGCCCAGTTCAGGACCGGTCCAGACACTTGATATGTTGACGTCTGCCCAGTTCAGAAACAGTCCAGACACTTGATCTGTTGACGTCTGCCCAGTTCAGGACCGGTCCAGACACTTGATCTGTTGACGTCTGCCAAGTTCAGGAACAGTCCAGACACTTGATCTGTTGTCGTCTACTCAGTTCAGGACCGGTCCAGACACTTGATCTGTTGACGTCTGCCAAGTTCAGAAACAGTCCAGACACTTGATCTGTTGACGTCTGCCCAGTTCAGGACCGGTCCAGACACTTGATCTGTTGACGTCTGCCAAGTTCAGAAACAGTCCAGACACTTGATCTGTTGACTGTCATGTAGTTCCTTAAAGCACCAGAAAGTATCTTAAAAACTTAAGGTAAAATATGTTTGTGAGATAATTAATTTTTAAGTTGTCCAGTTCAGTCAAGTCATGAGTTTCTTGTAGCATCAAAAGTTTGAAATGCATTATCTTAAAAAGATTTTTTTTTTTTTGTCTCAACCTTTGAGGTGATGTAACAAACACTGGATTAAAAATACTCTTTTTTAAGTCTGCCTTGTCCCTGGACCACTACACATTCAATTGCATCATTTAGTGCTGTGTTTGTATTAGATATATTTTATAACATTTCATGCTTACCTAGGGGTTACTGGTGAGGAATTGTTTAGAAAAAGAACAAAAGTACTTTTGTTAACACTTTCTGTACATTTTTTATTATTATTAATAAAAGTTTTTTTTTTTTATATAGATTGTGTTTTATTTGTAAAGTAATATTTGTGTTGTGTAATTGGTACACTTATACAGTGGGGGGGGGGGGGGGGGGTTCTATTGTTTCTGTTTTACAAATTCCTTTAACATGTCTTATGCCCCTTGCCACTGACTTTTTATAGGGATCCTGTGTTTAAAAAAAGAAAGAAAAAAGATTGTTGTTCTTTTGTGCAAATCACAATTTTGGGGGGTTCAGTGCTGGAACAGCCCCTGGTGAACTGATTTGGGGTTTTCCTGTTCCATTTGATTTTCCATAGGGCTTAAGATTCACAAATTTGAATAAAACAGATTTTGGTGGGTGGTGGTGTCTGTTTTGAGCACAGTGAGGTCTTTTCGTTATCACAGTAGTAATATATACAGCTGCTGTGAGTTGTGTGTATTCAGAAATGAATTTCAACTTATTTTTAATCTTCATTAAAACTTAACAAGTCAGTGGTTTTGGGGAACTCTTTTTATTATTTAGTTTACCTCTTTTATTTTATACAATTTTTATAACTTGTGTCTTATGATTTTTAAAACAAATCTATATGAATGTAATTTTTTATTTTCCCTCACCCCAGAAGAAATCTAGGAGGCCATTTGGCCTCTTAGTAACTCACCCGTTGCAATGTATTCAATGCAATATGATTTTTTAACGGTAGATTGACTGTGTATTTGGCAATAGCCCACTTGTAAAATATGACCTTTTTCTTTTTAACTTGCATGTTATTGAATTTGCTTATTACATTGCAGCCCCTGTTTTTATGATTTTCATGTTTGTAGCTGTGATTTGATCTCGTTCATTTATTTGTTTATTTTAATATTTTAGTTTTGCGCTTTTCCAGAAATGATCACATGTGATGGGGAGTTTCAGGGTGGGGGGGGGGGTGAAGGTTGTGAGCAAGGCAACCATTGTTTTAAGTGTCATGTCTGCTTAAATGGGTGGGGTTTTGGGGGTATATGATATTTTAATTTTTTTTAGCTTGGTTGATTGAGTGCTCACTTGATGTGCTTGCGTCACAGGATCGAACCACCTCGGTGGATCCATTCAATTGATTGTGTTTTTTCTCATTCCAACCAGTGCACCACAACTGGTTAAAAGCTGTGGTATGTGCTTTCCGTTTGGTATGAAAGTGCATATAAACGTTCCCTAGCTGTAGCGAGTCTCCTCTGATGACTATGAGTAACCAAATGTTTGACATCCAATAACCGATGATTAATCAATGTGCTTTAGTGGTGTCGTTAAACAAAACAAACATTAACCTTTTTAACTACAATCCTTTAAGGAATCGCTTTCATATTTGGTATGGATGTTCATCAAATGATGGACCACACAACTTGCCTTATAAACTTGACCCCAGGACAAGGACAATGTCACAGTCACGGTTATTCAGAATACTGGAAATGGTTGAAATTTTTCCAATTGCTCCTGAATCCTTAATGAATGGCTTTCATATTTGGTTGAAATTTTCACAGAGTTATAAATAGTCTTTTAATTGCACACTGCCACTCACAGAAATGTAACAAAAAGAGGCATTTTTATGTATTTATTTTGAAGTCTTTTAAAGCTGTTAGGCAAACTATTGTTATTATGTCTTACAGAGAGTGAAGATGCCCTATTATCATGTGGTTATTTCTGGTACAGCATTTGGCATTGCAGGGTAAAATTAGTCACACAAATTATTTATTATACTGCAATACACTTCATACTAATCGAACAAAATCATTCTAATAGCAAACATGTTTATTCCAACTTGTTCGTGTTACCTTTGTGGTTTCCAATGTTTGGCAGCCATATAATTGAAGTACATGTAGTTAATTAATATCGTACAAAAATCAAAATTGATATTAGTGCTATTTTATGGTGTGGAGTATAGTTTTAATTTTTGATCATTTGATAAAAACGTGGGATATTTTTTTTTTTATGTACCTTATATCTGCCCAACGCCATATAACCGCAAATGAAATGTGTTGAGTGCATCATTAAATAAAACATTTCCTTATATCCGCCATACATTGAGTTGATACCAGCACTCCATGACGTGATGAACAAAGATTGCAGTGTTACGAAACTTTTACAAGCCTGGGTTTTGTGCCTAATGTTAAATGAATAGAACAGGAAAGGAATTCGTCAGATCGTTGGCAATCGGATGGAGCATCTGTCACAGAAAACTTTGTAGGGCTACCTCGAGGTGAGGAGAAATATTCAACAAATTATCTACTAAAGTTCAAAAATTTCACACAAAAAATTGTTAAATGAAGTTATTTCGCCAAATTAAAATCAGTTTTGTGAACTGTTTGTAATATTTGTAGTTTGCAAACTTGGTGAGTGCCAGAGCTCGCCCGCTTTGCATTAAGTGACCTGTATTTTGTTAATAAGGCCTCAGTTGTGTCGTGGTTAGGCCATCAGACATGAGGCTGGTAGGTACTAGGTTCACAGCCCGGTACCGGCTCTCACCCAGAGCAAGTTTTAACGACCAATGGCTAGGTGTAAGACCACTACACCCTTTTCTCTCTCACTAACAATTAACCATCTGTCCGGGACAGACAGCCCAGATAGCTGAGGCGTGTGTGCCCAGGACAGTGTGCTTGAACCTTACTTGGATATAAGCACGGAAATAAGTTGATATGAAATTAAATAAGGGCAGGTTGATTAGAAACTCCAACATGGCTGCTGTACAGTGATCGTGATACTGGTGTATTGTCATTTCTCCTGATTCATCATCACTGCAGGTTTCTCTCTGACCACTACATAAGAATCTCAGCTGTTATTTAATCAAAGGTGGTTGGTGGGGGGGGGGGGGATCTAGTAGTCAGCAGGACCAGATGCAGGGGTTTTCGGGGGGGGGGGGGGTGCAAATAGGGTCCTACAGTGTTCCAGATTACATTAACATACCTTATTATATGTGATAATATATTACAGGAAAACCTATTCAACTAAGATACTACATCTGCACCCCCTAAATCCCACGACCCCCAAATATGAATTTTATACATTCTAGATTTTGGAGGCACTTCAAGGGGGCGGGGAGTTGCACACTCCTTGAATCTGTGCCTGTCAAACTTGCTACAAGCAGCCACCTGTCTAAAAAGGCCACTTGTCAAATTCATCTTATATATTAACCTTTAATAAGTGTACCTTGTATCATGACCACCTATCTATAATGGGCATTTTAGAAATATATAGCTTTGTGGGTCTCCTGGTTAGCTTTTGTGTGGACCCCATCTAAGCCAGGTTTTTCTCTGGCTGCTTCAATTCGAATTTGACTGTATATTGTTATGCAAATAGTTATTTTATGTTTGTACATAAAAGACCAAAATATCAAATCACTATCCACGTTTGCTTGTCTTTGTAATGTACATGTCTTCTGTATATACTGTACATAGATGTCATTTGTATTTTCAAAGTATATTTCTCAAAATATATGTATTTATTCAAAGTGGACAAACATACACACACACAAAATGTCATTGTCCAAAACTTTTTGTACACTTTTTATTTCATTCTGTATCCTTCTCTCATTGACAAACTAGGCTCTGGTTTTCGTCTCGTCTCAATACAGTCTTAAGGCAAGAAATAATTATTACTTTTACGACGGTGGCAACTTTTTATATTCCTCCGATATTAAGTTTTCACATTTAGCATGATTTAGGTGGAATTCTCACAGACTACAAGTATAAGTCGTACATCAGTAAAACAGGGTTTGTAGTTCTATATACGAATGTTCATCTCGGTGAATATCAACAAAAACATTTATTTATTGAAGTAAACAAATATATCAGGGGTCGAAATTGTCTGAACTGTCTGCCGAATATTCGGTCTGGCAGGCTAAAAATTTTGCTGGCCTGAATGAAAACCTGCCAAACCAAACAATATTGACTCTGGCTAATGTGTGAATATAAATGTCAAATAATTCTGCTCTGAAGGGACGACAGGCAAGCAAATTTCCCAGGCTGTGGCGATGTTAACTGGGGCAAAAAAAACGGTTTGGACGCAGAAAAAACCAGTTTGGATGGTAGTATTTTAACCACTGTATATATACATGTACATATAATTTTGAATGTTATATTGCAAATTATTTCTCTATTCACCAAATAGTTTATGGTAGGTGAGACATTGATTTTCAGTTTTGTTTTTTGTTAGGTGAGAATAATGTCATTTTCACACGTCTCTGTTTTTAGTATTTATGAAGCATTCTGTTCAAGGGAGATTATCTATCATTATGCTGACTGTTTATCACACGATTTCAAAAAAATTGTATTAATTTTTAATTTTATATTTAAATTTTATTTATTTTTTGTATTGTCAGTACGTTTACGGAAAACTAAATTGTCAATACTTTTGCAGAAAAACTAATGTGTATTTCATTTCAGTTAATTGACCGTTTGTCATCACGTGTTGCAGGGTGTTATCTGGATTGTCTCCCCTGATTTGTACATTAGTAGGCTTGCACTACCTGTATTGTGATATTACTTACATTTTTTTATATGAGATTTTAAGTGCAATCATCTTTACAAGCTAAAACTTGTAATCCACTGACTCGCTGTGCAAACCTCCATGTATCTCGTGCAGCCAGTGGTTTCTCTGTTGGGGGACGGGTGTTTGTTGTATCTCTCGTTTTTAAACAACTCTTTTTATGTCTTCCATTTGAATTGGTTTCTTTGATGATTTTTAACAACCAGCCACCAAGATACTCTTGGTTCTGTTCACCTACACCAGTAAACTGAACTTTAGACACTGTCATCTATCTGTCATTTATCTGTCGTTTATCGGTTTCTCCTGCTAGAGGCCTTTCATAATTGTTCCATTATAATAATAATAATAATAAATTCTTTATTTAGTGAGGGTAACACAGTTAGCAAAAGCTAATCTTCCCTGAGGCCCTCAGGTACAAACAATACAGAATTACAATGCATACATTTATGAACAAATAGAAAATACATATATGGCAATAAACATATGTACAAATGATATTATTTTAGAAAATATTTCTTGAGTCTATATTTAAAAACAGCAGTATTTGGCGATGATCGGATAGCACCGATCATCATTATTACCACCTTGGAGACTGAACTCTGGGATGAGGGGGTACTATTTTAAAAAGAAAACAATATACATCATTAAAACAAATTGTTCCTTGCTAAAGTATCATTTTCTTTACGGTATTGAAATGTGACAGTGACCAAGGTGGGGGGAGGGGGGGGGGGCTATACTGGTATATTAATTTGATTTACAAGTGGGGGTGTAAATGCATTGTCTTCAATAGTGGGGGGAGACGAAGGACCTTTAATCCCTTCCCTACCGCTTCCAGCGCTAATGATTTTTTTTTTCATGTAAACTTTTAGAAAAATTATGAACAGCCTCTTAGCAGATACCTATTATTATAATTATCATACATTTGTATCAACAAAAACTTGCTGTTGCGTTCTCAAGATTTGTTCCTAGTCATTTATGTTGTCTGATTCAAGGAGACTTCATGGTGTTTCAAGATGAAATACAGATGGTATGTCACATCGACACTAATTCAGTACGACGCCATCTACCTGTGAATACACCAGTACTGGCAAGACAATTATCTGAACGTGTCAGTTAAATGAATACAGATTATGTTTACTATTGATCAGCATTGCAGATGTCTGCAAGGTTTGCACTGCATTCTGGGACAGTATATGATTAAAAAGGCTATCAAGTTTCAAACTAATATAAATATTTCCTATTCGTAAAGGAAAATATAATTTTAAAAATCCATTAATTAAAAACATTGTCTCTTAAAATAAACTATTTCTTGACCGTGCTTAGTTTGATAGGAATAACTAGGATGTAATCCTGTGTGCATCCCAGTGCTTTCATTTATGCAAGAAGAATGTGCCAGTGCATAATACACGTTTCTCGACAAACTGCCTTGTGCACCTCCATTGCCATCGGTACACAGTGCCACTAGTAGGCTATATTTAACCTTTAAACCATTGGCTCTAATAATTGTTACAAGCTATTCCGCAAACGACCATAAGATGGCAAGGGATGACTTTTTCTCAATACTGGATACTCCAGGAATAAAGTAATTTGGGATTATGAGTAAGAACAAATATTTCTTAAAGATTCTCCCATCTATAAAATAATTACTCGTTTGCCAATCCCACCCATGGTATGGTCATTTGTGGAATAGGTTTAAATCACAGCATCTCTGAAGTGGTTGACATTAATAGTAAGAGATCATGAACTGATTACACAGTTAAACGAACCCAGCTTTTTGTACCATATAGCATTGCATTGCACAACCAGTCTGCTTGTGGTTGTGCGAGTCTATTACACACAAACAAAAATATTTGAAATAAATGCCTTTTATGATTGTAGAGGTTTGTTGTTGTTTTGATTATACTGTAGCATTCCTGCATGTCTTATACTGTAGCATTCCTGCATGTCTTATGTTCAGGTTGTAGTAATGTCATCATTGGGCTATTTCTCGTTCCAGCCAGCTGGTGTAACAAAGGCTGTGGTATGTACTATCCTGTCTTTGGAATGGTACATATAAAGATCCCGAAAAGAGAAGCCTATGAAGTGGCGACATCGGGTTTCCTCTCTCAATATTTGTGTGGTCCTTAACTATAGGTCCGATGCCATATAACTGCAAATAAAATGTGTTGAGTGCGTTGTTAAATAAAACATTTCCTTCCTTAGTGGTGTAGTTGACCTTTCAGGTTTCATATGCTGGGTACCACAGGTGGGGCAGGATATGTTCAACTTTGGCAAACATCAGATACTCTGGACTGGGTGGGACAGCCCAGTGGTAAAGGGCTCACTCGATGCAGCCAGACCTGTCAACCCTCCCGGATTCCGCGGGAGTCTCCCGGTATTTGATCAAATCTCCTTTCACCTGTGCGGGAGACAGTTTCTCCTGTTAAATGACATTTTTGTAAGCATAAAAAAAAAATCGATCCTCTTGTCAAAATAACAGAAGGGAAGTAACTCTGCCTTTTTTTCTCATTCGGAAAATGTCGACTACTTTCGGTTTCCGAGAATGTAACAGGCCGAATTGTCCCGACTGTTTAACCTTTGCCGAAGTGAGAATTGTGGGATAGCCTATTTATATTGTTAAAAAAGCACATGGAGTTTCTGATGTGTTATTATAATGTTTGTTGTCATCGTAATGGCTACGAAGCGTGTTGCCGCTAATTAAACAGGCTGTGTATTGACATTCAGTGTTGCCATATAAAACAAAAAAAAAACTATCCAATTTAGTTCCAATAGCCGATGATAAGATTACAAATCAATGTGCTCTAGTGGCGTCGTTAAATAAAACAAACTTTACTTTTAATAACACCTCTGAATTGTAAATGTCTTCCCACTGGATTACATAATGCAACTATGACAAATCTGAGTTGACAGCGATACACACGATGCATGTTAAAATCACATGTCACAGCAAGACAACGAAAAGACCAATTAGCTGTATAAACATACTTGTGTCAGTTAATTTTGTATGTTTGTGCGGTAAAATGTTGGTTGTAAGGGTACACTTCAAGAAATTATTTTTGTACAATTAAAAAATGTTGTTTGACATTGACATAAAGTTACTCAAATGGGTATAATTCCGGTATATTTCACACGAGTGTCCGTAATGAGGTTTTACTTATGATTAATGAAAATACAATGTTTATTGCATCATTATAATGATTTTAAATCAGTACCACGCCACCGTTCCTCATTATAGTAAAAACTGAATATTAATTTATAAGATTTATATAAATTTGTCTTTGGTACTTAGGTACACTAACCACAAACTGTAAGTGTAATACCGTAAATGTACTAATTAAATTTTTTATTTCTTGTTCATGTTCTTAACATTTTTGGATAAAATATATTTTTTTTTTTTAAATATGTATTAAATCATAATAATATATTTAAACTTAAAAAAAAAAAAAAAATAATAATATTTTTTTTTTTTTTTTTTTTAATGCCAAGATCTAAAGTTAAGAAGTATATATGACATTATAAAGTATTCATATAACTTATTGTAATAATGTTTTTTTTAAATCTTGCGATTTTGGGTTAAATTGTGTGAATTTAAAAAATCTCCTGCTTTTTGACCAAATCTCCTGCTTTTTCAACACACACCTCCTGCTTTCTCTTGACTAAAGGTTGACAGGTCTGTGCAGCGTCAGTTTCCGATCGATCCTGGTCATTGGGCTATTTCTCGTTCCAGCGAGTGCACCATGACTGATATATCAAAGGCTGTGGTATGTGCTATCCTGTCTCTGGGAACGTGCATATAAAAGATCCCTTGCTGCATTAGGAAAAATGTAGCGGGTGTCCTGTTGTGACTACAAGTCAGAATTACTAAATGTTTGACACCCAGTAGCCGATTAATCAATGCACTCTAGTGATGTCGAAAAACAAAATCAAACTTTAAACTGTTCGGACAGACTATCAAAATGACCATATGTTTGACATCCAATAGCTGATTAATAAATCAGTGTGCTCTAGTGGTGTCGTTAAACCAACAAACACACTTCTGCTTGGACAGTGATTCATGAATGCATTCACAACGGAGTATATATCCAATGTAATGAGCTCTGTGGTGTGCAAGTTTAAGATTTGTCTCGCCAGTCTTTGGGAGTTGGAGTCTTACAGACAAATTGGATATTTAATTACTCCACAACAGGGACGGGATGTAGCCCAGTGGTAAAGTGTGCGGTTGGTCTGGGATCGATCCCTGTCGGTGGGCCCATTGGGCTATTTCTCGTTCCAGCCAGTGCACCATAACTGGCATATCAAAGGCTGTGGTATGTACTACCCTGTCTAGGATGGTGCATATAAAAGATCCCTTGCTGCTAATCGGAAAGAGTAGCTCATGAAGTGGCGACTGGGTTTCCTCTCTCAATATCTGTGTGGTCCGACGCCATATAACCGTAAATAAAAATGTGTTGAGTGCATCGTTAAACAAAACATTTCCTTCCTTCCTTTTGTACAGTCTTGTTCAAAGCAACCATAATACTGAAAATGTTTTGTTCAGATTTCAGTGCTGGGTAAGAACTCACAAACCAATGTAACCTGATGTGCCATGATGGGGAGATTATGGGATTCCAACTACAAACCAAAACAGTTTCATCATACCTATATCCATCCAAGGTTCAGGTAGGTTCACCCAGGGCACAGCCTCTGACATTGCCATTAATTGAGCCCAGTGCACATTTATAGGATTTTTTCTGAGCGAAACAATTTGACCCTTTCCAGTTTAAGAATAAGCAAATTAGGTTGAAACCAACCATGATTCTTAAGTGAAAGACTATAACGAAAATTAGCTTAAAAACAACTATGATTTAATTACACTTTAACTTCAATTTTCGTGGTTAATAGCCGGCACTATACAACTCTTACCTCTCCGGGCACGGTGGAATCGAAGTAGACATTGGAGGGGGGGTGGGGGGGGGGGGGCTGTTTTATTTAATGACGCACTCAACACATTTTATTTACGGTTATATGGCATCATACATATGGTTAAGGACTACACAGATTTTGAGAGGAAACCTGCTGTTGCCACTACATGGGCTACTCTTCCGATTAGCAGCAAGGGATCTTTTATTTGCGCTTCCCACAGGCAGGATAGCACAAACCATGGCCTTTGTTGAACCAGTTATGGATCACTGGTCGGGGTTTGGAGTCGGTATCTGGATTAAAAATCCCATGCCTCAACTGGGATCCGAACCCAGTACCTACCAGCCTGTAGACCGATGGTCTGCCACGACACCACCGAGGTCGGTGTGTGGGGAGGGGGGGGGGGGGGGGCTGATGACAGATCGAGGGTGCAAAGTAAAGTTTTTAGGGAGGTATGCTCCCTATAAAATTTTGAAAAGTATGTCCTGAAATGCAATTTCCTGCATTCTACAAGTAAAATTCGTCTTTGCCTTAAATTTTTATAACCAATAATATTTTGTATTCAAAGTCCTGCTCTCTTGTACCATATTATCATGTCTCAGTTCTCCAAATATTTGTATCATATATTTAAAATGCGCAATGTGAAATATGTGGGGTGGATTCTTTTTATTATTAAACAGCATATGTAAAATGTATGTGTTGTGTCCCGTGGGTCACGTGACCTTAAAGTAGAAATATAATTATCTGTCCATCTGTTACTTTGACCCTTCCTCAGTTAGGAAAACCAGTGTAACAAATTGGTTGACGACCACGATTTCAAAGTTGGGGACTGCATCCCACAGTGGAATGAAATGTATACGCATATATGTGTTTTGAACAATGTCTGAAAATCTACGCACTTGATGATTTCCAGTTTAGGAATAAAGCATGTTTGGTTGAAAATGTTTTAGAATAAAAACAAATTAGATTAAAAGCCAGAGGCGGATCCAAAAAATCCATTTGGAGAGCCCCAATGCTAATGGAACTTTGGGGTAGGTTTGGAAATGAAAATTAATGTATAATAAAATTAACTGTCGCAAAATTTAGGGAGGCCCGTGCCCCTGCCTCCCCTACCTAGATCCCTAGATCCGCTTCTGAAAACTACCATGAATCTAAAGTGTGTGGCTGTGCCCTGTAGTGGAATGAGATGTACGTTTTGTGAATAGTGTCTGCAAATTTATAATATTATACACGTTGACCCTTCTCCGTGTAGAAACAAAAGCAAATTAGGTTGAAAAAAACCACGACTATCACAGCCAGGGTGTGACTGCGCCGGGCTCCCAGTCTCGAAGGGGCCCGGACATGTCCCTCAACACCAAACTCTGGGGACCTGTTGACGACCTTCGGAAGACGGCAAACTTCATCGCCACATCCGAATTACTAATACGACGGCCGTAAAAAGATTGAACGCAGAAGAAAAAACCCACGACTAAAATAAATAAATAAATAAAGTTAATAAAGTTTATTTTGTTTAACACCACTGGAACACATTGATTAATTAATCATCGGCTATTGGATGTCAAACATTTGTTAATTCTGACTCGTAGTCATAAGAGGAAACCCGCTACATTTTTTTCTAATGAAGTAGGGATCTTGTATATGCACTTTCCCACAGACAGCCTTTGTCCAATTGTGGTGTACTGGTTGGAACGAGAAAAAAGCCAATCAGCTGAATGTATCCACCGAGGTGGTTCGATCCTGCGACGCAAGCACCTCAAGCGAGCACTCAACCGAAAGAAAATTAGGTTGAAAACGACAGATTCTGACGTGGGAGACAGAATCGTGTAGTCAACTAAGTGATATAGTTTTGCCATTCCTTCTTTAGGCTGAAAACGAACACAATTCAAAAAATAAATAAAATCATCACATATTAATTACTAATACACACGCTACAGGAAGAAACCCGACAGCACCCCCTTTCAATAATATTCCGGTTAAATACGTATTTGCTGACGGGTGTGTATACATGTGTGATTAATATGCGATTTAAAAAAAAATATGAATAATTTTTTTTATTAGGGAGCTTGAAATTAATTGATGTAAAGGTATTTAATAGACATGTTTTATTTAACGACGCATTCAATTTTATTAACACATTTTATTGACGGTTATATGGCGTCAGACATATGGTTAAGGACCTCACAGAGAGGAAACCCGCTGTCGCCACTTCATGGGCTACGCTTTCCGATTAGCAGCAAGGGATCTTTTATATGCACCATCCCACAGATAGGGTAGTACATACCACGACCTTTGATATACCAGTCGTCGTGCACTGGCTGAAACGAGAAATAGCCCAATGGGTCCACCGACGGGGATCGATCCCACACCGACCGCGCATCGAGCGAATGCTGTACCATTGGGCTACGTCCCGCTCATAAATGTATTTAACGTCATAGCTAGATTGTTGTTGTATTAGAGCGGGAATCTTTGACTTCCGTTTGGTAGGCAGCCATTGCGAAGAATTTATATGTAGGATTCAGTGATTATAAACAGACTAACTGCTGTAACATGTATAAATATATAAAAACCATCGCTGCTACTACAAAGTGTGTGTGTGACCCCCCCCCCCCCCTCCCCGACTTCCTACGCCAGTGCAATTTATGTAAGGAATCGTTTGTAATTCGTAGCCCAGTGGTAAAGCGCTCGCTTGATGCGCAGTCGGTTTGGGGTCGATCCTCGTCAGTGGGCCCATTGGGCTATTTCTCGCTCCAGCCAGTGCACCACGACTGGTATATCAAAGGCCGTGGTATGTACTATCCTGTTGTTGCTAATCGAAAAGTGGCGACAGCGGGTTTCCTCCCTAAATATCTGTGTGCTCCGTAACCATATGTCCGACGCCATATAACCGTAAATAAAATGTGATGAGTGCGTCGTTAAATAAAACATTTTCTTATATTCCCTTGTTTGTAGGGGCGGGACGTAGCCCAGTGGTAAAGCGCTCGCTCGATTCTCGCTCCAGCCAGTGCACCACGACTGGTATATAAAAGGCCGTGGTATGCACTATCCTGTTTGTGGGATGTTGCATATAAAATATCCCTTGCTGCTAATCGAAAAGAGTATCCCATGAAGTGGCGACAGCGGGTTTCCTCTCTCAATATCTGTGTGTTCATTAACCATATGTCCAACGCCATATAACCGTTGAGTGCGTCGTTAATAAAATGTTCCTTCCTTCCCTTGTTTGTAAATTGTAATAATATTAGCTGAACTACTCTGCCTAAAATTGTGGTGTGAGACCATGCTAGATCTCGGGTAATCTCGTTGAATGCGAGAAGAGCAGGGAAAAGTTGTTAAAAGAATGTTTAGGGAATATTTCTGTCTGGTTTACTAAGATATCTTTTATTTTAACCAAAAAAAGTTATGTAAAGCTAAGACAGAATATAGAATTTTATTTGATACTTTTGAAACAGGTATTATTTTATGCATATCTATGTAGTTAATTGAGAATTGTGTGTGATCTACGACCACGAAGCGATCAGCTACGTCCCACTTCCAAAGCCTGCAAACCAAAGGAAATGCATGTTTGTTTAGCATCTGAGCACATTTTAAATGTGAACTACGGCTGTTTGGGAATTTAACACATGCTTATTGTAAGACTAGGTTAGAGTTAGCTCGAATGTCTGTCACCTCAGGCTACTACTATCAAATCGCAGTAAGAGATGTTTTTATATGGGCTTTGTCACTCACAAACTGCAAGGTTCCCAGGCTCCAGCAAACACTAGTCTATGGCCTTTCGACCCTTTGGTAATAGATATAGCCCAGTGGTAAAGTGCTTGCCTGATTGTATTAGGCTATTTTTTGTTCAGCCAGTACACTACGCCAGTATATAAAATGCCCTGGTATGTGCTGTCCTGTCTGTCCCTAAGCCTATACCTAAAACTACCCTAACCATTAAAAAGGGGGTATGGGTTGAACTCATGCTCCTGTCTGTGGGACGGTGCATATAAAAGATCCATTGCTACTAATGGGGAAAATGTAGCGAGTTTCCTCTTAAGACAATATATAAAAATTACCAAATGTTTAACATCTAGTAGCCGATGATAAATTAATCAATGTAGTGGTGTCATTAAACGAAACAAAATATGGCCTTTGTAACATGAGTCGAGGGCCACTGTTTGGGGTGGAACATTGGGTCCACTAAGGCAGACTGCGACCAGGGTATCCATGCTGGGCAGTGTTGAGTGCAGCTGTCTGCCTGGCCAGACATTCGGACAGTTTTTACTGGCGTAGGATCCACTAGCAGCAGTAGTGGTGTATATATATTTATATATTATATATATATATATATGTGTGTGTGTGTGTGCCCCCCCCCCCCCCCCCCCCCTAACTCTTTGACACTTTCCTACGCCACTGGTTTTAATTGCAACCTGCTTTTAGAGAGACTATAGAGAAACTGCAGTAGGTAGCATTTGCCATGGATTCCCGTTATAATATGTACAACAGTATTTGACATTAAATCAGGGTTCGAACTTAACGGTCGCCCGATCGCCCCTGGCGACTGAAAACGATGATGGGCGACTGAAACCCACAGTAAGGTTGCCCACCTGGCAACCAATTTTTTTATTATAATTTTTTTAAATCAATAATTAATAAATAAAAGTACAGCTATGTAGCCTACTTTGCACCATGAAAAAGTGTAGGTCTGCTTTTACATATAAACATATGCCCAATATAAGAATAGGTGTAAATAGAGGATAATAAACGCATTACCAGTTAATATCAAATTTATGTCCCGAGTGAAATAATTTTCAGTTGTCACGAGCTTTAGCGAGTGACAAATTAAAATTATTTCATGAGGGACATAAATTTGATAATAACTGGTGCCGAGTTTGTTATTCTATTTATTACCGGAGCAATTTTTTCTTTAAAAGCCTTTATTTTCGGCACACACATGCACATACATGTATAGAAATGATATACGCCACTTTATGCACTGAGTATTTCTATAACTTTGTAATTTAATCATGTTCATAGATAATTTTCAAAAACAAAAGTTCTCTTTATTCTGGTACAAAATCTATAATGAATGCATTAAAATGACATTTTGTTATAAATTTAACACCAAAATCAGACAGCCGTAAATGCAAACTCTTTAAACTACATGACGTCATTGTGTGCATTTGCCAAATGGTGATGACGTCATATTTAGTACCAACAAGGTCATTGGTTTGTAAGCATCAAATTATCCAATAGTATTGTTCATTAGACCAATGCATGATAATTTCTCAGTGAGAAATTATGATTTTTATTTTCCCCGTTATGAGTGCCTGCTGGGGTAATAAGGTAAGTTAAGTGACATGTAAAATTGGGCACAAATTCATGTCGACAAGATTCAGCCCTGGTTATGTGTACACGTCATAGATCGTATCCACTGAACATTATATTTTAGGTTTTTTTTTAATTATTATTATTTCATTGAAATGGAGTGGTGGGAGGAAGGGGTTGTGTCGGTTATACCAGTGCTCAACGTTTGGTGAACGCAAGCATCTTTATTTGTTGGAAATACCACAAATGTATTGACAGTGACAGTGGGGAGTCACAGTGGCATGTCTGTTATTTATTTAAAGAGTGGGTTGGTTTTCTCTTATAATCTGTTGCAATATTGTTGGGTTTTTTAGAAAATGTTATTCGGGCAAGTGAAAATAGATCCGGGCAAGTGAAAGTGCTGTCACCACTTGCCGGATGGCAACTAATAAAAAAAAAGTTACGCGCAGACACTGTTAAATACCTTTACATGGATATTTTTAAAGTTTTCTAATAACAAATATTTTACGCATTATACCCTAATATATGCACTAGTTATATGAAGAAACAAGACAGCATCCACTGTCAACATTGTGTCGGGGCACATACGATCATTGTCATGCTTATTTAGGGCTCGAACTTAATGGCAGCACCGACGGCAATTGCCGTCATTGAGATATAAATTGCCGTAGGTAGAGAGCATCACCGATGGCACATTAATAAAGCTCCTCAACAATGGCGAAATGTATACACCTGGTGTACATTATCTGCCAATATTTAACATTTTTAAAAGATGTCTACATATAACAAGATAGCCTTTCAATCAGGTTTAATTGCTACAAATGTCACTTTAATTTTTTTTACTATAGGCAGGCTCACAATTGCCGTCGGTGGACTGTTTCATTCATGGCAGTTCTTTTAAAAATGGCGGTGGGAGACAAATTCTTACGTTCAAGCCCTGTTGTTTTAGTTTTGTATTTTGGTTGTTTAACTAACTGAAACTTATCTTCGTGCATTGATTTTGCTAAAGGTTGGTGGGAAATGAAGCCTGTGTGAATCCAGTTTTTGTTATCACTTTAACAAGTTATGTTTTGTCAATTTCTTTAGTCATGAATACCCATTAATACACTTGTGTTTCGCGATTCGGTTTGTTACTGCATAGCAGCAGAAATCATGGTTTTTTGTCATCTGGAATGGTCATAGATGAATGTGATAATCATGTTTTTTTGTCATCTGAAATGGTCATAGATAAATGTGATAATCATTGTGCTACCTGATGAGGTGGTTTTGTAATGAAAAAAAGTAATATTGCTTTTGATACTGAAAAAATCTCAAACATTTTGCTATATTAAACCATATTTTGACATTAAAATATTAATGATGCCAATTACCATGAGGTGTTTCACATTGAAGAAATAATTAGTGTTTGCATGTCACTTTTCATGCTGAAAAAGCATGACACTTTTCACATTGAGAAAAACACCTCACGTTTTGATTAGAAAATGTAATACTTTACAATACTTCTTTATGTTTCAGAATACAATAGCATTTTTCTAAGTCTCATGGTTTTGGACTCGGGGAAAGTAGAAAACAAAGCATGGCATCAGAAACTAACGAAGACACAAAAAATCCTGAAAAAACTCATGATATAAAGTCTGAAAGTACTGATGACATAAAATCTGAAAATACCGATGACACAGAGACATCTGACAGTGCTGACGATGACACGAAGATATCCGAGAATACTGACAACACAAAACTGTCTGTGAAACTAGACAGCATCAAGGCACTGAGGAAGACATCTAAAAATACCCACAAGACAACTGTGAATACCAACAACACTAATGCATCTGAAAATACCGACACTATCAAAGCATCAGAAAATACCACCACCAACAAGGCATCCGAGAGTACCAACATCAGGAAAAACAAACGGTCCGGTGCAACCGGCAATGTAAAAAAACCTTTTGAATGCAACGTGTGCTTTAAACGGTTCGCTCTAAACGGCCACCTAAAGACTCACCTGCGAATCCACTCGGGCGAGAAACCCTTTAAGTGTTTGGTGTGTTCCAAATGCTTCATCCAGCAGAACAACCTCGACCGCCACATGACCACGCATACCGGGGAACGCCGCTACAAGTGTAAAGTGTGTGCAAAGTGCTTCTCGCGACAGGACAACCTCGGCGCGCACATGCTGACGCACACGGGCGAACGGCGCTTTCGCTGCATCGTGTGCTACAAGAACTTCACGCAGCGTGCCCACCTCGACATCCACATCCTCACCCACACCGGGGAGAAACGCTACAAGTGTGAGGAGTGTGCAAAGTGCTTCACTCAGCGTGGGCACCTCGTTGAACACAGGCAGACGCACACCAATGAGAAACGCTTCAAGTGCACAGTGTGTTCTAAACATTTCTCCAAGAGGAGCCAGTTCTCTACGCACAAGCGTGCCCACGCTGAGCATGCTGATAAACTAGTCCCCGCTGATAAGCATATCTCAGCTGATAATCATGTTCCTGCTGATAATGGGGTAAAGAAACAGGAGGATGAGGCTGGGGGTGTAAGGTGTTGAGACAGCGTGAAAAATATGAAAAAAAAGAGTATAAAATGGTTCAAGATGTGAATGGAGAAAGTTCAAAATTACTGACAATAATTCTCAGTACTAATGAATGAAGTAATGTTAGAAATGTGACAGTTTCAGTGTATGTGAAGTAAGTTGAAAATGGCAATGCATTCTTATACACATGTGGAGTACATTCAAAATGGCAATGCATTCTTATACACATATATATGTGGAGAAAGTTCAGAATGGCAACACATTGTCAGTACACTAGTGAATATCAAATAATTTCAGAATATTTACGCATGAATATGAAGTACTTGTAAATTCATAATAGCAATGCATTCTCAATTCTAATGAATGTGAAGTAAGTTCAAAATAGTGACAGTGTCAGTACACACATTAATGTGGAGCAAGTTCAAAATGTGATGTAAGTTCAAAATGTGATTTAAGTTCAAAATGGCAACACATTGTCAATACATTTATATAAATGTGGAGTACAATGTTGACGTTTTCAATGCAAACCCGAATGTGAAGAGTTCAAAATGGCAACATTCAGTCTGTATAAATGTGTAGTAAGTTCAAAATTGTGAAACATGGATTGTACTATACAAACTTGAATGGCAACATTTTCAATACAAACATGAATGTGAAATAAGTTTAAAATGGCAGTATACAATATATGTAGGCCTAATGTGAAATTCAAAATTGTGGCACATTTTCAATACACCATTTACGTATGTTCAAAATGGTGACACCACAGTACACATGAATGTAAAGTAAGTTCAAAATTATGGAAATGTACACACATTTGAAGTAAGTTCAAAATGTTGACATTCTCATTACAATTTACAAACATAAATATGAACTTCAAAATGGTGACACTGCAGTACCAAATAATGTGAAATACTATGTAAGTTCAAAATTGTTCAATTGTCAATACAAACATGAACGTGAAGTAAGTTCAAAATGGTGACACTGCAGTGCAATACCCACATGAACGTGATCACTTAAGTTCAAGTTTGAACAAGGTGATATTTTCAATACAAGCACCAGGGTTTGACAAATCCCTTAGATCTAAGTTTCGGCTAGTGAATCGTTTTATCTGGACTAGTGAAAATGATCAACTGTATTAATTACAATGACACATAGGACAAGCTTCTATGAACTGCTAGTGACTTTCAGTATGCTAGTCAAGCTAGAGAGTCCTATGTGATTTTTGTGAACCTTGGGCTCCAGGACTCTCGTCAAAATCACACATTAACACCAGGTTAGAACGCTTTCACATGGCAGAGCACTGGATAAACACATAATGTCACAGTGATCTGTACATCTAGGGTTGGGGGGGGGGGGGAGAATGTCGGGAATGTTGCATGTGGGAGTACTCAATATTTACAATGACATGTACCTGTGTATACTGACCCAGACTGGTGGAATACGAGAACAATGACATGTACCTGTGTATACTGACCCAGACTGGTGGAATACGAGAACAATGACATGTACCTGTGTATACTGACCCAGACTGGTGGAATACGAGAACAATGACATGTACCTGTGTATACTGACCCAGACTGGTGGAATACGAGAACAATGACATGTACCTGTGTATACTGACCCAGACTGGTGGAATACGAGAACAATGACATGTACCTGTGTATACTGACCCAGACTGGTGGAATACGAGAACAATGACATGTACCTGTGTATACTGACCCAGACTGGTGGAATACGAGAACAATGACATGTACCTGTGTATACTGACCCAGACTGGTGGAATACGAGAACAATGACATGTACCTGTGTATACTGACCCAGACTGGTGGAATACGAGAACAATGACATGTACCTGTGTATACTGACCCAGACTGGTGGAATACGAGAACAATGACATGTACCTGTGTATACTGACCCAGACTGGTGGAATACGAGAACAATGACATGTACCTGTGTATACTGACCCAGACTGGTGGAATACGAGAACAATGACATGTACCTGTGTATACTGACCCAGACTGGTGCAATACGAGAACAATGACATGTACCTGTGTATACTGACCCAGACTGGTGGAATACGAGAACAATGACATGTACCTGTGTATACTGACCCAGACTGGTGGAATACGAGAACAATGACATGTACAACCAGGGCTTCTAGATGAGTGGTTACATTGGTTTACTAGCCGTACTTTACTGTAAGTTAATACAATTTTACTAAATAATATAATAATCAGATATATGTCACCTACAGAGGGAGATAAGCTTAAAAACACTTACATTAGTGGGTTGGGTTTGGGGCAGAACAATCGTATTTACAAGATAGACAACTGCAACATTTGATAAATTGTTTTTCACTGGCCGTCGGGCGTGGCAATAGTAGTTATTTACTAGCCCAACATTGAATATCACTAGCCATGGCAGTGGGGCTACCATATTCTAGAAGCCTTAAAACATACAGTGTGTTACGAATGTGATATAGCTAGGCCATCCAAAGATATATATATATATGTTTTGTGTTGGTTACATTTGGAAATATTTACGTTCTGATATACAGACCCAGATAATAACAGTATGTTGGTCCAAAGTTCATTTTGGTCAGAAATTCACTGTTGCAACAGGGCACAAAATATTTCATTCGAACCGTCAAAACTTTTCATTTGCCTGTATGTTACGCAAATGTAAATTGACACAAACTGGCTATCGCTGTATCAGTTACGTGATTACCAGTTATATGTTCTGAAATTGTAAGCTGCAAACTTCAGAAGCTAACTAATTACAATGCAATTTCAGGTAATTGGATTACGGTAGGTTACACGAATATAACCAAACAATTGATGACCTGGGTAAAAATCATGTGAATCGCCTTCCAGATACAATGTACCTGAGATTTAACAAATATTTGTACCTGTTTCACCAGCTTTGGTTAATGAGTGATAACCATGAGTGATAACCACGAGTGATAACCATGCCATCTTTGTCTTTGTGGGGTGGGACGATGTAGCCCAGTGGTGAAGTGCTCGCCTGATGTTCGGTTGGTCTGAGATCGATCCCCGTCGGTGGGGCCATTGGGCTATTTCTCATCACAATCAGTGCACCACGACTGGTATATCAAAGGCCTTGGTATATGCTATCCTGTCTGTGGGATGGTGCGTATAAAAGATCTTTTGCTACTAATGGAAAATTGTAGCAGGTTTCCTCACTAAGACTATATTTCAAAATGACCATATGTTTGACATCAATAGTCAGTGATTAATAAATCAATGTGCTCTAGTGGTGTCATAAAGCATAACAAGCTTCTTCTTTTTTGTCTTTGTAAGCATCTCTAGCAAGAATGATCTCCCAGTGGTGGCACATCAACGTTAGTGTTTTCTTCAACAACACTGCTAGAGTACATTGATTAATTAATCATCGGCTGTTGGATGTCAAACATTTGGTAACATGTAGTCATCAGAGGAAACCCACTACATTTTTCCTAATGCAGCATATGCACTTTCCCACAGACAGGAAAGCACATACCACAGCCTTTGACCAGTTGTGGGGCGGCACTGGTTGGAACAAGAAAAAACCCACCAAGTTAAACGGATCCACTGAGGTGGTTCGATCCAGTAACACAAGCAGCTCAAGCGAGCATTCAGCTGACTGAGCTAAATCCTGCCCTCGACACATCTGAGAATCGGTGAGCCAATGTAGGCAGGACTCCATATTAACACTTGTCTGCCAGCCTGGGACTAGTGGTTTTTGGTGGAGGACAAGTGAATTTTTAAAGCGACAATCAACTTAAATTGAAGATGAAATTTTTCTTGATTTTTAATCGTGTGTACAGTGTTTTTTTGGTATTTTTCCACAGTGTGTCCAAAATGTTCCATATTCTCCATCCAATTGTTATGGTATCTCCAGGCTGAATATTGCTAGACTTTTAAAAGAAATATTCTGGTGGGACAAGTTAAAATGGAAAGTCAATTGTCCTACAGGTGGATGCCGAGTTGATGTCGAAGTTTGGTGGGCCAACAGTAAATTCACTGATGATCCATTGCTGTAATGGTTACCATAGTAACGTGCTGTCTGGGGAACAATAAAAACATACAGTAGATAAGAGTTTTTGCCAGAGGATACCAAGGGTAAAATTACATACCCTAAAATCTTGGCAGTTAATGTAAAATATACAACCCTTGCAATTGCCCACGACAAGCAGCAATACCATGGAGATTGCCACAAAATTTGTAATAATACAAAGCACTTTTTTTTTTTGCTATGGATTATCTTTTTTTTCTTTTTTTTCTACAGCATGGTTTTTGTCACAGACATTTCCTTAATTGCAGCCTGTCACAATATATATTTTTAGATTGGCCATATTAAGGGAACTTCTGTTCAAATATGTCAACTGTATGAAATACGGGGTCAAATTCAAAAACATTTCAAACCCAGATCCCCATGGTAAAGGCTCTTGTGATCTTGTTTTATATTTGTCATGTATCCTCAAATTATTTTCTGGCAGAAAGTCGGATAGATAGATTTCTGTATAATTTTGCATGCTTTTACTATGACGATTTTTGCTTTGAAATATTCATGTGGTACATGTAATTCTTATACCTTAAAAATTATAATGATTTCTGTCATACAAGATGCTTGTTTTGATGGTCTAAAATAGATGATTGCAGGGATTGTAGAATTTTATTAAAATCCACTAGCCAATGGATCAGTGATTTGAAACATTTACTAGCCCAACATTGAATATCACTAGCCATGGGAGTGGGGCTACCATAATCTAGAAGCCCTGTCAGGCATGGCAATAGTAGTTATTTACTAGCCCAACATTGAATATCACTAGCCATGGGAGTGGGGCTACCATAATCTAGAAGTCCTGTCTGGCATGGCAATAGTAGTTATTTACTAGCCCAACATTGAATATCACTAGCCATGGGAGTGGGGCTACCATAATCTAGAAGCCCTGTCAGGCATGGCAATAGTAGTTATTTACTAGCCCAACATTGAATATCACTAGCCATGGGAGTGGGGCTACCATAATCTAGAAGCCCTGTCAGGCATGGCAATAGTAGTTATTTACTAGCCCAACATTGAATATCACTAGCCATGGGAGTGGGGCTACCATAATCTAGAAGCCCTGTCAGGCATGGCAATAGTAGTTATTTACTAGCCCAACACTGAATATCACTAGCCATGGGAGTGGGGCTACCATAATCTAGAAGTCCTGTCAGGCATGGCAATAGTAGTTATTTACTAGCCCTACACTGAATATCACTAGCCATGGGAGTAGGGCTACCATAATCTAGAAGTCCTGTCAGGCATGGCAATAGTAGTTATTTACTAGCCCTACACTGAATATCACTAGCCATGGGAGTAGGGCTACCATAATCTAGAAGTCCTGTCAGGCATGGCAATAGTAGTTATTTACTAGCCCAACACTGAATATCACTAGCCATGGGAGTAGGGCTACCATAATCTAGAAGTCCTGTCAGGCATGGCAATAGTAGTTATTTACTAGCCCAACACTGAATATCACTAGCCATGGGAGTAGGGCTACCATCATCTAGAAGTCCTGTCAGGCATGGCAATAGTAGTTATTTACTAGCCCAACATTGAATATCACTAGCCATGGGAGTGGGGCTACCATAATCTAGAAGTCCTGTCAGGCATGGCAATAGTAGTTATTTACTAGCCCAACATTGAATATCACTAGCCATGGGAGTGGGGCTACCATAATCTAGAAGTCCTGTCAGGCATGGCAATAGTAGTTATTTACTATACCAACACTGAATATCACTAGCCATGGGAGTGGGGCTACCATAATCTAGAAGTTCTGTCAGGCATGGCAATAGTAGTTATTTACTAGCCCAACATTAAATATCACTAGCCATGGGAGTGGGGTTACCATAATCTAGAAGTCCTGTCTGGCATGGCAATAGTAGTTATTTACTAGCCCAACATTAAATATCACTAGCCATGGGAGTGGGGCTACCATAATCTAGAAACTCTGTCTGGCATGGCAATAGTAGTTATTTACTAGCCCAACACTGAATATCACTAGCCATGGGAGTGGGGCTACCATAATCTAGAAACCCTGTCTGGCATGGCAATAGTAGTTATGTACTAGTCCAACATTAAATATTACTAGCCATGGGAGTGGGGCTACCATAATCTAGAAGCTCTGGATTATGAACGTCCCATAAGAAAGCATACATGTAGCGAGAAACTGGTCAATCATTTAGAAATCCAAGAAATACAGTATTCATGTATGGTCAGATATGTCGTTTTTAGATTGGCCACATGGCATACGCTTACGGTTACACACCACAAGAAATACAGTATTCATGTATGGTCAGATATGTTGTTTTCAGATTGGCCACAAGGCATACGGTTACACACCACCATTAATTATTCCATGCATTTCAATACAATTTCTTTGTCAGAATATATTATGTGAAAAATACAACACTATCGAGAGGGTTGTGTGACTACTCATTTTAGGGAGTGCTCTCAGCTGACAAGTACTGTGTAAAAAATCAACATAGGTCGACCACAATTGTTTTTGGTTAACAGCCCTCATGCCTGATGACAACCTTGTTGTTGTTATACAAGTAGCACTATACCACTTGCACAGTTGTTGTCACTTAGTCCTATGTATAGCAAGTAGCTTCAAACCCATGGGTTATTTAAAACCCTACGTGTCAACCTACGTGTCAACCTACGTGTCAACCTACGTGTAATCATCGAAGAAAGATTTCAAAAAGCATATAAAAAATGTGTAGTATTTCATTCATGAGGAACTATTTCCTAAACTGAACTATATTAAGTTGCTACAACAAGTAACGACTCAACAAATGGTGGTGTGTTGTGTTAAATTAAGGTCTCTCGCTACATTTATACAAATACAGATGGGTTTTTATACAACCAAGATGGCTATGTTTTTCAATATATATGTTCTTTGTAATAACATCCAGGAATTTATAATTAAAAAGTGCTTGAATCTTGCAGAAACCAACTTTAATTTTAAAAAAGAAGATACAAATACAATAAACTTATTATGTTTATAAAATTTGAAAGCTAAAACCAAAGAAACAGATATACCTACGTGAGATGTTGGTTTATGGAGACAAGAAATTGTGGGCAAGACTTGAAATTAATTTTGTTGCTTGAGAAGCAATTTCTGATTCTCAAATTTGACTCTGGAATCAAATTGTAGGAAGTGAGAAGCAAGTTCCGCAACCAGTATTAGAATGTTTCAACGGCACCGAGGAAGGCTTTAGCCTCATGAACAAGAACTTACGATTCAATTTCATATTATCGTTCTAAAAATTAGTAATTTTGGATACATCTGAAATAAACTGAAATAAACCGAAAAGCAAAATCGACTTGGGTTATCGGAAAGCAAACTGTACATGTTGTATGGCATTTTTTTTATTTGCTACCTGTCAATTCCGAGGCTTGGTGGATTTAGAAAAAAGAAAAAAACTTTAATGAATGTGTGCAATTAATAACTTACTAATTTATTAGTGAACATGTGTGCAACCTGCAGTTGTTAAAGAGACTATTCTGAACTTGCTGCTGCTGTTGTAGCACTGTTTTTAACCAACTGAGCATTATATTTAATATTTTATAAAATTATATTTATAAGAAATGAATTTTCTTGTTTAGGATATCGGTGTTTGTACGTGTATGTAGGGCCTCCACAAGTCCAAAATATCGAATACTCGAGGTTCAAACTCAACCCAGACCTGAGTACCCGACACTTACACAAGATGATAATGAGACTAAGGAATAAAGTAAAATAGCATTATGCATCTTAATTCTAGTGCTGAACATGAATGCCAAATCATGCCACTGTATTGCATTTTACACATTCGACTGTTGTTCCCGCCCCCAATGTCTTGTAGCTCTGTAAAGTAACTGATTGCAAGCATGTGGCAAAATGACGTAAACAAATCTAATTAAATGAGATAGTGCTCTTCCTTGCATGGGTAGTCTTGCTAGAGACCGCCCGTGTCCGAGTACTCGTGGAGACTACATGTATGAACACAAAATGTTTCATATCGTCTGAATGTTTCTGGAAGCCACGATTAGATTTTACCTCACAACAACTTCGTACATACAAAAAAATATTTATTACAAAATAAACTGAAATTCTAGCTACATATACTAGCTTGACGAGGAACACCATGAATATACAGGCACTGATATTCTAAACAAGAACATGTATTTAACTTGTCATTTTAACAGTTAAGTAGAAATATTTTACAATGGGAGCAATCTCAGGACAGTGTTTTTAATGCTATAGTAATGTTTTAGTTTTTAAATCTGCTGGTAGTCTTTGAAAATGTTGGAAATGGGCTTTAAAGGTGCTTAAATTAAAAAATGTTTTTACACCTGTATATGATTTTAATACAGTATGTATATATATTACAAAATTGTAGATTTTTGAAACAGTTGTGTGATCCTAATATTACACGTCATATTTTCATTGTATATATCAATACATGTACCAGAATACATTTGTATATATTCATGTATATATATATATATATATATAAATTAGAACTTTGTACAGTTTTGTTTGTAAAACAATGACCTTGCCATTGATTTTGGAGCCATTAAAACAAGGGGAGCATCAGTTCCCTGATTCTGGTGTGCAATTCCTGATATACACACGTAGTCTTTTTGTCTTGATTTGCAGACTTCTTTGGGACTTTGAAATTCAAATAAATTATTGGAGATCAACTTTGATTGTTTCTGTCCCAAACAGTGCTCCACAAGCGATATATTAAAGGCTGTGGTACATGCCATCCAGTCTCGAGGAAACTAC
This sequence comes from Gigantopelta aegis, assembly GCF_016097555.1. Taxonomy (NCBI): domain Eukaryota; kingdom Metazoa; phylum Mollusca; class Gastropoda; order Neomphalida; family Peltospiridae; genus Gigantopelta; species Gigantopelta aegis. Next base: position 2,075,548 of record NC_054699.1, read on the forward strand.
ATTTAAAAGATCCTTTGCTGGGGTTGTTATTTTTTTAATACATGTATATTTCAGAACAGCTGTCCAATAATTGGAGCCCCAAGAACATTTCACCCACCCATCCTCCATTAAAATCCTTCACGTTTGTTTAGTATATAAATACAAACCTACACCGTCATGATTCAAGTACATCCTCCATTAAAATCCTTTCACGTTTGTTTAGTATATAAATACAAACCTACACCGTCATGATTCAAGTACATCCTCCATTAAAATCCTTCACGTTTGTTTAGTATATAAATACAAACCTACACCGTCATGATTCAAGTACATCCTCCATTAAAATCCTTCACGTTTGTTTAGTATATAAATACAAACCTACACCGTCATGATTCAAGTACAGCGGCAGGACGTAGCCCAGTGGTAAAGCACCCGCCTGATGCGCCGTCGGTCGAGGATCGATCCCCGTCGGTGGGCCCATTGGGCTATTTCTCGCTCCAGCCAGTGCACCACGACTAGTATATCAAAGGCTGTGGTATGTGCCATCCTGTCTACGAGATGGTGCATATAAAAAAATCCCTTACTACTAATTAAAAAATTTAGCCGGTTTCCTTTCTACGGGGTGGCGTCGTGGTTAGCCATCGGTCTACATGCTGGTAGGTACTGGGTTCGGATCCCAGTTGAGGCATGGTTTTTTTAATCCAGATCCAAACCCTGAGTGAGTGCTCCGCAAGGCTCAATGGGTAGGTGTAAACCACTTGCACTGACCAGTGATCCATAACTGGTTCAACAAAGGCCATGGTTTGTGCTATCCTGCCTGTGGGAAGCGCAAATAAAAGATCCCTTGCTGCCTGTCGTAAAAGAGTAGCCTATGTGGCGACAGCTGGTTTCCTCTCAAAATCTGTGTGGTCCATAACCATATGCCTGATGCCATATAACCGTAAATAAAATGTGTTGAGTGCATCGTTAAATAAAACATTTCTTTTTCTTTTCCTTTCTAAGACTATTTCAAAATTACCATGTTTGCCATCCAATAGCCGATGATTAATAAAGCAATGTGCTCTAGTGGTGTCGTTAAACAAACAAACAAACAAGATTCAAGTACAATAAAACAATTATTCATATATTCCATATTTATTTTTCAGTTTTATAGCATACATGTATTGTCAACATTTCATTGCAATTCATATTCAGCAAATTTTACAAAATTAAATGTCTTTTTTTCCCATAAACGGATTCTATGAATAAAGAAATAATTTCTGATAAACATTGAGGATTTTTTCTAGGTCTTTAAAGTATGAAACGAAATTTAAAAATTAAAGAAAACAATTAATACATTTTTAGTAGTAGTAGGTTGGGATTTTTTAGGGTGTTTTTTTAACATGCAATGAGATGAATATTATAGATATACAATGTAACTGTAAACCAAGTTTCATTGATCCAGGACGAATAGTTCATGAGAATGTCGCTAAACACTAAGGCTGTCGTTGTTGGAGAAGTAAAATCAATATCTCGCCCAATCAACTTGGTCAAGGTGAGACAGAGAGAGAGTTCATGGGATGAAATTTTAATTATTATTCAACAATACAAAAAACTTCAAAAGACTGAGTAATTTGAAAAATTACAAACTTGGTCAACGTACATGTAGTTGTGATACATGTAATATCACACAAATATTCGGAATGCATTTCTGTAATTTTCAGTGAAGACCATTGCCTAAACTGGACTACTGTAGATCCTGAAATGATTGCGATCATATTATTGATGTTAAATTATCAAGTACGTTATTCGCATTAATAATATGACTCATTTATTTCTGTTTTATCTGTGCCACAGATCATAAAGAAAACACAAATTGGAATACCAATATATTTAATAAAGCACAACTTGAAGAACACAATTGATGGTGCACAATACAGTCTGATTATTCAAGTCGAGCAAGGTGCCAGCTACGTGTGATGGCTGCAGTGTGTTAGCAGGGGCTTAGCGTTAGCTGGACCTGGGGGGGGGGTTCGAATATGAACCAAGTGGACCTTTTCTATTTTGTTTTTGCACCACCAGAAATTTCATATGTATAAACCTGTATGTACCATTTGCTTCAGCTGGGGAGTTCGTCCAAACCCCCCCCCCCCCCCCAAGTCTATGCCCCTGGTGTTAGGCGAGTTTGTTAAAGTGGCAGACCCTAGTTTCAAACCGTAAAAATTGACACAAAGTTTAATTATTCTACAAACCTATAACACATTTGGATAAAGTTACAACAATGAGTTACAAGAGTCTGTGACTTTGAAATGGTGAAATACCCTCTAAAAATAGACTAAAACTCGACTCCATAACTGTTACTTCTCAGACGCACATGCGTTTTTTAAAATATGAGAAATGCATTTTGTGATATTAAAAACACCAGGATGACCAGAAACACTGGATATACGGAAATGGATAATCTAAACAATAAAAAGTAAAGTTTGATTTCAGTTATCAAAAAGGGCTCTAATAGTAAAAACATATGCCTTTGTGTTTATAAAAACTAGGGTCTGTCCCTTTAAGACAACCCAATCCACTGTGTGAGAATAGCAAGAGGTTATATTAAGCTGCTGTAACAGAATATTAAGTCAACCCGATCCAGTGTGTGAGAATAGCAAGAGGTTATATTAAGCTGCTGTAACAGAATATTAAGTCAACCCGATCCAGTGTGTGAGAATAGCAAGAGGTTATATTAAGCTGCTGTAACAGAATATTAAGTCAACCCGATCCAGTGTGTGAGAATAGCAAGAGGTTATATTAAGCTGCTGTAACAGAATATTAAGTCAACCCGATCCACTGTGTGAGAATAGCAAGAGGTTATATTAAGCTGCTGTAACAGAATATTAAGTCAACCCGATCCAGTGTGTGAGAATAGCAAGAGGTTATATTAAGCTGCTGTAACAGAATATTAAGTCAACCCGATCCAGTGTGTGAGAATAGCAAGAGGTTATATTAAGCTGCTGTAACAGAATATTAAGTCAACCCGATCCAGTGTGTGAGAATAGCAAGAGGTTATATTAAGCTGCTGTAACAGAATATTAAGTCAACCCGATCCAGTGTGTGAGAATAGCAAGAGGTTATATTAAGCTGCTGTAACAGAATATTAAGTCAACCCGATCCAGTGTGTGAGAATAGCAAGAGGTTATATTAAGCTGCTGTAACAGAATATTAAGTCAACCCGATCCAGTGTGTGAGAATAGCAAGAGGTTATATTAAGCTGCTGTAACAGAATATTAAGTCAACCCGATCCACTGTGTGAGAATAGCAAGAGGTTATATTAAGCTGCTGTAACAGAATATTAAGTCAACCCGATTCAGTGTGTGAGAATAGCAAGAGGTTATATTAAGCTGCTGTAACAGAATATTAAGTCAACCCGATCCAGTGTGTGAGAATAGCAAGAGGTTATATTAAGCTGCTGTAACAGAATATTAAGTCAACCCGATCCAGTGTGAGAATAGCAAGAGGTTATATTAAGCTGCTGTAACAGAATATTAAGTCAACCCGATCCAGTGTGTGAGAATAGCAAGAGGTTATATTAAGCTGCTGTAACAGAATATTAAGTCAACCCAATCCAGTGTGTGAAAATGTGCTATTACAAACAGGTGCTGGTACTGCAGTGCCCTTTATAGATATGATAGTTACACAACGCATCCACTGCATCCACTATATCCGTAGCAAAAAAAAATAACATGCTCTTGAAAATATATATATATATATATATATATAGACCAAAAAAAAGTTCCAGATATAATTAAAAACTCCATGACAATCTCCAAGTCATTGTCAAGTGCCGCAGACAATTGCAGAGGTTGATTGTAAGTTCCACTGTAGGTTTTAGAACACATCGATGGTGATGGTCATCCTATGAAGAGATATTTCTTACAGCCAGATATCGGAGGTGCAGTCACCGCCAGGATATCGAATCTCATGGGCGTAAACTGGACCCTGGGGCTCGGTTCCGAAATCTACGGAGAATTCTGTGTTGAGAGTCAAGCCACCTCGTTCTGTGTCCACGTCAACCTGCAGCAACATTGAGCCAGCTCTTTGGATGAAAAGAAAAGCAAAATGTGTGTTACATTGTTAATATTTTTTTCTGAAAGAAATTTGCAAAAAAAGTCTGAAATATTCTCTGTAGTATAGCCTAAGACAATTTATATAATTATGTGTAATAAAAAAACACGAATTATCCTTCACACGGCTAGTTCAAACAGAAATGCTGAGTTGTAATGTTAACAGGCTTGATTTTTTTTTGCATTTTACTTCCCCCCCCCCCACCCCCATTAGCTACGGCCCTGGTTCCAAACCAACGTAATCTTGAATCCGTCGCTGCTGACCACTATAGTTATTAAATGTACCGTGACATGTTGGGGTAGAACTGCTTGTCCCAGGCACTGTAGAGGGCAGTGGTCACGTACAGCCGTTTACCGTCCAGACTCAACTGAATCATCTGTGCTGCGCCTTCTAGTCGCTTTGACTTGATGTAAACAGAGTCGGGCTGTTTCTGCAAATTATTAATTAATTAATTATCCAGGGGAGACATTTTAATTGTGTGTGTGGGGGCGGGGGTACGGCAAGTGGTACTTTCGCTTTAATAACAATAATTAGGGAATCGATGCAAGCTGGAGTGTCACCAACTTTATTAAAAATTGAGATTAAAAATATTTAGCAAACTTTCACCAAACTGCCAATTTTGTTTAGCAAATTTGTATTTAAACACCCCCCCCCCCCCCCCCCCCCTTTTTGTTCAATTAATGATACATATACTCTATGGGATGTACAGGAAATGCATGATGGCAAACTAAGTAGGGAACCATGGAATATTTCTTGCCATCGAGAATATTCGATTTTCGGGACACAACTAAAAGCAAGGTGGACAGCCATGGCACTTGCCGTCGGTGCCAATGGCGGATCCAGAAAATTAATTTAAGGGGTGGGTGGCTCAATGACATGAGGTGGAATGCCAAGGGAACTTTGGGGGAGGTTTGGATGGGGATGAAAATTAATATATAATAAAATTATAACAGTTGCAAAATGTATGGGGGTGGGGGCGGGCCTTTGGGTGCTGTGGTAAATGTTCAACACTGATTATCAGTAACAAGGATCACCTCCACTTGTAAATGTTTAACTCTGATTATCAGTAACAAGGATCACCTCCACTTGTAAATGTTTAACTCTGATTATCAGTAACAAGGATCACCTCCACTTGTAAATGTTTAACACTGATTATCAGTAACAAGGATCACCTCCACTTGTAAATGTTTAACTCTGATTATCAGTAACAAGGATCACCTCCACTTGTAAATGTTTAACTCTGATTATCAGCAACAAGGATCACCTCCACTTGTAAATGTTTAACTCTGATTATCAGTAACAAGGATCACCTCCACTTGTAAATGTTTAACACTGATTATCAGTAACAAGGATCACCTCCACTTGTAAATGTTTAACACTGATTATCAGTAACAAGGATCACTGATTATCAGTAACAAGGATCACCTCCACTTGTAAATGTTTAACACTGATTATCAGTAACAAGGATCACCTCCACTTGTAAATGTTTAACTCCTCCATAAGTAATAACCATTTCAGTCAGTCAGAATATCTTAAGAACTCGATATTTTTCATAACTAACAAATTTGGATAAAGATGATCAAGAGTTTCTTCTTCTTCTTCTTCGTCGTACGCTCAGACAGGGACCCCAGTGGCTCGTCCAAAACCTGCTGTATTCCGTAGGTTCTCCAAGGGGCCGAAGAGTTTCTCCTTCAGGGGTTCATCTGAAGGCCAGACTGTTTTTCTCTGGTTCCGGTAGGTGGGACAATGTTGCAGGAAATGTTCCACAGTCATGGATGCTGTACCACACTGGCAGGTTCCACTGTTTCCCACTCGGAATTTGGTATACATGTGGTAGTTGAGTCTACAGTGGCCTGTTCGATCAAGAGTTTGAAATAATTGAATTTAAGATGAAATAAGCCGACTGGTACTTGGAAAGACTGATTGTGAACATGAAATACTAAAAAACAAACTGAGGAACTATGTTTCTAGTGGTTTAAAAAAATAATTTAACAAAAAAATAAAAGACTGCCTTGGAACTTTACATACATTTTCACCAAACTATTCAAGGAATTGCATTTTGGTGGTTGAAAAGACTAAATGACCAACAATTATCTATACCTTGAGTTCTTCGTCTGAGGTTACCTTGACAGGACCATCATTACAAATACTTCCGCCAAGGAAAATCTGAAACAAATAGTGCAGTACTTCGTATTAGGGCTGTTTCGATCGTACGAAGTATTAGGGGTTGGGGGTGTAACTGTATGATGATCCAATAGTACGAAGTGTTAGGGCTTGGAGGTGTACCTGTATGATGATCCGATAGTACGAAGTATTAGGGGTTGGGGGTGTAACTGTATGATGATCCGATAGTACGAAGTGTTAGGGCTTGGAGGTGTACCTGTATGATGATCCGATAGTACAAGTGTTAGGGCTTGGAGGTGTACCTGTATGATGATCCGATAGTACGAAGTATTAGGGGTTGGGGGTGTGTGTACCTGTATGATGATCCGATAGTACGAAGTGTTAGGGCTTGGGGGTATACCTGTATGATGATCCAATAGTACGAAGTATTAGGGGTTGGGGTGTACCTGTATGATGATCCGATAGTATGAAGTATTAGGGGTTGGGGAGGGGTATACCTGTATGATGATCCAATAGTATGAAGTATTAGGGCTTGGAGGTGTACCTGTATGATGATCCGATAGTACGAAGTATTAGGGGTTGGGGGTGTACCTCTATGATGATCCGATAGTACGAAGTATTAGGGCTTGGGGGTGTACCTGTATGATGATCCGATAGTACGAAGTGTTAGGGCTTGGGGGTATACCTGTATGATGATCCGATAGTACGAAGTATTAGGGCTTGGAGGTGTACCTATATGATGATCCGATAGTACGAAGTATTAGGGGTTGGGGGTGTACCTGTATGATGATCCGATAGTACGAAGTATTAGGGCTTGGGGTGTCCCTGTATAATGATCCAATAGTACGAAGTATTAGGGGTTGGGGGTGTACCTGTATGATGATCCGATAGTACGAAGTATTAGGGGATGGGGAGGGGTATACCTGTATGATGATCCGATAGTACGAAGTATTAGGGGTTGGAGGTGTACCTGTATGATGATCCGATAGTACGAAGTATTAGGGCTTGGGGGTGTACCTGTATGATGATCCGATAGTACGAAGTATTAGGGGTTGGGGGTGTACCTGTATGATGATCCGATAGTATGAAGTATTAGGGGTTGGGGATGGGTATACCTGTATGATGATCCAATAGTATGAAGTATTAGGGGTTGGGGGTGTACCTGTATGATGATCCGATAGTACGAAGTATTAGGGCTTGGGGGTGTACCTGTATGATGATCCGATAGTACGAAGTATTAGGGGTTGGGGAGGGGTGTACCTGTATGATGATCTGATAGTACGAAGTATTAGGGCTTGGGGGTGTACCTGTATGATGATCCGATAGTACGAAGTATTAGGGCTTGGGGGTATACCTGTATGATGATCCGATAGTACGAAGTATTAGGGGTTGGGGGTGTACCTGTATGATGATCCGATAGTACGAAGTATTAGGGCTTGGGGGTGTACCTGTATGATGATCCGATAGTACGAAGTATTAGGGCTTGGGGGTGTACCTGTATGATGATCCGATAGTACGAAGTGTTAGGGCTTGGGGGTATACCTGTATGATGATCCGATAGTACGAAGTATTAGGGGTTGGGGTGTACCTGTATGATGATCCGATAGTATGAAGTATTAGATGATGATCCGATAGTATGAAGTATAGGGGTTGGGGGTGTACCTGTATAGGGGTTGGGGAGGGGTATACCTGTATGATGATCCAACAGTATGAAGTATTAGGGGTTGGGGGTGTACCTGTATGATGATCCGATAGTACGAAGTATTAGGGCTTCGGGGTGTACCTGTATGATGATCCGATAGTATGAAGTATTAGGGGTTGGGGATGGGTATACCTGTATGATGATCCAATAGTATGAAGTATTAGGGGTTGGGGGTGTACCTGTATGATGATCCGATAGTACGAAGTATTAGGGCTTGGAGGTGTACCTGTATGATGATCCGATAGTACGAAGTATTAGGGGTTGGGGAGGGGTATACCTGTATGATGATCCAATAGTACGAAGTATTAGGGCTTGGAGGTGTACCTGTATGATGATCCGATAGTACGAAGTATTAGGGGTTGGGGAGGGGTACCTGTATGATGATCCGATAGTACGAAGTATTAGGGGTTGGAGGTGTACCTGTATAATGATCCAATAGTACGAAGTATTAGGGGTTGGGGGTGTACCTGTATGATGATCCGATAGTACGAAGTATTAGGGCTTGGAGGTGTACCTGTATGATGATCCGATAGTACGAAGTATTAGGGCTTGGGGGTGTACCTGTATGATGATCCGATAGTACGAAGTATTAGGGGTTGGGGGTGTACCTGTATGATGATCCGATAGTACGAAGTATTAGGGCTTGGGGGTGTACCTGTATGATGATCCGATAGTACGAAGTATTAGGGCTTGGGGGTGTACCTGTATGATGATCCGATAGTACGAAGTATTAGGGGTTGGGGGTGTACCTGTATGATGATCCGATAGTACGAAGTATTAGGGCTTGGGGGTGTACCTGTATGATGATCCGATAGTACGAAGTATTAGGGGTTGGGGGTGTACCTGTA
>NC_054699.1:2089292-2189292 GCF_016097555.1 Gigantopelta aegis
ATGGATTTTCTGGATCCGCCACTGATCGTTCTGGATTTCAGACAGATGTTACCCTAGTTGTCACTGGATGGGACTTTGGCATCATGGCAGTTTACATACAGATATCTGGTTTACACAGATGCCAGTATGGACAGTGCCGACAACCTACTGTACACACAGACTGTTTTGATCTTACAGCATCAGAGCTGCATTTAACGTGGGACAGAGACTCCCAGAAAAGACAAAAAAAAGTGTACTGTTTAATTTTAAAATGCATTTTTTGTTTTTATATACTAGTGTGTATGTATGTATGTATGTATGTATGTATATTACCTTGTTTGACGTGTTCAGGGTTGAATCCATTTCTCCAGCACTTTGGCGCACCCCATTCTGAGCTCAGCATGACATTGTGCCCTGGCTGGTACCAGTAGTCATAACCAAACTCCACAGCGGATTTCTCCCAGTTCCCTATTACATCAAACGTCTCCCCGTCCAAAAGAAAGAATCCTCCTAAATTCAAAGTAAATCTTTTAAATTCTGAGGCATTTTTTGTCAAAATATATTTGTTTAAAATTAATTAAAATATGCATCAATGACATACTTTATGCATAAAATCCTATTCTGGAACACAAATCAGTATATATATATAGTTTTACATATGATACAGATGTGGCTGTTGTCTACTATTTGTTATCCTTATAGTTAAAGTTACATTCTCTGGTTACCATATTATAACATCATGTACAAATGTGAAATACAAGCTCAAATGCACTTTTAAAAAAGTTGTGTGTGTTCGCTATGAACGGATATCATCAAACGTATACGCTTGATTCGTCGCCTGTGACGTGCGTTTGCCGATTTCAAATTGTAGGGTTCGTCTCAAAAAATTAAGAGAGAAATCTTGCGCTGTATGAAGAACGTTCGGTTGAGGATACGGTACTAGAGTCTTTAGTTAATACCGGTTTGATCTTGACAACGTATTATCGACAGTCGTACCTTCCTATTTCAGAATTGATATTTTATAAAGTGTTAGTAGAACTTTCAAAGTTTAGTTTGTATACTAGTAACACATTAATCATGTACATATGTTTAAACTAAAATATACTAAAGTAGACAATGAACATTTTCACTTCTTAATTTTACGTGTTAAAATCGACAAATTCAAATAAATATTTCATTTGGTAAGGGTAAAGTTGGGGGGAGGGGGGGGTGTTTAACGACATCAAAGATAAAGCATATTGATTTAATAATCATCCGACGCCATACAACCGTAAATAAAATGTGTTGAGTGCGTCGTTAAATAAAACATATCCTATTCTTCCTTCCATCTGCTGTTGGATGTCTAATATTTGGTAATTTTGACATATAATCTTAGAGAGGAATCGGGTATATGTGCAGGGGGAGGGTATTGGAGGTCAAATTTAAACCCTTACTTGCCCAAGCTTAAAAAAAATTAAAATGTATTTTTGGGGGGAGCATGGCCCCATATAAACTTCGCTTAACACAGTCTATAACCCCAACCCCGCTGAAATCCCTGCACACGCGCCTTGGAAACCCGCTACATTTTTTTTAGCAAGGGATTGTTTAAATGTACCATCCCACAGACAGGATATCACATACCATGGTCTTTTTGTATACCCGCCGATGGGGATCGATCCTAGACTGACCGCGCATTTCCATAAAACACCTTTTTAGGTCTAAGTAATGAATAAAAATAACATAGTCTTGAAAAATGTTACGTAAATCGAACACAGTACCCTCTTCGTCTACCCCTAGTGCGTTACGTAATTAGTAACACCCCCTTACATGTAACGCGTATGCCAACAGCTGGCCACTGTCAAAATTTCATGGCAAATCCCCCACTCACCGACCCCTGGAAAGGCGTTGTACCATATGTACATCTATGGATATAAATATGTTTTGGAGATATGAGACGACCCTTCAATCAAGACAGTTAAATTTGTTCAAAAATTGCGAAATCTCACGTGATCTCTTGTTGGGGAATTCTATACTTGTGATAAGCCAATGAAAACCGAGATCGGTACGAGCCCGTCAAAAGTGTTTCATTTTCAAAATCATGGCTTTGTTTTTGACCTGGATAAGCCAGCGTAGTGAAACCAATGCGGAGTGCGGCGTCATATATGCACCAAACGTAATTGGATTTTCTGTTCTATATACTTAAATAATAAAAATATTCCAGGGAATGTAGTTTTAACTTATACGTCATAGGTAGAAATCTTATCACTATTACAATACTATCACAATAGTGTTTTAACTATCACAATACTATTGTAATAGTAAAACTGGCCGCAATAGTCACCTCTAGATATAGGCAGAAATCCATATCTGATCGGTAGTGTTATTTCAGTAAACGGTATAGCTTTGACATCTTGGTCATCACCATGGGACAACCAATCAGATTGTTTTGTAATGTGCTGACATTAAAGGGCCTGGATCACCTGGATTTCCTTAATTGTAAAACTGAGTTGAAAGGCAGTAAATGTTTTAACATGGGCATGGGTCATCTTAAACTCGTTCCAGCCAGTGCACCACGATTGGCATATCAAGGGTTGTGATATGTGCTATCATGTCTGTGGGATGGTGCATATAAACGATCCCTTGCTACTAATGGAAAAAAGTAGCGGATTTCCTCTCTGACTGTGTCAGAATGACCATATGTTTGACATCTAATAGCCGATGATTAATAAATCAATGTGCTCTAGTGGTGTTGTTAAACAAAACGAAACATAATATTGATTATCTTAATCATTCAATGTTTGTTTGTTATCACTTGTTACTAAGTTTGGTGTGCAAATTGGTGATACCAGATTGGGGGGGGGGGGGGGGGGGGGGGACACGACAACTTGTTATCAGTCATTATCTGTGTGGTTGTAAACCATATATCCAACGCCATGTAACCGTAGTAAAAACATGTCGAGTGTGTTGTAAAATGAAACATTTCTTTCTTTCTTTCTTATCGGTCACGTTTTATGGAGGCGACTTTTTTTTTTTTACATTGTGCATTTCACTAACTCTTTTGTTTATTTTGTGTAAATTGACCAAAATGCAACTATACTGATATTTAATAGAAACTATACCAAAAATCACCATTGAGAGACTATTGCAGAAAATCAAAATATGTTGCTTGTTTTAAAAAAAAAAAAAAAAAAAAAAAAAAAAATATATATATATATATATATATATATATATATATATTCATGAGTATGGTCTTTTTGACATGTTGTGAACAAAATTTCATTCCATAAAAGCATAACCATATTTAACCACCATTTTATTTCCTAAAAATTCCTTTATCCAAATTACTCGTACAAAGGAATTTAAATTTAAAAAATTGGTATAGTTTCTTTTTGACGTCAGTATATTACATTAGTGCTTATTTTAGGTTGTAGTTTAGTTGCAAATTGCTTTGGTGGATTGACACAAATTTTGTGAACAGTCGTAAAAGTGCAGAAATACGGTAATGTCTGTTATGGAGAGTTTGCTCTAGCAGCATTTGTAATAAATGTATAAGTGTGATGTTCACCGAATCTGTTGCCAGTGTTCCCATCTCTTTTATTCTTTGATATATTTTTTTCTATATGTTTATAATACATTTATGGGGTCTAAAATCAACATTTTAGGAGATATAGGGCCTCAAAGTTGGTTTTGGTGGCCATATTGGATTTATGCTAATTAGCACCTTTTCCGGTGTCAGATTTTGGCGGATTTTGGATATAGTGTTCAGTGGGGTCATTTAAACAACATAAAACCAAAAGAATCTTCTGTTGCAATTTGTTCTAGCCTCAATCATATTTTTACTGGACTACTAGTTGCACTCTCGAAAACAAATATTGTACTGGCCAAGTATGAATTGTAGTAAGATACGGAGAGTTCTAATGTAAGTCCACCTATTACGGCCTGTTCTGGGCCATTACTTTTTTCTTTTCTTTTTTTTTTTTTGGGGGGGGGGGGGGGGGGGGGGGGGGGGGGGGGGGGTTAATTTATTGTCCCCAGACACAAGTATGACAGTGTCAGGGTTGGGGGCCCTGATTTCACTACGTTACATCCATGTTATAAGTACATATGAACATTATTTATATATATAATATAGTGTAATTAGAATCACTATAATAATATTAATAAGCATGAATACATGAAAACATGGAGTTCACTAATATGTGGGGTTAACAGTGAAGATAGAGGTAGAGGAAAGATTTGAAGGAAATGGTAAAGGGAGAAAAGAGAAGGTAAGGAAGGAAGAAGGAAAGAAAGAGTGAATTAAATACTTTAATTTCGAAAGAGAAAACATATTTGTATTGAAATACCTCTAGAACATTGTATTGCCATGTCTTGTTTCTAGGTATCTGGACCAAGGTGCCCAATATTCCTCAAATTCTTAAAATTTACAATTTTTGAGAAGTATATATTTTTCAATTTCTATTTTATCTTTTAAAATATTTAAAAAAGCATATATGTTAGGTCCATGTTTCTGCATTTTAGATCTATATATATATAGTATTTAACATTGATAATGAGCCAATTAATAAATACCATCTTGCTTTTTTCCCTCTTTATGATTCCAAACAAGACTGTCTGTTTATCGAGTTGTGTATGTTCGCCTTTGTCCTGAATCCATTGTTCAATTTCCTTCCATAAAAGAAAGACTTTAGAGCAGTCATAGAACAAATGCTCCAATGTTTCTGCTTTTCTATGACAAAAATCGCAAACATTTGATTCTATGTATTTTATTTTATATAAGAACGTGTTTGTCGTGATTATTCGATGTAGAATTCTATATTGAAACCACTGTAAAGTTGTATCTTTTAAACATATAAATGGTAAATTATACACTTTTTCCCACTCCTGTAATGATAGTATGAAACCTAAATTGTAATATTTTCTTTGGGAAGTTGGCACTATTGTTGATTTGTTTAAAATATTATACATTTCTTTGCACCCTTTTGTAGTTTTAAAAAATATAGGATTTAAGGTGTTAACCTGTTGGTTGTTGATACTTGACAATGTGCAATGCATAAAGGTTTTAACTGCTTTGATTAAAGATGCATGTTCTAAGAAGTTTGAATGTATGTGAAATTTAAATCTAAATGTTTCATAGGTTAAAAATCTACCATGTTCATCCATTAAATCTTGAATAAATATAACTCCATTTTTAATATAGTTTTCATAATATATAGGTTTTTGGTCAATAGTTATTTTACTATTAAACCAAATATTAATTCTAATTATTTCATTTTTACATTCGGGAATTAGTTTTTGTTGAATTAGCCACCAACTATGTAAAACATTTTCCAAGAAAGAGTTACTTATTTATTTATTTTTTGTATTTTGATAAAATAATCCCCACACGTAATAAGTTTTTGCACAGATAATTTTGTAGTAACTTCAAAATATGTTTTCCATTTTGCGTTAGTTGAAAATAGTCTGCTAATCCAGGTGGATTTTAAAGCTATTATAAAATTCAAGATATTTAGCATTTTTAGGCCACCATTTGAGTAACTTTGAGTTAAAACTTCGCGTTTTATTCTGTCTGGTTTATTTTGCCAGATAAAGTTAAAAAACATTTTATCTATTTGTTTTATCATTTTGTCTGGTGGGTTAGGCAGTGAAATTAGTAAGTGTGTTAATTTGGGAATAATTAAGGATTTTAAAACAACTATTCTACCGAACACAGTCAGTTTTCTTGTTGTCCAAAGTTTTATTAAATTTTTTATTTCATTAATTTTTATTTCATAATTAATTGTAGTAATTTGTTTCAGGTCAACTGAAAATTTTATTCCTAACAATTCAAAATGTTCTCCACCCCATTCTAATTTCCATCTTACTTGATGATAAACCTCTTTTTAGAACTTTTTACTGCCTATCCAAATGACTTTCGATTTCGAATAGTTTATCTTCAAACCAGAAGCATTAGCATACACATCTCGGATTTTTAAGGTATTCTCAAGGGATTTGGGAGATCTATCTAGAATAAAGTTTGTGTCATCTGCATATTGAGATAAGAGGAATTCCTCTCCACTAATTTTTAAACCATTTATATTTTTAGAATTTCTGATTAATATTGCGAGGATTTCTGCACATATAATAAAAATATATGGTGAGAGAGGGTCATCTTGTCTACATCCACGTTCTAAGTTGAAGCTTTCTGATAAAAATCCATTTTGAAGTACTCTTGAAGTTGAATTGTTATAGAGGGTTTTTATCCAGTTTTTAATAGATATTTTAAATTTAAACAATTCCAACGCTTTTTCGATAAATTTCCAAGAAAGAGAGTCAAATGCCTTTTCAAAATCTATTAATAATAACATACCAGGTGTATTTTGTTCTTCTGTGTACTGCAATATATCGTATATTAATCTTATATTTTCCCCAATATATCTACCTTTTATGAAACCAGTTTGATCACTTGCAATAAGTTTGTCTAATACATTTTTTATTCGATTTGCTATGCATCCTGATACAATCTTATATGTACAATTCAACAGAGTAATTGGCCTCCAATTCTTGAGAAATTGTTTTGGTTTATTTGGCTTTGGGATACAAGTGATCACGCCTAGTTTTTGAGTATTTGACATTTCAGAGTTTGACTCTTCATTGTGCAAAACAGTGATTCCATGAATATCTGTCTAGTGTCTTGTCTAAAAGAGGACAGCCACTCCGAAGGAGATCCTCGACAGTTCATCCCTCTTACATCGTCACAAAGAGGACCGCCAGTCCCAGACTAGTTTACTAAATCAAATCTAGCACAGGACAGAGCTAATTAGATAAGTATAAGAATAATGATTATAAACATTTATAATCTAGACTCGGGTCTCCAATGCTGTCACAAGCGTGCAATATGTACATGGTGTCGCAATGACGTTCAAGTCTAAGACTCCAGTCTTGAGTCTAGAATGTAGACTCTTTAAGGACCGAATTTACGAAGCCTCTTTTTTTTTAAATACAGGTGTTTAAGCACTGTAAACGTATGTAGTTACATGCGTGTAAACAGACTTTGTAAACGTATGTAGTTACACGCGTGTAAACAGACTTTGTAAACGTATGTAGTTACACGCGTGTAAACAGAATTTGTAAATTCTGGCCAAAACGTTTAGCAAGTACTGGACCATGGACCCCGTTCGACGAAGCGATCTTAGCGCTTATATCTCCTTAAGTGCATAAGACACGGGACTTAGGACTATACTGGAGTCAGGTCAGGTCAGGTCAGGTCAGGTCATAGGGTTTAGGGTTTAACGTGCAGATCCAGAGCAAGCTGTTGTAGCGCACGCCTGTCATGGGCGCAAGTGTTGGCCTAAGCCGGCTCCTTCGTCCGGGACAGGAAAAGGTGGGAGGAGGGACTGCCTAAACTGGCAGGTGCAAAAGAGCACCAGCAGCCCGACCAAGCATTTGTGGTGTTATTGAATTTTGAATGTCCCGTAGGATTAAATCAAAAATGAAAGGAATGCATGAGGTAATTTGGAGCAGTTCACTGAAAGAGTAAAAGGTTTAAGGTTCTAATATGAGCTACTATTCGGCAAACAAAATCAAAATTACTCGATAGCTCCTTTTACTCACATTGGAACCGTATACTGGAGTGGACTGGACCTACCTTTGTTGTTTCCTTCTGGGTCTCCCATGCAGCTGATCATCACCTGTCCGGAACCGAGACAGTGGCTGGTGTGTGGCGCCCCCAGTCCTGTCTTTGAATGCACTTCAGACGATTCCACAACCTACGGCAGTATATACTCAATATTTTGGTTGGATGTAGCAGAAGATCCAGTGGGAGGTCAAGAGAGTCTATACCCCCCCCCCCCCCCCCCCCCCCCCCCCCCCCCCCCCCCCCCCCCCTCTGCTCACGATGAAGGAAGGAAATGTTTTACTTAACGACACACTTGAACACATTTTAATTATTGTTATATGGCGTCGGACCACACAGATATTGAGACACGAAACCCACTGCTGCCACTTCATGGACTACTCTTTTCGATTAGCAGCAAGGGATCTTTAATATGCACCATCCCACAGACAGGATAGCACATACCACGGCCTTTGATGGCCAGTCATGGTGAACGGGCTGGAGCATGAATTAGCCCAATGGGCTCACTAATGGAGATTGATCCCAGACCGACCGTGCACCTGGCGAGCGCTTTACCACTGGGCTACGTCCCACCCCTTGCTAACGATGAATTTTGATTCCACTTATTTTAGTGTATTCTCCGCTAATTATTATTAAAGGGACATTCCCGAGTTTGCGGCATTGTAAGATGTTTCCGACTAATAAAATATTTCTATGATTAAACTTACATATCAAATATATTTTCTTGTTTAGAATATCAGTGTCTGTATATCCAATGTGTTTCTGGTCGTCTTAATATTTGTAAAAAGCCCAAACTGGATTCTGTCTTCAAATAATTTAGGAAATAAAATTGAATTTAACCTAGTACAAATATTAGAACAATCAGAAACACGTTTAATATACAGCCAGTAATATTTTATGCAGAAAAATATATTTGATCAGTAATTACAATCGTTAAAGTGTCTCTGATAGTCGATAACATGTTAAAAATTGCAGCAAACTCAGGAATATCCCTTTAAAGGTTAAATGAGAATACTGTTTAAACTGATGTTTTTTTGTCTAAAATATTTTTTAGGAAATAAAATGAAATTTAACCTAGTACAAATATTAGAACGATCAGAAACACGTTTAATATACAGCCACTAATATTTTATGCAGAAAAATATATTTGATATGTAATTACAGTCGTCAAAAAGTCTTTGTTAGTCGATAACATCTTAAAAATTGCAGAAAACTCAGGAATGTCCCTTTAATACTAGTATATAACTTGTGCGAAATGGCTGCATATAGACCAACCCCGCCTCCTCCCCCACCCCCAATTACAAATTCTGGATCCGCGCCCAGAAAGGGAAAATATATGCGTCTTGTTTTGTTTATAAGCGCGGTATCTAGCTCAGTCGGTAGAACGCTCGCCTGAGGTACGATGGGTAGCAGGATCGATTTCCCTCTCTCTCCAGTCCTAACCAGTACTTCACTGATAAAAAGCCGAGATGATTCGATGTGTGTGAGAGTCCAACTGAACTAATAGGGAATTTAGGTACATGAAAGGAAAGGAAAGAAACACTTATTGTCAAGCAGTGTTTGTGAGTGCCCCCCCCCCCCAAAAAAAAAATGTAAACAACCGAAAAATTTATTTTTAAAAAAAAGAGGAAAACCGTTTGACCCCCCCATAAAATAATATCCACTCCTCTCCCCAACTCCACCCCCCCCCCCCCCCCCCCCCCCCAAAAAATTAAAATAATAATAATACAACTACATTGTGTACGGTACTTGGTCACATGGAATTTCTCAAAACGGAGAGTGAAATGAAAATATAATGTCACTAAAGTCAAATCTAACTGACTTCTCTGATTTCACGTTTTCATCGATAGATCTAACAAGAGTCAACGTTATCTGGAGTCTTGACTAATCAAAACACCACTGATATAAACCTGACTGTAGTCATAACACAAAATGACAGAGACAAAATATATAGCGTTGGCTAATGTCAGATTATTGGAGATAAAGGCCGGGGTGTACTCTCGGTAGACTTAATAAAATATTATTTTGAGAGAGTGAGAGAGTGAGAGAGAGAGAGAGAGAGAGGGAGCAAATAAGAGGCGGTACGTAGATTGAATGACTGACTGGCAGATTGACAAGCGCACGGACGAATGAGCAGATGGATGGAAGATATTATAAATTGACAGATTGACAAACTGATTGACAGACAGATAGATAGAATTAGAACAAAACAAAAAGAAAGACCCAGACAAATACCTTATGTATAGTTGGCGCCCGTGGGTTTGTTCCAGTGTCTATGATGTACACTCGGTCACTGTTTAGACACGGCAGAACCATCCTGTTGCGACATTTCGATGGGTCGTCATAGCAACTGGAGCAGGCGTTCCATCCTGTGTGGTGAAGTTCGTCTGCTACATATGGCATGAACAGACGACTGACAACCTGTTGGCCAATCAGACGACGAGTAAAAGGCGGGAATGTTTTAAAACTTGGTTTGTGAATGTGGTGTTTAATCACAACAGAGGTCAGACGATCAGTGAAAACGCGGGACTGTTTTAAAATTAGTTTTGTCAGTGTTATGTTTAACCCAAAGAGAAACGAAACCGTTTTATCACATAACGTTTTGAAAACGATGACTCGGTTTTATTCATAAAGTAAAATTCAACTAGTCATGACCATTTTGTTAGTTAACATTTCTTTCTAAAATTTAGTAGGCCTATTTATTATATTTAAAAAATCAACAAAAAATTGTATTTATACCGAGGGACAAATGAAATGTTACACCAGTAAATTAGTGAACTATTTTTATCATTTTAAATAAAAAAAAGAGAGAGATTTATTACTTTTTCCAATGTGTATGTCTTATCTGCATGAAATAGTCATGACAACCTCGATTCGCAATCAATTGAGGTAGCGCTATCTTATCTAGGAAAGATGCGCACG
This sequence comes from Gigantopelta aegis, assembly GCF_016097555.1. Classification (NCBI taxonomy): domain Eukaryota; kingdom Metazoa; phylum Mollusca; class Gastropoda; order Neomphalida; family Peltospiridae; genus Gigantopelta; species Gigantopelta aegis. The sequence continues at coordinate 2,099,788 of NC_054699.1, forward strand.
TGAGTTTCGTGACATTCATTGTGTACACGTGCATCCGATTTTGATCGCCATTTTGGTAGAAATGCTTGTTAAGATACCTTCAAACAAAAATCCCATCAAATTCCTTTTCGAAGAAACCGTACAACAATGCCTCGTCTTGACAACAGTACCAGGGAACGAACAATTGATATGTTGCAGGCTGGTACAACGCAGGTAGACGTTGCCCGGCGACATCACGTGGCGAGGATCACCATTTTCCTGGCTATGACAGCAATATTTGATTACCAACACTACTGCTGACCGACCAAGATCAGGTAGACCTAGGATAACCACGCCGAGACATCACAGATTCACCCAGTCATGTCATCTGCGTAATCGTTTGGAAACGACTTCACATACTACATCTGTGATCACTGGTCTTCGCAGGATTTCTCCTAGAACTGTACGTCGTCGTTTGGCTGAAGCAGGCCTACGCGCAAGAAGACCCTACTGAGAACCTATGCCGACTTAACGTCACCGCCAACAACGTCTGGAGTGGTGGTGACGTCACTTGCGATGGAGGATTCGTGACTGGCAGTATGTCTTGTTTACAGACGAGTCTCAGTTTACTCTACGTCATGCTAAGGCCACGTCCGAGTGTATCGCAGAAGTGGTGAGAGGTATTCGGAACCTTGTGTCACGATCGTTTTGGGGATGGAAGAGTTATGGTGTGGGGCGGGATTACAAGAAACGGCCACACAGAACTCGTTTCATCAATGGAACACTAAACGCTCAGCGCTATCGAGAACAAATCCTTATTCCACACGTGTTACCGTTTATGGCCGCCAACGGAGGCACATTTCAGCAGAACAACGTTCGCGCCTACGTCGTAAACATCATCATCGACTTCGTCCGTCAACAGAAAGTGGATGTGTTACCGTAGCCGGCTCTCTCATCCGATCTCTCCCCGATTGAGTTCTGTGGGACCAGTTAGGCAGACATGTGAGAAGACTACGTCAGCAACCAGAAACATTGGCAGAACTTACTAACGTTTTGCGGCAGGTGTGGTAGCGTATCCCCATTGAACAGATCAACCGCCTGATAGCGTCTATGCGTCGCCGATGCCAGGCTGTAATCAACAAAAGGGGATCATTCGCCCGTTATTGACTTTGTGAGGGGGTAGTTTTGACAAAAGAACTGTGGTAACGCCGCTTCGAGCTCACGTGACAGCGACTAACTTGTCTTGTCTTTCCAGATTGACTCAACAATATTTCTTGCCGCATCAATTTATTTTATAATACAATTTTTTATTAATGAATTGAAATATATCGATTCTATATTATAATATACACATGTAACGTTTCTTCTGTCCCTCACTGTATATATTGATAAATCTACGGCAATGAAAAGTGAGAAAAGGGGAAAGCATTACGTAATGTTTAAGGGGAATGGACTTAACGGGAATGACGTTACACGGGGAACGGGAATGACGTTACACGGGGGACGGAAATGACGTTACACGGGGAACGGGATGTGAAAATGCTAGGTTTCATGTTGATGATGATGATAACTAGTTTAACGTGCCCATATACCACTAGGGTTTCGAACACGCCCATCCCGAGTCCGACCTCCGATAAGAGCGGTGGCCTGACTCGGGATGGAGGGGGGGGGGGGGGGGGGGGTGAAATTGGGCAGAATTTTGAAAATAGCAATTAGTAAAAAAGTTAATAGAATAAATAAAAAAAATAAAAAGGTTACAAGCCAAAAAAAAAAAGAATTGACTGCTCGGCCGAATATTTACATAATTTGGAGCATTTTAGAAGGACAGTCCAAAACTAAATAAGAGAAAGAAGAGAGGATCGGACTATTTAATAATATTTTTTAAAAAAAGAAGTAATTTCGACATAAAATTTTGAACGCAGATCTAAAAGTTTAAAGTCCGATCGATATGTCCACGCGAGTGGCCTCGTTAAGGCCGTTTGGGTGCACAGCTTAAAGGGACGAGATGGGTTGCATCCCGTCAAGAAAACCCCTAGATTGACAGTCGATAGACGTTGAAGGTTTAGTGCTGTGCTGAAATACAGATCTTGAGAAGCCGGATCCGTCTGAACGAGAGAGAGTATCAGACTAGGGTATAGTCCAGTCGTCATGGGTTGGTATAGTGGTGCGGACGGGACTGACTCCGAATGATACGAGATGGTATCACTATAAAGCAAGGTAAAGTCTAGAAGAAGAGTAGTAGGGGCCGACCCCGCTTCCTATTTCTTCTTAGAGTGGGGCGGTCAATCTTCCAGTGCTGCTAGGACAGGCTCGGACATGTAGAGACTAAACGCGAACAACCGTGGCGTTCTGCAGAATGGCCGTCATACAAGTCACGAAAAAAACCAAGTCGACAGTCAGACGGAGAAATGACGTGGAGGCAAGGAATCTCGCTAAAAAAGAATCCATCCAGGTGGTGCAGACTGTCGAAACGAGAAACGTTCCAGCGTTCAATCAGTTCCAATGGCCGCATACATCCCAGTAGTAAACTTCATTTCGCTGACAAAAACAACGAAATGAATGACCCCCAAGTCGAGCACACGAAAGCACGTGCAGTGTGCACAAGCGAAACAAACACGTCTTACCTCATGTAATAGAGTTCTTTCACATTCCAAGCCCGTAGCCAGGATTTTTGAAGGGGGCTTCTTTTTGGTATTAAAAGTGCACTTGCGAGCGTAGCGAGCAACACTTGGCTGGGGGCTGGCTGGGGGCTGCCTGGGGGGGGGGGGGGGGGGGCTCTAGCCTAGTTTGAAAGGGCACTTCAGAAAAAGGGGGGTTCGTTCGAACCCTACGAACCCCCCTGGCTACGGGCTTGCATTCCCATTGCGCATGTGCACGAATACTACCGTCCCTTGCCGAAATGGACGGTATCGAGGCTATATACAAATTGGGGGGGGGGGGGGGGGGGGGCATGATCGACAGTTGTCATGAGCGTCGTGAGTAGCTTCGTAGGAGCTGTGAATCTCTAGCGACTAACGTACATATTTCGTATAAGATGTTAAAATGGCTGCGAAAAACGGTCTACTAAAGTTTACATCGGAATGGTTTAAGAACAAAAGCAGTGAAACATTCAGTGAAACATTAACTTAGACGAAGTCTCTGGAGCCGCCTGTCAAGGGTATTTTAATAGCGCAAAATTAAAATATTCATACAATAAAATTAACTTTAGTGGAATGTGTTTGCTACTTTTAACAATTAGAATTATAGTTAAATATTCACGCGATTTACCAGTGATGTTTAATTCTCCACATGTATCAGTATTTAAAATTTAATAAAATATGCCTCCCCTTCCCCCTAAAAAACTAAACAAACCTAACTCACATAGACCCTTATCACAGCTTCATTTTCCCTTTATCGTTTCATTTAAAAAAAGACAGTCGTACAACTACTAATCAATGTTGCATGTCCATCCACAAATTATTTATTTATTTATGTATTTATTCACTTATTTATTTATCTTATTTTATTTATTATTTTATTTTATTTTATTTTTACTATCATTTATATCAGATGCATACAACTTCACACGCGAAAACCTACAACTTAGCATGACTCAGAAACCCGAGTAAACGCGGAAGTTTGCGTTGTTTGTTTTGAAGAATTTAGAAGATGACATCTTCTTCTTTACATGAAGATCAGTTTGCAGTAAACATATATATATCTGTATGTACAATAGTATTTGGTTACTAATTTGTATTTTGTACCTGTCAACATTGGTCGAGATCGTTAGCTATACCATCAGTACTTTGATACACATTTACAAGCATAGGGAGAAGGTCCTATATATCGATATGGTATGCAAGTATCACACGTTTTAATAACGTACATGATTATACATAACATAAAGTTCAGCAACTTTTCCAAAGTGGTAGACCCATGCAACCCGATACGATCCTAATTTGATGTTTTGTCTAACTTATGAATATTGTATATAACTTCAGGCCCGTAGCCAGCATGATTAGCGGGGTGGGGGGGATCGAAATTGTATGTAAACGGAACTCATCAAACGCGAGCGCCAAAGGCGCGGAGCCGTAGACGGGGGAAAGGGGGTTTCCCCAGATTTATATATATATATATATATATATATATATATATATATATATATATATATATATATATATATATATATATGTATAATCCCTTGCCAAACAATGAGATGACGCCGGTTACATTCGAGAATAATACACGAAATTTTGTTGCGAAATATACGTTAACAAGTTACATTAAGTTGTGGTATGCATGTAAAATGGCCTGGTCACAGAGCCACGACAAGAAACCGTTTGTTTTCAGTCGCACCAATGTATTTATAATAAATGATACTTCTTACATTCCACAAACAGGATAGCATACACGACGTCTTTTGGTGGATCATTGGTTGGGACGGGAAATAATCAAACCGACCCACTGAGGAGGATTGAACCTTCAGCAAATGGAACTTCAGACAGACGTTCTTGCTACGTTATCCCGGTTATTTGGGGACAAGGACTTTTATATGTAAAATCCGATTTTTTTTTCATTTGAGCGGAACTCTCAATCCTGTATGGGGAGATTGTCCGATATCCCGACCCCCCTCCGGCTACGGGCATGACATGGTACTTAATATGTTTACTTCAAACGAAGTATCTTATGACTGGTACCTTATGACTGCGCATAATAAACCCCCATGAGTTTATAATAAAGAGACATTACTGAGTTATATTATACCTATATTATCAAACTGTCGGCTAGTCTTATATGAGGCTAAATAAAACTTACATCTTTCTTAGGTTAAATAATCTCGCTTCGAATTTAAATAGCTGTATATGCAATACAGTTACATTTCTGACCATTCTTAGGTCGGTAGCAACCGAGACGTCGGAGGGGGGACTATAGCCCCACTTTTATAAACCCGGTTTAAAATATGGCTTTTGCCCCCCCCACCCCCACCAACTAGACATGTGTTCCCCCACTACAAATTGTGCCTCCTCCCCTCCCCCAACTCCAGATATCGTTCCTACGGGCCTGATTCTAATGTTTTATATACCATAGCTCAAATTTCATATGTATCATTTAATTTTATTCCAAATACCGAACAAAATTTTAAATAACTTGGTGAAAAGAAATCCCGACAAGAATCCTGAATGTATTTATCTGTATAATGCTTTATAAATATTTAAATAATGTTAAATACAATAAATATCTGCATACATACACGCGCGAACACATTAATATTATTTCAGCCTATATCCGATATTTATTGCGTACGAATCCGAACCGATGGTTTGTCGAGCGTTAACAACCAAATCTTTTTTTATTTTGTGATAAGCAATAATTCACAAATGTCTCCAATAAGTCTTGTTAATTGTCGGCAGAATTTTCGGGTTCCCTACCGATAGAATAATTAATCATGGAGATATTCACATTCCTTTTGCGTGGCTTCCTATTGTCTATGCCCCCCAACTTGTCCACAGGTCTATTTTTGTGAGATCTCGCGTGAGTTCGCGGTTTGCGTCCTCAAATTACCCCGCAAATTGAAAATAGCTGACGGAGTGATCTCGTTTTTATTTTTATCTTTTAAATATTTCTCTACAAAATTAGACTTCTTTATATTGATGTTGGCAAATATACACGTGCTACTTTATTTTTTTATTTCACCTAACAACAACAACAAAGAATGGAACAAAGAAAGAAGCGTAAAAAAGCTTAACATAATATTTACATCCTCATTAAGCGTACGAGCCGGGGAGGGGGCCAGGGGATTCTACCCTCAATATCAGGGACGTAGCTAGCAGGGGGGCGGCAATTGCCTGAATATTAGTTATAATCCATGTAAAAATGCGTAGTGATTCGTTTGCAACCCTATATAGCTGTTTGGTAGTAATGCTAATATGAATAAATGTTGTTATCCAGATTCGGGCAGTTTCGTTTAATTTTGCCAAAAGCCAGCCTGCTCCCCTACAAAGATGGGAGCCCGTACGCCTATGATTGCGACATTTTCCTGACAATAAAAGTGTCAGTTTATGGTTTGAAAGTGGCCCTTTTGTCTGTCCGGAGAAAACCCTAAACTATTTGTGCTCTGGTTCTTTTCCTCTTTTTCTTTCTTTTTTTAATAGTCTAAATACGGACCTGTTATTGTTGGCTATGAAATCGTCCGGGCATAAAATTTTCCACTGACGTATAGCCTAATTTCATTGCAGCATAAACACTGGGTCACGGTGATTTCTTCAACTGGAACATTAGGGCCAGCGTTAGGTTGGAGTTTGTGTTAGTTTTACACTTAGTATAAACATTCCGGAGTAACATGAAGCGCAGTTGCAATATAGCCTACATATATTATGACCAGGCTGACTCAAAATACTTTGACATTTTTTTTCCATATGGGATGTAGGGTCTCCACGAGGACTCGAGTACTCGGGTACGGGCCAAGACTAGCAATACTCGCGTAGCCGTGCAAGGAAGAGCACTATCATTTAATAATTATATATATATATATATATATATATACATATACACACGTCAGTTTTCCACATTCGTGCCGCCGGTTACATTATAGGGCTATAAGACATGTAGTGGAAACAAAAGTCGAATGTGTGGATGCAATACAATGGCATGATTTGGCATCCATGTTCAGCACTGGAATTAAGATGCATAGTGCTATTTTACTTTATTCCTTTATTCATTTTTATTTTGTGTAAGTGTCGGGTACTCGGGTCCAGGGCCAATATTTTGGACTCGGTGGAGGCCCTGATGGGATGCCGTGTACTACATACTTGGCAGAACGTGGGCGACTGCGGGTCCACGTCGATGGTGGCCAGGTAGTCGGGGCGGTCTTTCTCGGGTACAATACAGGGGATGTACAGCAGTTTTTCTCGCGGTCCTTTCATCGCTTCCAGAGGGGTGGCGTAGCCGGGTCCAGCGCAACATTCTGTGGGAAAACAAGTTTAGCAGTTTATTTCTATTCATTCTATTAACACCCTAGGTTGCTTGTTTGCTTACACTTATTTTTTAGTTCGAGTTACCTCCAGCCCTCCCCTTATTGATATCGATATGTCACCTCCAGCCCTCACCTTGTTGATATCGATATGTCACCTCCAGCCCTCACCTTGTTGATATCGATATGTCACCTCCAGCCCTCCCCTTGTTGATATCGATATGTCACCTCCAGCCCTCACCTTGTTGATATCGATATGTCACCTCCAGCCCTCACCTTGTTGATATCGATATGTCACCTCCAGCCCTCACCTTGTTGATATCGATATGTCACCTCCAGCCCTCACCTTGTTGATATCGATATGTCACCTCCAGCCCTCACCTTATTGATATCGATATGTCACCTCCAGCCCTCACCTTGTTGATATCGATATGTCACCTCCAGCCCTCACCCTCACCTGTTGATATCGATATGTCACCTCCAGCCCTCACCTTGTTGATATCGATATGTCACCTCCAGCCCTCACCTTGTTGATATCGATATGTCACCTCCAGCCCTCACCTATCGAGTCCCTCCAGCCCTCCCCTGTTGATATCGATATGTCACCTCCAGCCCTCCCCTTGTTGATATCGATATGTCACCTCCAGCCCTCACCTTGTTGATATCGATATGTCACCTCCAGCCCTCCCCTTGTTGATATCGATATGTCACCTCCAGCCCTCCCCTTGTTGATATCGATATGTCACCTCCAGCCCTCACCTTATTGATATCGATATGTCACCTCCAGCCCTCACCTTATTGATATCGATATGTAGGTTATACATATCAATATCAATAAGGGGAGGGCTCGAGGTGACATATCAATATCAATTAATTCTGAATAAAAAATATTGGTAGTAAATCTTAAGGCAGAGACGAATTTTACTTGTAGAATGCAGGAAATTGTATTTCAGGACATCTAGTTTTCAACATTTTATGGGGGAGCATACCCCGAAACCCCTATAAACTTTGCTTTGCGCCCTCGATCTCAGTCAGTCCACCCACCTCACCCCCATGTCTACTTTCTTCCGCCAATGCCTGTGTTAAGTGACAAAGTTGGCGGCCTCCATTTTGCTTGTATTTATGGAATTCATCTTTGTAAGCACTATTTAGAACTATGTGTTTACCGTTGTCGACGGGACCTGAATGCAAAAAGGTCCTTGCAAAATGCGACATTGAAGGCTGTCGGCGGTGCAGATGAAAAGTGGAGAAACGATCAGGAACGATCGAAAACCGTTAAAAAGGCCTTCCTTATTATATTATAGAATTGATAGAAACGATTAATAAACATCAACTTTACCCAGTACCAATGATGGTTGCAGTGGCGTAGGCAGGATTTTGTATTGGGGGGGGGGGGGGGGGGGGGCATCTGGCAGCCAAGTAAACATGATATCGAGTACGCCACTGATCACACCTAAATTTCCCGGGATTGGGGGTGGGCATGGCCATGGCCTCCTGCCCCCCCCCCCCCCCCCCCCCCCCCGGCTACGCCACTTGGTGGTGATGATGATGGTGGTGGTGGTGGTGTGTGTGTGCGTGTGTGCGCGTGCGTCCGTGCGTGCGTGCGTGCGTGTAATTGTGTGTGGTAATAATAATTTCTGATTCACAGGACGTAAAAAGAAAAGCAAACCGTTAAACTTTTGGATATAAAAACAAATTTATGAGCAATTTGTAAAATTATTGATCAAGATATAAATCAGACAGCAATACTCACCATCCATTGTGAAGAATGAAATTTGAAATAAGATTTTCCTGTTTTAGTTTATTCCACTGATTAGAGAGCCCTTGTGTACATATAGATATGTTAAATAACAATTTTGAACAGAATGTCGTCTGTTCATGGAAGAAGTTTAAAATTATATTTTCTCTTTTTTATCCTACAAAACGAGTCTCCATCTAATAGAGACAGATTAAGAAAATACACAGTTTAAAATGGAGGCTAGTACGGGTTATAACAGGATATTATAATATAGTGAAAAAAACAGGTTTAAAACTGGGTCCATTAACCCGCACACGGGCGTTCAGTGAGGTGTGACCGGTGACCGTCATATAGAATCCTATTTATTATTACTTATTGGTGGAAATGTTCAAAAGCTGCATATAGGTGTAGCTGGTGGTGCGTTTCTAATTAATTCCACTCCACCACTGTCCAGTAAACCGGACATTACCCTCAGGATAGCATATTGAGAAAAGAAAAACAACTCCATGTTGGCCATCTCATTGAAATCTGGACTGAGTTCAATAGCTAATGTCGAACATAAAAGCGCTACTTTTAAACTTTTTTATTGTTGTTTTTGTATTATTTGTGTTTGTTGTTGTTGTTGTTGTTGTTTTTTGCACTTCACGTCAAACCAAATAACCACATCGGGAACCAATCGAATCGTTGCAAAGAGCGTTAACTGCCCGCTGTTGATGAACGTATACCTACGCTGCGTTCAATACACATAACGCGTTTGGTCGCGACCTCCCGGCCTTTCTTTTATAACCAAACGGGGAAGGATGGCTGCCCCTCTTCCTAAAAAATCAAGTTCCTTTTTAAACACAATTCTAAAAATGAAAACAATTTATTTAATCATATATATATGCCTAATATTATGAACAATGTTAATTAATAGTGTAGTCTTCAGTATCAATAAATAAGAGTTATGAAGTGCCTATTTTAGGAGTTTGTTTATACATGCGCCCCTTTTCTTTTTCTTTTTTTTTTCCCTTTGGTGTCCCATCTCAGCTCCTCGCAGACGACTGACCGGGACGAACCCGGCCGACCCGTGGGGATGTGCCCGTCTGTAGCGGACAAATCTCCTGGTCAAAGGCAAAGTCTCAATAGATCGCAGTGAGGTGGCTGCTCTACTAAGTACGACACCCCGACCGAGAACTAAGTCGTCTGCGAATGATTTCTCCCCCCCCCCCCCCCCCCCCCACCTTATAAGCAATATCCAGTTATAACGGTTTAGATCTACACTTTAATCTTTAAATGTTTGCATGCTTAGACATGTAAGCAATGACCTGTTATTGTCCAGTTATAACGGTTTAGTAATCGTAACAAGTGGGTTAATACGAGATATTAAAGAAGTACACGCTTACAGAATGTGTAAGTTGAATGTCCCTTTAAAGTCTGTTAAATGAGAATACTGTTTAAACTGATGTTTTTTGTTTATTGATTTCCGTGTACACGCTTACAGAATGTGTAAGTTGAATGTCCCTTTAAAGTCTGTTAAATGAGAATACTGTTTAAACTGATGTTTTTTTGTTTATTGATTTCCGTGTACACGCTTACAGAATGTGTAAGTTGAATGTCCCTTTAAAGTCTGTTAAATGAGAATACTGTTTAAATGAGTTTATTGATTTCCGTGTACACGCTTACAGAATGTTAAAATGAATACTGTTTAAACTGATGTTTTTTTTGTTTATTGATTTCCGTGTACACGCTTACAGAATGTGTAAGTTGAATGTCCCTTTAAAGTCTGTTAAATGAGAATACTGTTTAAACTGATGTTTTTTTGTTTATTGATTTCCGTGTACACGCTTACAGAATGTGTAAGTTGAATGTCCCTTTAAAGTCTGTTAAATGAGAATACTGTTTAAACTGATGTTTTTTTGTTTATTGATTTCCGTGTACACGCTTACAGAATGTGTAAGTTGAATGTCAGTCTGTTAAATGAGAATACTGTTTAAACTGATGTTTTTTTGTTTATTGATTTCCGTGTACACGCTTACAGAATGTGTAAGTTGAATGTCCCTTTAAAGTCTGTTAAATGAGAATACTGTTTAAACTGAAACGGATGTTTTTTTGTTTATTGATTTCCGTGTACACGCTTACAGAATGTGTAAGTTGAATGTCCCTTTAAAGTCTGTTAAATGAGAATACTGTTTAAACTGATGTTTTTTTGTTTATTGATTTCCGTGTACACGCTTACAGAATGTGTAAGTTGAATGTCCCTTTAAAGTCTGTTAAATGAGAATACTGTTTAAACTGATGTTTTTTTGTTTATTGATTTCCGTGTACACGCTTACAGAATGTGTAAGTTGAATGTCCCTTTAAAGTCTGTTAAATGAGAATACTGTTTAAACTGATGTTTTTTTGTTTATTGATTTCCGTGTACACGCTTACAGAATGTGTAAGTTGAATGTCCCTTTAAAGTCTGTTAAATGAGAATACTGTTTAAACTGATGTTTTTTTGTTTATTGATTTCCGTGTACACGCTTACAGAATGTGTAAGTTGAATGTCCCTTTAAAGTCTGTTAAATGAGAATACTGTTTAAACTGGTGTTTTTTTGTTTATTGATTTCCGTGTACACGCTTACAGAATGTGTAAGTTGAATGTCCCTTTAAAGTCTGTTAAATGAGAATACTGTTTAAACTGATGTTTTTTTGTTTATTGATTTCCGTGTACACGCTTACAGAATGTGTAAGTTGAATGTCCCTTTAAAGTCTGTTAAATGAGAATACTGTTTAAACTGATGTTTTTTTGTTTATTGATTTCCGTGTACACGCTTACAGAATGTGTAAGTTGAATGTCCCTTTAAAGTCTGTTAAATGAGAATACTGTTTAAACTGATGTTTTTTTGTTTATTGATTTCCGTGTACACGCTTACAGAATGTGTAAGTTGAATGTCCCTTTAAAGTCTGTTAAATGAGAATACTGTTTAAACTGATGTTTTTTTGTTTATTGATTTCCGTGTACACGCTTACAGAATGTGTAAGTTGAATGTCCCTTTAAAGTCTGTTAAATGAGAATACTGTTTAAACTGATGTTTTTTTGTTTATTGATTTCCGTGTACACGCTTACAGAATGTGTAAGTTGAATGTCCCTTTAAAGTCTGTTAAATGAGAATACTGTTTAAACTGATGTTTTTTTGTTTATTGATTTCCGTGTACACGCTTACAGAATGTGTAAGTTGAATGTCCCTTTAAAGTCTGTTAAATGAGAATACTGTTTAAACTGATGTTTTTTTGTTTATTGATTTCCGTGTACACGCTTACAGAATGTGTAAGTTGAATGTCCCTTTAAAGTCTGTTAAATGAGAATACTGTTTAAACTGATGTTTTTTTGTTTATTGATTTCCGTGTACACGCTTACAGAATGTGTAAGTTGAATGTCCCTTTAAAGTCTGTTAAATGAGAATACTGTTTAAACTGATGTTTTTTTGTTTATTGATTTCCGTGTACACGCTTACAGAATGTGTAAGTTGAATGTCCCTTTAAAGTCTGTTAAATGAGAATACTGTTTAAACTGATGTTTTTTTGTTTATTGATTTCCGTGTACACGCTTACAGAATGTGTAAGTTGAATGTCCCTTTAAAGTCTGTTAAATGAGAATACTGTTTAAACTGATGTTTTTTTGTTTATTGATTTCCGTGTACACGCTTACAGAATGTGTAAGTTGAATGTCCCTTTAAAGTCTGTTAAATGAGAATACTGTTTAAACTGATGTTTTTTTGTTTATTGATTTCCGTGTACACGCTTACAGAATGTGTAAGTTGAATGTCCCTTTAAAGTCTGTTAAATGAGAATACTGTTTAAACTGATGTTTTTTTGTTTATTGATTTCCGTGTACACGCTTACAGAATGTGTAAGTTGAATGTCCCTTTAAAGTCTGTTAAATGAGAATACTGTTTAAACTGATGTTTTTTTGTTTATTGATTTCCGTGTACACGCTTACAGAATGTGTAAGTTGAATGTCCCTTTAAAGTCTGTTAAATGAGAATACTGTTTAAACTGATGTTTTTTTGTTTATTGATTTCCGTGTACACGCTTACAGAATGTGTAAGTTGAATGTCCCTTTAAAGTCTGTTAAATGAGAATACTGTTTAAACTGATGTTTTTTTGTTTATTGATTTCCGTGTACACGCTTACAGAATGTGTAAAAGTTGAATGTCCCTTTAAAGTCTGTTAAATGAGAATACTGTTTAAACTGATGTGTTTTTTGTTTATTGATTTCCGTGTACACGCTTACAGAATGTGTAAGTTGAATGTCCCTTTAAAGTCTGTTAAATGAGAATACTGTTTAAACTGATGTTTTTTTGTTTATTGATTTCCGTGTACACGCTTACAGAATGTGTAAGTTGAATGTCCCTTTAAAGTCTGTTAAATGAGATTTCCGTGTACACGCTTACAGAATGTGTAAGTTGAATGTCCCTTTAAAGTCTGTTAAATGAGAATACTGTTTAAACTGATGTTTTTTTGTTTTATTGATTTCCGTGTACACGCTTACAGAATGTGTACACGCTGTACAGAGAATACTGTTTAAACTGATGTTTTTTTGTTTATTGATTTCCGTGTACACGCTTACAGAATGTGTAAGTTGAATGTCAGTTTGTTAAATGAGAATACTGTTTAAACTGATGTTTTTTTGTTTATTGATTTCCGTGTACACGCTTACAGAATGTGTAAGTTGAATGTCCCTTTAAAGTCTGTTAAATGAGAATACTGTTTAAACTGATGTTTTTTTGTTTATTGATTTCCGTGTACACGCTTACAGAATGTGTAAGTTGAATGTCCCTTTAAAGTCTGTTAAATGAGAATACTGTTTAAACTGATGTTTTTTTGTTTATTGATTTCCGTGTACACGCTTACAGAATGTGTAAGTTGAATGTCCCTTTAAAGTCTGTTAAATGAGAATACTGTTTAAACTGGTGTTTTTTTGTTTATTGATTTCCGTGTACACGCTTACAGAATGTGTAAGTTGAATGTCCCTTTAAAGTCTGTTAAATGAGAATACTGTTTAAACTGATTTTTTTTGTTTATTGATTTCCGTGTACACGCTTACAGAATGTGTAAGTTGAATGTCCCTTTAAAGTCTGTTAAATGAGAATACTGTTTAAACTGATGTTTTTTTGTTTATTGATTTCCGTGTACACGCTTACAGAATGTGTAAGTTGAATGTCCCTTTAAAGTCTGTTAAATGAGAATACTGTTTAAACTGATGTTTTTTTGTTTATTGATTTCCGTGTACACGCTTACAGAATGTGTAAGTTGAATGTCCCTTTAAAGTCTGTTAAATGAGAATACTGTTTAAACTGATGTTTTTTTGTTTATTGATTTCCGTGTACACGCTTACAGAATGTGTAAGTTGAATGTCCCTTTAAAGTCTGTTAAATGAGAATACTGTTTAAACTGATGTTTTTTTGTTTATTGATTTCCGTGTACACGCTTACAGAATGTGTAAGTTGAATGTCCCTTTAAAGTCTGTTAAATGAGAATACTGTTTAAACTGATGTTTTTTTGTTTATTGATTTCCGTGTACACGCTTACAGAATGTGTAAGTTGAATGTCCCTTTAAAGTCTGTTAAATGAGAATACTGTTTAAACTGATGTTTTTTTGTTTATTGATTTCCGTGTACACGCTTACAGAATGTGTAAGTTGAATGTCCCTTTAAAGTCTGTTAAATGAGAATACTGTTTAAACTGATGTTTTTTTGTTTATTGATTTCCGTGTACACGCTTACAGAATGTGTAAGTTGAATGTCCCTTTAAAGTCTGTTAAATGAGAATACTGTTTAAACTGATGTTTTTTTGTTTATTGATTTCCGTGTACACGCTTACAGAATGTGTAAGTTGAATGTCCCTTTAAAGTCTGTTAAATGAGATTGATACTGAATGTTAAAATGTCCCTTTAAAGTCTGTTAAATGAGAATACTGTTTAAACTGATGTTTTTTGTTTATTGATTTCCGTGTACACGCTTACAGAATGTGTAAGTTGAATGTCCCTTTAAAGTCTGTTAAATGAGAATACTGTTTAAACTGATGTTTTTTTGTTTATTGATTTCCGTGTACACGCTTACAGAATGTGTAAGTTGAATGTCCCTTTAAAGTCTGTTAAATGAGAATACTGTTTAAACTGATGTTTTTTTGTTTATTGATTTCCGTGTACACGCTTACAGAATGTGTAAGTTGAATGTCCCTTTAAAGTCTGTTAAATGAGAATACTGTTTAAACTGATGTTTTTTTGTTTATTGATTTCCGTGTACACGCTTACAGAATGTGTAAGTTGAATGTCCCTTTAAAGTCTGTTAAATGAGAATACTGTTTAAACTGATGTTTTTTTGTTTATTGATTTCCGTGTACACGCTTACAGAATGTGTAAGTTGAATGTCCCTTTAAAGTCTGTTAAATGAGAATACTGTTTAAACTGATGTTTTTTTGTTTATTGATTTCCGTGTACACGCTTACAGAATGTGTAAGTTGAATGTCAGTCTGTTAAATGAGAATACTGTTTAAACTGATGTTTTTTTGTTTATTGATTTCCGTGTACACGCTTACACATTGCTTCTTTGTACTTCAAACTGACATTACGAAACTAACAGTTTCTACAATTTGCTCTATAATAGCAAGTGTTATTACACACCAGTGTAAGATTATGCTCATGTCATAACAATCACTCAATATCTAACTAGTGTAATATTGGCGAGGCCTGATCCGTATAGGGGAATGTCCTCGTAACTCTCCATTCCTGAAAAATAATGGAGACGAACCCCGCTAGATCCGAGTCCTATTATTTTTCAGGAATGGAGTTACGAGGATATTCCCCTACTTAAAATACACCACTAAATAATGATTTTATGTCTGTCTATATATATCTATATTTTATCTATATTACTCTTAGTAATGAAGAGTTGTGGAATCATCACTCCATTACTGAAAAATAATGGAGCGTTGAGACAATACAGTGACTGTAACAGGTGTATTTTAATTATAATATAAAATCCTTCTTATGTTCGTATAATAATTCTAACTCATTGTGTAATCGATAGTTGATCGATTGGTGCAAGCCGATTTTAACCGATGATCGATGATGAAATTCAAACCGATTCCCATCACTACGTTCGAGTCATATTCACAGATGTCGTAAGATGCCACCCACTGAAGGGGCTAGTTAATTAAACAATATAATATCAATCAACGGCCACTGGATGGCAAACATTCAATAATTTTCACTTACAGTCTCGCTACATTGTTTCATTCTCAGCAAAGGATCTTTTATTTACACTTTTCTAACACACAGAGCAGCACATACCACGGCCTTCGATATACCAGTCATGGGTCCACCGAGAGAATCAGAGATTGGGTCCCCCGAGAGGGTTCGATCCTACGACCAAAGAACCTCAAGCGAGCACTCTACCGACTGAGCCAGGTCCCGACCATGTAATACAATGGGGCGGGATATAGTCCAGTGGTAGAACGCTCGCTTGATGCGCTGCCAGTCTGGGGTCGATCCCCATCGGTGGGCACATTGGCCCATTTCTCTTTCCAACCAGTGCACCACGACTGGTATAACACAGGCCGTGGTATGTGCTATCCTGTCTGTGGGATGGTGCATATAAAAGATCCCTTGCTATTAATGGTAACATGTTGCGGGTTTCCTGTCTAAGATTGTGTCAGAATTACCAAATGTTTGACATCCAATAGCCGATGAATCAATGTGGTCAATGTGATCAAGTGGTGTCGTTAAACAAAACAAACTTTATTAGAACCTGGTTGACTGTTCTGATAATGTTATCACCGTTCTTACATTACAGATAAGGCTATAGTACACTCCAGAGCCCCCCCCCCCCCCCCCCCCCAATGCTTTGGGGGCGAGACGTAGCCCAGTGGTAAAGCGCTCGCTTGATGCGCGGTCGGTTTGGGATCGATGCCCGTCAGTGGGCCCATTAGGCTATTTCTCGCTCCAACCAGTGCACCACGACTGGTACATCAAAGGCCGTGATATGTCTATGGGATGGTGCATATAAAAGATCCCTTGCTGCTAATCGAAAAGAGTAGCCCATGAAGTGGCGACAGCGGGTTTCCTCTCTCAATATCTGTGTGGTCCAAACCATATGTCTGACGCCATGTAACCGTAAATAAAATGAGCTGAGTGCGTCGTTAAATAAAACATTTCCTTCGTTCCTCCCCATGCTCTGAGACCAGCTGCTGGCCATGCCAGAGACCGGACAGGATAGGAATTCCTCGATCGTCAGTGGATATCGGCCTGATAAACAGGTTTGACCTCACCTGACCGGACTCCAGAGACGTAGCTAGAGTAGGGGCAGTTACACTACCAGAACAATGCGAAAAAGTGCCGGCTTTTGATACTAGGAGAAAACCATATATTGGCTTGCCCCGATCCTTTTTGTACCGACACCCCCTCCCTTTACACTGACATAGCCACCCCCACCCCCTTAATCACGCATTTTCCCTTCCACCTTTTAGGCTATACCTGCCTCACACCTAATAAAACGATTCATAGTGTGCGTGCTACTCTCTGTTTTTGTGCCCCACCCCCGCAATCCCCTCAATATAAAATGCTGGATAGCCAACGTTATCTATTTTAGGTCACACACACACACACACACACTGTATATACATGTATAATCAACATTAAACCAGCTACTGAGCCAAACTAACAAAAAAAAACGAAAAAAAAAACTATGGTATATTATTAATATTATTGTACCCATCAAGGGGCGTGTTACTGACCCCAACTCTTAAGGGCAGTTCCATAATTTATAACATGGGGTGTGTGGGGGAGGCATCGTACGTAAGGCCAAAAAAAAAAAAATCGTTTGTTTCCGGTCACCCGACCGACCTTAAATTTTGCCACCGACCCTGAACTTTTTTTTTTCTGCTGGGGTGGGGTGGGGGGGGGGGAAGCGCACAAAGAAGTTGTGGTCGCGGATCGACAAAGCAGACGACAGAAGTACTCAAGTAGGATAACTCTTACACGTCAGTGTGTGTGTTAAATGGAGGTTGAGGGGTGTGTGTGCGTGGGGGGGGGGGGGGGCAGCAGCGATGGTTTTTATACACCCCCACCCCACTTTTCGGCACTTTCTTACGCCGTGCCTTGGACCCAATCACTGGCGTTGTTAGAGACTGGACCCAGACTAGACATGCCTGGACGTTGAATGGATATGAGCATAACTAATTTGTTTGAAATTGGAATCATTAACACGTGCTCTTATTAGGTACCACGGTAATTGGTGACACACGAGATCGCATGACAGTACGGTAACGTATGTGGCGATTAAACGGCTTTTATTACAAACTGCTAAATACTGTAGGCCTATAGAGGAAAATATATCGTATTATCGTAACGCCAGTCATCTCATACATTGTAGGTTTATTTTCCCAAAACAACAACGTGCGATCTCAACAAAACAATCAAGGATTTCTCGATACCACATGCACAGACTACAAGTCATCGCGTTTTTTTTCCGCATGCAAAGGTGAAGGTCATTTGAAGAAGACTTGGTACAATTTTCGTTGTTGGCTACTGCTTAGGCCTAGTACCCAGAATTTGTTAATATACACGGGTGTAGCCTGTAGGAAGATACCAAAAAGTGGGTTGGGTTGGCACACACACGTATAAAATTAATATATAAACCATCGATGCTGCTACAAAGTACCCCCTTCCTCGCTTCCTACGCCAGTGATGTAGATAGGCCTATCAACTGCTGAGCATGGGTAATAATTAAATAAACGGAATATTCAAGAATAACCACAAACATTAAACAGTTCACATTTATTTCAGTGTTTCAGTTAATTGGGAATAAGTTAATTTGGGTGATTTTAGCATGGGTCCGTTCAATAGGCTAATAAACATTAAAACTATAAGTCCGTCCCACAGGGAACGCCTTAGCCAGAGTACTCTGACTGTAAGAGAGCTAGATGGACATTTGAACATAAACACGCTCTCATTATTTATGTCCAAATGTCCGTCTAGCTCTCTTACAGTCAGAGTACTCGGGCTAAGAACGCCTTTTTTATTACTATGAAATTTACTACAAGTTATTCATTTCTAAGCCGATTGATTTGTAAATTGCACACAAAATTAGTATTGTTTTGTTATTTCCAATACAAGTTGGACAAATCTGTGAAGTTTTTGTTCAGTCATCTACTGACTGGATAAATCTGTGAACTTTTTGTGCAAACATCTATTGACCAACTTGGACAAATTTGTCCAGTCATCCTCTGACAAAAGTGGACAAAGCTGTGAAGTTTCTGCGCAGTCATCTACTGACTTTTATTGGTGAAAGGAATAGTTTTAAACTTTTTTTGTTTTCCTGTCTTTTGAAAATGGCATGTGAAACTTAAAACTGACATTGACAGTGAGATTGTTTTTATTTCTCCCTGGCTGCAAAAGAGTAAACTAAGATTTTTCAGACAGCTTGCCTTCATGTCTTTCATCTTGAGACTGAGTTTTTCTCTGGCAAACACATTTAAGGTAGGGTAACCTTTCTTTGAACTAAAAAAAAAAAAAAAAAAAAATCCTACCTACCTACCCTACTTTTTTTGGCTGAAACAAACAACTTCTTTTTTTGGCCTAATCAATAGTTTATGTCTGGTGGGTTTGTTATCAATCGTTTTCTATACGTAATTGATTTAAATAAACTTTTATGTTGAGGACGGTATGTATACACAATTAGAATCGTAAGAAGAATATCTTAAGTGTGGATGGGGTGGGGCACAATATCAAGTGTATGGGACATGGTATCTAGTAGGAGATGTGGCACAAGCCATTTACATTGTATCTTTATAGTGTATTTATATAAAGTAGGACAAAATAAACAAACCCCATTACATTTTCGTCCTCAAGTAATTGTGTGTATGGGGTATGTGTGTGTATACTGGCCTCAAACAAGGTTAATCCTATAACTTTATACAATCTGCGTTCGTCGAACAGGATACTGGGATAGAGAACGCTCGTGTTGCATATAATTATAATATGTTACGCCATTATAACCCGGCATGACAATTGCACGTGATACGCTGTACACAGATATGGCAATACGTTAGTACTAAACAGAACTTTAAACGCTATGGATGATTCACGCGCCTGCATATATACCATACTATTATACCATGACATTTACCTGGTTTTGACGATGTCGCATCTGTCGCACCTGACGAGATAACTGAATGAATCTGCTGGAGACGTCTCTCGGAACTCTCAGTTTGTACGTCCATTCCGCCGTTGACTGTTGACTAAGTAAACGAAGCCACGCTATAGAACGCAGCACTGCAGAAATGTACGTTTCTCGAAGGGCCGTACTTAGCAGGATTTGCAGGGGTAGGAGTTGGGGGGGGGGGGGGAGGCATCCAGGGGCGGATCCAGAAAAAAATTGGGGAGGGGAGGAACTAAGGGAAAAAAAGGAGCACATGAATCAATTCCTGAAAAGGGCAACCCAGTGAAGTTAAAGTTTGTATTGTTTAACGACACCACTAGAGTACATTGATAACATTTGATAATTATGACTCGTAGACATCAGAGAAAACCCATTACATTTTTTCCATCAGCAGCAAGGGATCTTTTATATGCACTTTCCCACAGACAGGAAAACACATACCACGGCTTTATGCTTTATGTGGTTGGAACAAGAAAAATAACAATCAGTTGAATGGATCTTCTAGAGCACATTGATAACATTTGATAATTATGACTCGTAGTCATCAGAAGAAACCCACTACAATGTTCCATTAGCAGCAAGGGATCTTTTATATAAACTTTACCACAGACAGGAAAGCACATACCACGGCTTTTGTGGTTGGAACGAGAAAAATATCAATCAGTTGAATGGATCCACCGTTGTGGTTCGATCCTGCGACGAAAGCACTTCAAGACCACACAGATATTGAAGGAGGAAACCCGCTGTCGCCACTTCATGGGCTACTCTTTTTCGATTAGCAGCAAGGGATCTTTTATATGCACCATCCCATAGACAGGATAGCACATACCACGGCCTTTGATGTACCAGTCGTGATGCACTGGCTGGAGCGAGAAATAGCCCAATGAGCCCACTGACGGGGATCGATCCCAAACCGACCGCGCATCAAGCGAGCGCTTTACCACTGGGCTACGTCTCGCCCCTGGCACTATAAATAAACAATACAATTTTAAACACAGCAAAATTAAATGTGAACCCAGGGCCGTAGCTACGATTTTTTGTTGGGGTGGAGTGGGGTGGGGGGGGGGGGGGGGGGGGGGGGGCAACTGAGTAGTTAATATTCTAAAACTCCTTAAACGGTTAAGAAGAGAATTTTCTTTAAGTTTCTATAAATGTTTTCCGGATTTTGCCCCCTCCCCGCAGCGCTAGCTACGGCCCTGGAACCATTGTTTACTTACTATTTATAATGGATTCAAACACAACAGTGGTCAAAAGCGTACGAGACGGGGGGAGGGGGGGGTGGAGTTGGGGAGGGGAGTTGCCCCCACTCAATGCTGGAGAAAATCGTCAAATTCGGGCAAAAACGATGAGAAATTCTGGAAAAAATAGCTGGCCTGAAACTCATTCACCATGTATTTCCATCATTCTACCCATAATATTAGTTGTAATCCAGGCCTAAAGCCAGCATTTCGAGTGGGAGGGTTCAGCTAAAAAAAGTACTGTCGGAAATAGAATAAAAATGATTTTCGTCGATTATTTCTTTTATATTAAACTGACAAGTAAATATTTTGTAAATACCCATTCAATAATACTTTACCTAATTTAGCATTTACTTGTTTGGGCTCTCATTGATGTACAAGGTAATGTTTACTCTTGAAATTAAACTAAATATCAGTAAACAGGTGATTTGTAACCTTTATTGGATCAGACTATAACACATTTTGATCGATGTGTGTCAATTTCATTTACCCTTAAACAAACTTTTAATTTAAAACTGCAAGTTAACTGATTATTTTGAATTGCAGCATAAATTATTAATTATGACAAGCATATTTATTACATTATTAATTATGACAAACATATTTATTACATTAGAAATTTACACAATCTTGCAACAATTTAAAGGTGCTATATAATACAAGCTGTGATAAAGATTCTCCAATAAAAAAGTATTTTCTACCAGTAGATAAAATTATTTCCTATAATCATTTATGGGCATATTGTTAAAGGTGTCTTCTTTAAATGTTAAATCAAAATGTTATAAAAAAAAAAAGAATTAAAAAAAAGAAGAAGATTATTTGCAATAGCTGTCAATGGGCAACATTGAGATAGCACCTTTAACACCGCTGGATCACTCATAATGGTTCTTGACAGTTTTGCTCAAAAGTTACTTACAAATGACTACAAATATTTTGTTTTGGAGAAGGATAGGGGCAAACCATCATCAGAAACAGTCCCTCACATATTGTAACAGCAATGAAATTGACACGTTGACCAAAATGTGTTATAGTCTGTTCCAATAAAGTGCACATAGCACCTGTTTACTGACATTTTTCGTTAAATTTCAAGAGTAAACACCACCTTGAACATCAATGAACGCCAAAATAAGTAAATGTTAAATTAGGTAGACTATCATTAAATAGATATTTACAAAATATTTACTTGTCAGTTTAATATGTAAGAAATAATTGACGAAAATCATTTTTATTCTATTTCCGATAGTACTTTTTTTTTAATAGGTATTTGCCGGGTCCTTCTGATATGAAGTTGATTGAAAAAAAAAATTGTATGGGGTTCCAGGGGCATGCCTCCCCGGAAATTTTGAAATCTCCGAAAGCCTAAAACGCTTTTTCCTGGCATCTTGAACTTAAAAAATTATATTTTAAAACAACTATTTTCGACTATTTTGTAGACTGTATTTTTGTTATTATTATTATTATTTTAAGATAATGAAATTCTAGCAAACAACAGGAGTTAAAGGTATTGACCCGAGGTATATGTTAAAAAGTATGTGTACCTCAGAACTATGATCAATTATTTTAATAATAAACATATTTATGAAAAACGAAACACATTACATTCATAACAATTGTACCATCACCAATCACCCTCTTAAGAGTACAGGTGTAGTTCTCAAACGTTTTCAGCAAAACGTATTGCATCCCGTTTAATTTTTGTCACTGATGCGTCATATTATCATCAAAATGACATCTATATGTTGACCATAAAACATTTTGGAATATTTGGAAATTACATTTAAGAAAATATACATTTTCTAATTGGCCGGGACATTGGCAAATTCAATAGCACCGAAAACCAACCCTCGCCCGCTACCGACCTTCGTTGGGCTGCTTGTGCTCCATTGCACATATGCCAGTGCGGACGACCCCCTCTCCCACCCTATCCAAACCTGTTCCTGTCCTGGACTGAGCAGCCGGCAAATGTCGACACCTGCGCCAATGACAGGTGTGTGCTACAACAGCGTGTTCTGAATGTTCACGTTAAAACATATAACGATCTGACCGTACAGGATTACTTTCTGTTGTTAACTTTTAAGATTGGAAACACTATTTTAGAAAATGTTAAAGAATAGAAATATTTAGGAATTACGTTTAGTAAATTAACTTCCGAACTTCCGAACTATACCAAGAGCAGACTAAGTCAACAGGCTACAAAGGCTATGCACTTTGTGCTAGCGAAATCAAAGAAATACCATCGATCAACTGAATGAACTTAAAATGTTCGACTCGATGGTTCTTCCTATCTTATTATATGGCTGCGAAATTTGGGGGCACGAGAAAAATTATATATTTAAGTCTGTACAAATCAACTTTTTTAAAGACATATTTCACCTGATAAGCCCCGGTTACACTGTCAAGGATCAGGACGTCAGGTTAGCCACGGATACGATCCAGCATCATTTGTGACAATCCATTGTGGTCCGTAGAGGTCCGTAGCTGTCCGTATTAAATCCCTGATCAATCGTAGTAGTACTTGTATGTCCGTGAAAATTTTGAACACGTCCAAACATTTATCACGGCACGAACAACCGTAGGACATCCTTAATGATCCGTAAAAGAATGTAATAATCCATTCTAATCCGTAATAAACCGTACTTAAATCGTACTTATCCGTATTTCATCGTAGTAATCCCGGCCTCAAGCCCCGGTCACACTGTCAAGGATCAGGACGCCGGGTTAGCCACGGATACGATCCGGCATCATTCGTAACAATCCCTTGTGGTCCATACTAAACTGTACCGATCCTTAGCGATCCGTAGCGCTCCCTGTTGTCAACTAACCCCTATCCTTAATAATCCTTGGTTTATCCGTCGAAAACCATAGTTCAACCGTGGTGCATCCGTAGGGGACCGCGGATAGACCACTATCCGGGGTAATCCGTGAGGTTTCCATCCGTCGTGGATCCGGCCAGACGATTCTTGACAGTGTGACCGGGGCTTTAAGGAATCAACACTATTTTTATGTTATAAATACGGAGAGCTAGGACAAATGCCAGTTGAATTACTTATACATTGAAGAATGATATACTATTGGGCACGGCTTTTATTAGGAAAAGAATCAAAAGTATCTTTCTTATTATACAAAACTATGTTAAATGATCATTTTACGAACGGAATCAACTATAATTGGATCACCGCTATCAAAAACATTTTGGATAACTTAGGAATGAGCAATGTATGGATATCTCAATCGTTCATATCAGTAAACTGTCTCTCGCAACAAATCAAACAAAGACAATACAATCAATATTTACAGATATGGTGCGAGTGCGAATAATTTTTACATGCTCATATACCACTAGAGTTTCGAGCATGTCCGTCCCGGGGCCTGTCTCTGGATAGCCAGGGGCTTGTTGAGAATGGGCAGAATTTTGAAAATAGCAATTAGTAAAAAAGTTAATAAAATTTTTAAAAAAGAAAGAAAAAAGTTACAAGCCAAAAATAAAAAGAATTGACTGCTCGGTCGAATATTTATATAATTTGGAGCATTTTAGAAGGACAGTCCAAAAATAAATAAGAGAAAGAAGAGAGGATCGGACTATTTAATAATATTAAAAAAAGAAAGTAATTTCGACATAAACTTTTGAACGAAGGTCTCAAAGTTTAAAGTCCGATCTCCGATCTATATGTCCACGTGAGTGGCCTCGTTAAGGCCTTTAGGGTGCACAGCTTGTAGGGACGTGATGGGTTGCATCCCGTCAAAAAAAACCCTATATTGACAGTCAATAGACGTTGAAGGTGTAGTGCTGTGCTGAAATACAGATCTTGAGAAGCCGGATCCGTCTTAACGAGAGAGAGAGAGAATCAGACTAGGGTATAGTCCAGTCGTCATGGGTTGGTATAGTGGTGCGGACGGGCCCGACTCTGGAGGATACGAGATGGTATCACAATAAAACAAAGTAAAGTATAGAAAAGAGTAGTGGGGGCCGACCCCGCTTCCTATTTCTTCTTAGAGTGGGGCGGTCAATCTTCCAGTGCTGCTAGGTCAGGCTCGGACATGTAGAGACTAAACGCGAACAACCGTGGCGTTCTGCAGAATGGCCGTCATACGAGTCACGAAAAAAACAAGTCAACATAGTCAGACGGAGAAATGACGTGGAGGCAAGGAATCTCGCTAAAAAAAGAATCCAACCTGGTGGTGCAGACTGTCGAAACGAGAAGCGTTCCAGCGTTCAATCAGTTCCAATGGCCGCATACATCCCAGTAGAAAAATTCACTTCGCTGACAAAAACAACGAAAAGAAGGACCCCATGTCGAGCACACGAAAGCGCGTGCAGTGTGAACAAGCGAAACAAACACGTCTTACCGCGTGGAGCTCCAGACTACAGATATGGAGAAATAACTTATTACAATTGCCGAGAAGGAAAGGTTATGAGCTATATAAAGAAAAATTACTTCTTGAAAATTATTTTAGTATACTTCCTGAAAAGCTGTTGTCAGTTATCATAAAATTTAGAACGTCTAACCATTATTTACCTGTTGAAACTGGTCGTTGGAATAACATACCTGTAGATGAGAGACTTTGTGCACTATGCGACGTAAATGATATTGGCGATGAGTTTCATTATCTTTTTGTTTGTAATTTTTTTCATGACTTAAGGGTCCAGTATATATACATTCATATTACTATAAACGACCAAGTACTTATAAATTTTAAGAATTAATGAACAGTAAGCGAATCGGAATATTAAAGAAATTAGCATACTAGTATTTTTATAAATGTAATTATTAGTAACTTTAAACGTTTCTAACCAAACAAAAGAAAAATATATAATTATTATTACGATGACTTATTTGCTTTACCCCTGCGCGTGCTGTTACCTCACCGTGGGTCGGGGGTGTAACATTCTGTTTGAGAATGGCCAATACAGCACAAATCCACTTGTTTTCTTCGAGATACAATTAAAATTTTGAATAAAAGTCAGTATCTATCTGTGATATTTGTATTTTTGCACAGTTCTTTACACTGTTTTTATTTAAATCTTGAATTTTTGTATTGATGTTGATCATCACTTTATTTGTTTACATTACCATAGTTTGACACCCAATAGACGATGTATTGTTCGTGCTGGGGTGTCGTTAAACATTCATTCATTCATTCATTCATTCATTCAGTATTTGCTTATAAGTATTTGGCCACACATGATGTATATCTAGATTATATCTATATTTATATGAACACCAACATGTGGTATGTGTATAACGATGTTCTTAAATATGTACATGTATCTAATATATTTAGAGTTTTTGTTATACATCTTGTTCTTATAGAATTTTATTTATTGGTCTTTGTATATGTTTATTATCAACCATCTTGTCACATAAATGTTATAAATTGTATATGTATATATTCATCCTATGCCATTGTGCAACGGCCCGAGTGTAAATAAATTATTGTCTTGTCTTGTCTTGTCTTGTCTTGTCTTGTCATGTCATGTCATTGCCATGTAATTACCGAATGCTGCGAGATCAATTAAACGTTTTTGCTGCATGTAGGTGTTTTGGTGTGGGGTTTTTTTGGGCCAAATTAATAAAAAAAAATTCTGAATCGTGTATACACTGCAGCTTTGGTAAGGGGATTGCGAAATGATAAAGACAAGCAAACATTGTTTTATGGAAAAGTTGCAAAAGTTACAGTCAGGTATTTGTGCAATATTACAACAACAAAAACGTGGACCTCAGCTTTTGCGGGAGGGTTCGGACGAACCCCCCGAACCCCATCTAAATACAGGCCTGTAATCCATGTAAAAATGCGTAATAATTCGTTAGCAACCCTCTTTAGCTGTTGGGCAGTAATGCTAATATGAATACCCCCTGTTTTGGACACACCCATCGATTAATCTCGGAGAATATGCCCAAGACAGTCGTGCTTGACCCTTCAGTGGATGTAAGTACGAGTCAAATGGTTGATTGGTTGATAATATGAATAAATGTTGAATTCCATATTCAGGCATTTTTGTTTAATTCGGGCAGAAATCAGCCCCCTACAAAAATGCTAGCCCGTATGCCTATGACAGTGGTGTAATGATCAGTATTAACTGAAATATATTTGATTTATTATTATGTCACCACTGAAATGCTTTATTTCTGAGTTAGCAGTGCTGGAAAGATTTACCGGTAAGTATTATTTAATAAAATTATGACAGTTTATTACAGGAAAATACATGAATTTGCACTATAGCCTAGCTAGTGTCGACAACAACCATAATTTTCGATCCGTACACAATAAATATTACATATCTTACTGCATCAATATCGTTTCTTTAAATTCGTATTTGGGAAATATAAAACCATACCGTATTTAATTATTTACTTTTAGAGAGAGAGAGAGAGAGAGAGAGAGAGAGAGAGAGAGAGAGAGAGAGAGAGAGAGAGAGAGAGAGAGTGTGGATGATATATTTTAAATCTTTAATATATTAAAACGATTCTGGAAACTGCAATTTTAAACACCAGCGAAAATAATTATAATAATCATAGTTTTTAGTACGAATTACTTCCCTTGATGAAACTTCATTTTTATAGAAGAGCAGAAAAATTAACCTGGTTTCCAGTCTGTTGAGGCGCAAAATATGAAATATTGAAAAGTTATTTTAAACATTAAAGGGTTTGTAGTTTACCGACTTTTCCACAGCCATCGTTGACGATGATCTATGTAAATTAAGTTACTACGTATTGAGGGAACAAGTCCGCTCGGCACTTACCCACCCCAATTAATCCGTCCCATCCTTCAAAAATGTTTGTAAATAATTTCAGTTTGGTTTGAGTCGTTGACGTCGTAAGAAGAAAAGTAAAGTATTTTGTAAATAATAATTAAAACAAATCTATGTTTTAGAATACAATCGGCTGAAAAATAAATAGTAAATTCCATAGTTACTATATACTATATGTAGTAACATCATAGTTTTAAATGATTAATAACAACATAAATTTTTCGAGTCAAATAAGTCTGAAGCCAATGAAGGGACATATTCACGTAAAAAGTGTGGTTCGTTCTATGTCCGAATATTGTTACATACCCTATATGGGTCCGGATCATTTGCCCCCCACCTGACATTTGCCCCCCCCCCCCCCCCCCCCCCCCCCCCGGTCATTTTCCCCTTTTAATATGAAACAACAGTAATACATATTCCATATTTTATTACAATATTATTATTTTATTGTAACAATAATGCATATTCCATATTACATAAAGCAATATTTAAAATACCGGCTTTTGATCAAAGCCATGGTTTTGGAGGCCATCACTATCAAGTAGATTAAATGATTTAATTAACATCAGTGGTAATAAAGAAAACAGATATTTGATGTTATTATAAACAAAGCTCACTAGCAATATGTGTGTGTGAAATATTTCTCATAATTTGTTAACTTCTTCCAGAATAAATAAAAGGAAGCCAGATATTCATGGCTTCATGTATCTCAATTGCAGTAATTAAGAAAAATATTATATGATTTACACATGCATACATGTTTTTAAAAACAAATTAAAAAATACTGAGATGGGGGCAAATGATCGGATTCTCAGTAAGCAAAATTGCAAATGTCCGGGGGTGGGGGCAAATGACCGCAAGCCACCCTATATATAGCTGGTATTCAAAACTTGTGGCACTATATTTAAACAAAATAGTGTGCAACAAATGGACACATAAACCAAAAATGTATAACCAATTGTACTCACTAAATCCCGACTGAAGTACCGGTACTTGCATCATTATTAACAAAATAAACCAGGGCTTCTAGATTATGGGACAGGCCTTGGTGGAGGTCTAGCGTTGTCTTGCTGAAGCGTGATGTGACGTTGCTGTCCTTGCACAAATGGGATGACGTGAGCCTGGATAATGTCAGGTAGCGTACAGCGTTCAAATTGCCATCGATGACCACAACCGGCCTTGGTGGCGTTGTGGTAGGCCATCGGTCTACAGGCTGGTAGGTACTGGGTTCGGATCCCAGTCGAGGCATGGTATTTTTAATCCAGATACCGACTCCAAACCCTGAGTAAGTGCTCCGCAAGGCTCAGTGGGTAGGTGTAAACCACTTGCACCGACCAGTGATCCATAACTGGTTCAACAAAGGCCATGGTTTGTGCTATCCTGCCTGTGGGAAGCGCAAATAAAAGATCCATTGCTGCTAATCGGAAAGAGTAGCCCATGTAATGGCGACAGTGGGTTTCCTCTCAAAATCTGTGTGGTCCTTAACCATATGTCTGACGCCATATAACCGGAAATAAAATGTATTAAGTGTGTCGTTAAATAAAACATTTCTTTTTCTAGATTATGGTAGCCACACTCCCATGGCTAGTGATATTCAATGTTGGGCTAGTAAATAACTATTATTGCCATGCCCGATGGCTAGTGAAAAGAAAGAGGTCAAATGTTGCAGTTAAATCTATTTTGTAAATATGAATATCCTGACCCCACCCCAACCCCCAATGTTAGTGTTTTTAAGCTCTATTTCCCTCTTTAGGTGACATATCTGATTATTACTATTATTCACTAAAATTGTATTAACTTAAAGTAACGTAGGGCTAGTGAATTTTAAATTGTGGCTAGTAAATTTTAAAAATAACTGATCCCATGGCTAGTGGATTTGATAAAAATTCTGCAAGTCCTGTAAACATTCCAACAACAACAAAACATTTCCCTGTCATTTTAAATTTGCTAAATAAGAGGGAAGCAACTCACCCTGCACATTAAGAAAAGTATTGACTTAATGTGCATCCTGCATTAGGGTCAAATGGGTCTTTAATAGCTGATATTTTCCATTTGTTTTCCCTCTGTAACAATATAATTAAAATACAATATAACAATATTTTAGATATTATGCATATATAAATCTCAGGACAAACAATACATAATATTCCATCATTTAAATTATAGTATTTAACATGACATAAAATTAATTATTCCATAATTTACACAATATCATATTGTGTAAATTATGGAATAATTAATTTTATGTCATGTTAAATATCTTATGATTATAACAGACATAATTATAATACATACATACACAATATACATTATCACTCATATGTCCAAATAAATGATTTAACATATGAAACATCAATATGAATCACAATGCACAAGCTATTCTGTCTGTCTGTGTGTGTTTTTGTTTCTCTCTCTCTCTCTCTCTCTCTCTCTCTCTCTCTCTCTCTCTCTCTCTCTCTCTCTCTCTCTCTCTCTCTCTCTCTCTCCCTCTCCCTCTCCCTCTCCATCTCCCTCTCCTATCAAAACCTGCAAAAAGTGAGTTACTAGGTTTTACCATTGGATGATGCCCGTTGGTGTTCTTTTTGTTTTTCTTAATTTGTCTTCATTACTTTTCAGTTCAAGCAAGATTCTGGTCAACGCAGATGGGATAAGAGAAAGAAATTACCTGCTTTTATAAATTAATTAGTTGCAATTGGCACTGGACGTACATGTTATACATGTGTAGAGTGCATGTATTAATGTATAGTATTTGATTTCAAATACTCACATCACTAGCTTCTTGAAAAATGAGTCTTTGTGAAGTACGTACATGGACTATTCATATTTGTGTACTGTAGTGTCTGGATGTTTCTTATTAACCAGTAATTCAACACATCAGCATGGTACAGATCTGAAGAAGATGTATGAAAGTGTACATGTTATTGTTGCTTAATACATTTAAACAGAGTGTGATGGTTTTACATGGACTGCATTTGCTGTTATCATCTTCATCTTGCAAATTTAGTACTACAGTGTACATTTTATGATGCTAACAGGCTGCTACTAGAAAGTATTATAAAACCATTGGCTGTAGCAACTGTTGATGATAAATTAAAAACCGGTATAGAACATGTTGCAACCAAATGACTAATTGTATTGTAACACAATGTTTTTAATACACATGCTGAATCGAAGGAACATTGTTTGAATACATGGATTATTCTATAAAAACATGCTTGTGCTAATCAAGCATTTATGAGGAAGTGTGTTAACCCAGCAGTCATGCTTTGTCAAGGGTCTACCGCACAAGTTGATGACTCTGTGGAGAAAGGTTGCGAGAATAATACAAATCTGATGGATTTGCAGGATGACTTTCAAAATGCTGCATTAGCAGCCTATTTTGATTATCTCTACTTGCTGACAACAAAACCAGCAGTAGAGAAAATACTGAGCCTAAAAAATCTCCGCAAGAAGCAAACACATCGCAGAAGAGGATCACAAGGAAACACAAATCTCAATTTGGTGTCTGGACCATCAGAAATAATTACTTCTGACCGTGGTCAACAAAAAGCAAAAAATGGTTCCTTTTGTGAAATTTCACAATTGTTTGTTACTGGTGTGCAAATGGAAAGGTTTGTAGATAATGTGCATACTAGTGTTTATACATCAGAAGCAGTTGCTCTTGTTAATGCTTCAGAAGCAGGTGCTTGTGTTAATACTTCAAAACCAGATGCTCGTGTTAATACTTCAGAAGCAGTTGTTGCTGATGCTGATTTAGTTGGAACATCGGATGCAAACAACCAGACTGTTACATCTTCAAAGTCTGACAAGATTTCAGCTTCGCACAATTCTGTGTCTGCTGATGCTTGTGAAGTAGCTAACAACAGAAACCTGACCATCAGGGATGTGACCATGTCTCCGAGGACCAAAAACCACAATGAGAAATTACTTTCAAGAATCTTCAACAGACTCTACGATAGCTTGAGTGACCTGGAACCTGGTGAACACGTTGATGACAGTTTTGACCACATCTGTGATCAGTCTTGTAACGGAAGCAGTGTCACACTCAGGCTGAAGAAACCAAGAAGGAAACTTAGAAAACTCAGCGACTGTTTATCGGATTCATTCAGTGCGTGTTCGTATGGCTTGTCCGGCTGTGCTAGTTATGAAAGAGGTTCTGTAGATGCGTCTGCCTGTGGTAAGAAAGGGTTGTGGTCAGACTCATCAGCTATTTGTTGTAAGGACAACTTTGAGTGTAACAAAGAAACGACACAGTTTTCTTCAAGAGAAGATGAAGCATCACTCAGCAGTGTAGGTAAACCCAAATGGCAGAGTTCAAGGAAGCGACAGTGTGACAAAGATACTGTGGAACATTCTCCAGAAAAGATGTCGAATAAGGCTTCAGTCTGTGTAGAATGTGAGCAGGCACATGTAAACAAAGCCGAGCAGGCACATGTAAACAAAGCCAAGCAGGCACCGGTAGATGGAGACCAGCCATTAACTCGCCAGGCCATCAAGAATCTAAATGCCTGTAATGACCAAAATAACAAAGTCTGTTCAGAATGTAAGAAACATATAGAAGATGGCTCAGTCTTGTTAGGTAATTTGAATAAAGAAACTTCTGCTCAAGAGTTTATTTTATCACAGGGATGTACATCACATGTTTTATCTTCTGGGGACAAGAGACAACCTGGTTATTCTACTGTTATGCTAGACCAAGGAGATGATACCAAGGGAGACAATTCAATGGTTTCAGATTCCAAGGGAGAGGATTCTGTGTTTCCATATTCCAAAAGAGAAAATTCTGTATTTCCAGACTTCAAGGGAGATAATTCCATGTTTCCAGATTCCAAAGAAGAAAATGAAAGAAAAGGTACAGTGTCATCCATAGGGTTGAAAGTTGTGAATATTTACACTGTTTTGGTGCATGTAGTTTGCAGTGGTGGGCAATAATTTCGGCACTTGCAGGCTGCATGTTTCCATTCAATTGTTTTAATTAAATTAATCACTGTATAAGACACTTTGTAATATTGGCATAACATGGTAATTACACACAATAATAATAATAAACTCAATGCACATTTATTTAAAGTTTATTTTACAAAGCATTTTTTCCCTATACTGCAAAACTAGCCATATTGTTACACTAACCATAGAGGTACAGATAGTTATCATGTAAGTATTTGCTCCCACTAGGGTTTTAATGAAAAAATAACTAGCCGCGGTGGTGTCGTGGTTAAGCCATTGAACATACGGCTGGTAGGTACAGGGTTCGCAGCTCGGTACCGGCTCCCACCCAGAGCTGGTTTTAACAACTCAGTGGGTAGGTGTAAGGCAACTACACTCTCTTATCTCTCACTAACCACTAACAATTAACATCTAACCCACTGTCCTGGACAGACAGCCCTGATAGCTGAGGAGTCTGCCCACGACAGCGTGCTTGAACCTTAAGTGGGTATAAGCATGATAATAAGTTGAAATGAAAAATAAAATGACAAAATTTTTCCATGTTATCGGTGTTCACAGAATTTAGGTTTTGTGCCAAATGTTTTAGTCAGGAGTGACAAGCCTGCACATTTGCTCTTGTCCCTGTTCTTTGATGAGCTGAGTGCTTGCTCTAGGTGCTTGCATCGCAGGATCAAACTACCTCTGTGGATCCATTCAGCTGATATTTTTTTTCTCTCATTCGAACCAGTGCACCACAACTGGTCAAAGGCCTGGGTATGTGCTTTCCTGTATGTATGTGGGAAGGTGCATATAAAAAAACCCATTGCTGCATTAGGAAATATATTTGTTTTGTTTAACAACACTACTAGAGCACATTGATTTGTTGATCATCTGCTATTGGATGTCAAACATTAGGTAATTTTAACATATAGTCTTAGAGGAAACCTGCTACATTTTTCAATTAGTAGCAAGGGATCTTTTATATACACCATCCCACAGACAGGATAGTACATACCATGGCCTTTGATATATGTATCAGTTGTGGTGCACTGGCTGGAACAAGAAATAACCTAATGGGTCCACCGACAGGGATCGATCCTAGACCATTAATCGCATTAAGCGAACGCTTTGCCACTGAGCTACATCCCGCCCTCTCGACTGATTGATGTTTGTTTATTGTTATGTTACAGCAGTCCGTGATGCTCAGATGGATGATGATGCTGACAGTACTTTGCCACTGAGCTACATCCCGCCCTCTCGACTCTGATGTTTGTTTATTGTTATGTTACAGCAGTCTGTGATGCTCAGATGGATGATGATGCTGACAGTACTTTGCCACTGAGCTACATCCCGCCCTCTCGACTCTGATGTTTGTTTATTGTTATGTTACAGCAGTCTGTGATGCTCAGATGGATGATGATGCTGACAGTACTTTGCCACTGAGCTACATCACGCCCTCTCGACTCTGATGTTTGTTTATTGTTATGTTACAGCAGTCTGTGATGCTCAGATGGATGATGATGCTGACAGTACTTTGCCACTGAGCTACATCACGCCCTCTCGACTGATTGATGTTTGTTTATTGTTATGTTACAGCAATCCGTGATGCTCAGATGGATGATGATGCTGACAGTACTTTGCCACTGAGCTACATCCTGCCCTCTCAACTCATTGATGTTTGTTTATTGTTATGTTACAGCAGTCCGTGATGCTCAGATGGATGATGATGCTGACAGTACTTGTAGTGGCGTGGCAGGCAGCTCAGATACTGGTTAGTGCTAATTTTAATATATACTCTTCAAAAAAAGTAGGGGAACTCCAATAAGAATTTACAATTGCCCAAATTGTAAGGTATATTAGCTGTGGGGAATGGTTATATGATAACAGTGAATTAATTGGGCAAACATTACAACTGGTAGTTCAGTATTACAGTAGTTTTTATGACCACCAAAGATCTTAAAGGACGACTGGGGTCAGAAGTGAAATTTGAAAGTTGACTGGGTTTTTTCAGTAAATCGCAAATTAAAACAATAAAAATTACTCAAAACAAAACAATAACATCGTTGCTATATGATCAACAGAATAAAAAAGATGACAGAAATAATGTTCCAGTGATTAATGGACCTTCCTGGAAATTGTCAAAATCGAGAATGACACCCCACACACGTGTACGGGGCAACTGTGTGATGCATGTGAAAACTATGGAATGTGTTTCGGTGTGTTGATAAACAGACCTGAACGTTCTTTACTAGGATGTCTGTGGTCAAAATGTATGATTGGTCAACTAGTTGATATTAACATTAATATTTTAGGTTCCCCTACTTTTTTTGAAGAGTGTTTTTTTTGGGGTGGGTGGGTTGGGGGCATGGCAAGTATTTCCTTCAGTTCATTAATAAAAATAAGGGCAACAAGTTACATTTTTCCTTCAAAAGAGGGGCACGAAGTCTGCTTACTTTCTATCAGTTTTGTTTTTAGACGAAAGTTATTTCACCTTGGTGTTGGGGCTCTAATCAAGATAATGAAAACAAAATGTTTGCGTGAAGATTAACTGTAATATATTAATGTGGTTTTTGGGTGGGTTTTTTTACCTTTTCAGAAAAGTTGTATGATGTGACCAGTCATCTTGCCCGTGGAATACGGCTCAGATCGGGTACAAAGGTTTTGCCAGTGATCAACCCCAAATATCAGCAGTATTATAGACTGATCACCGAGTTTTCCAAACAAAGGTTTGTGTCCATAGCAACATAAAATTATATGATCTGGCTAAAATTAAAATAATCTTACTGTTCACACTATGACATATTCAAAGTCAATCTGAGTTTATCCAATGTTATCGTCTGTCCAGATTTCCCTCAAGACTGTAGGAATTGAGGTGGGGGTGGGGGTTGGGGTTAAAACAGATGAAAATTGTCTCCATATTCTATGTTTGAAGCAGCAGTGTTTGAAGCCACACCACACACACACGCACACAAAAAGAGTCTCCTCGGGGGGGTCAGATGTAGTCCGTTGGTAAAGCGCCCACTTGGTGCATGGTCAGTCTGGGATTGATCCCCGTCGGTGGGTCTATTGGGCTATTTCTCGTTCCAGCAATACAAAGAAAGAAAAGTTTTATTTAACTCATGCACTCAACACATTTTATTTACGGTTATATGGCGTCAGGACATATGGTTAAGGACCACACAGATTTTGAGAGGAAACCCACTGTCGCCACTACATAGGCTACTCTTCCGATTAGCAGCAAGGGATCTTTTATTTGCGCTTGTGGTTTACACCTACCCATTGAGTCTTGCGGAGCACTCACTCATAGTCGGTATCTGGATTAAAAATCCCATGCCTCGACTGGGATCTGAACCCAGTACCTACCAGCCTGTAGACCGATGGCCTACCACGACGCCACCGAGGCCGGTCCAGCTATACAGTGCACCACCATTGGTATATCAAAGGCTGTAGTATGTGCTATCCTTTCTGTGGGATGTGCATATAAAAAATCCCTTGCTATTAATGGGAAAATGTAGCGGGTTTCCTCTCTAGGACTATATATCAAAATTACCAAATGTTTGATGTCCAATAGCCGATGATTAATAAATCAATGTGCTCTGGTGGTGTCGTTAAACAAAACAAATTTTAATTTTAACCATCTTTATTTTGAGGGGTGAGATGTAGTTCCGTGGTAGAGTGCTTGCCTGAGGAGTGCGATGGGTTACTGGATCGATCATCCTCGGTGGATTCAGGATTTTTTACCATCCCAACCAATGCCCCACAGCTGTGGCCATTGTATGTAGTCCTGTCTGTGGTCAAAGGCTGTGGTATGTACTATCCTGTCTGTGGGAAAGTGCATATAAAAGATCCCTTGCTGCTTTATCAGTAGAAGTAACTCATACAGTGTCAATGGTTTCCTCTCTCTACATGTCTCTTTCTCTCTGCACGTCTCTTTCTCTCACTGTCTCTGTCTGTCTGTCTCTCTCTGTGCCTGTCTCTCGACCTCAACCTCGACCAAATAATGTCTAAATAACCAAGTTAGACACCAACTAGATGTGTGTTAAAATGTGCTGAGGTGTCATTAAAGAGATATTGTTTTCCTTTGATATTTTCTTTTTAATCTTCAGTGAGAAAAACACCAGGGTAAAAAAAGACGAGGAGAGAAAAGTACAGAAGTGTCTTCGGTTTAAGAGAAAACGTCATCTCGACTGGTTTGACAGGAAAGCATCTAAACGTCGACGTCATTTGCAAGTGAATCATGGAGAAAATAGAGATACATCATTTTCCAAAGTTAAATCTCGTAAAAAGGTTTTAATTACAAATTCGTTAATGTCTGGTTCCAAGAGGGGTGATAACTGGAGAAAAACCAAACAGAAAATCTTAAATAGACAGAAGAATTTTGAATACATTACGAAAAGGAATTTTAAAAACATTTCAAAAAGTCACAAAAGGAAAGTGAAAGTAGCTTCTTCGAAGAGGACCAGTCCAAAATGGCCAAAACGGACGGAAAAGATTTGTGAGGAACGGTCCATTTTGAAATGTCACGAGGCAGTGAGAACCAGTCCAATACCTTCAGACCCGTTTTCCCACCTGTGTCAGTTAGAACGTAAAGCGGTGGATATCGGGGTGGGTGACATGGAAAAACTCTTGTCGAGCAAGCCACAGAATGGTCAGGATTCGACAGTTTTGTTTTCCGTTCAACATAAACTTGTACAGTGGCACCCAGGAGGAATTTGGCAAACTATAGTCACAGACAAATGATACGGGACACTTGCCTTTTTATCATATCTTCTATTTAATCAATTATATTCAAGTTGCAGGCTTTCTGCCAGAGGGTAAAACGGGTATGGCGCTATACCCAAAGATTTTTGCAGTTTTTTTTAAGTTAACCTTTTGACAAAATTAATAACTCTTTATCATTACTGTATGATTTTCTTAACCCTAACCCATACCCATTGTCTTTCTGTGGAGGCCCCCATACCCCCTGTCGACTGTGGTTGCATTTAGCACACACATTGTAAATATTCAATTCCATAGCGCCATACCCAAAAACTTTCTTTCTGGCAGATACACTGTGAACTGTGAGTAAAATATGTGGCGAAGCAAGTAGCTGAATTAGAACAATTCAGCCATTTTGTAAGAGCAGGATGTTGCTTAGCGGTAGAGAGCTTGCGTTTGGTGTGCTGATTAACATATATGATTATAGAATCAATCGCCCTCGGAGGGAGAGGGACGTAGCCCAGTGGTAAAGCGTTCGCCCCATATGCCGTTGATGAAGCACCGGTCTGTGCCGAAGGGCGCATTAGGCTATTTCTTGTTCTAGTTACAATTGAAGAAAAACTTAAACATAAAATCTTAAATAGAAGAAGTTTGAATACACTTTTAAAACATTTCAAAAAGTGACAAAGCAAAAGTGAAACTTGTTCTTTGAAGAGGACCAGTGTAACAGAGGCCGTGATGTGTTCTATCCTGTCTGTGAGGTGCTGTCACCATCTGTGTGGTCATTAACCATATCTCAAATACCATATAACCACAATTAAAATGTGTCGAGTGTAATTAACTAAAACATTTCTTCCTTCGATCACCATTGAAATACTCACACATTGCTCATGAATTATACTACGGCTGTGCTATATACGGTTGTCCTAATGACAGAAAAGTGCACACAAACAGATTTCTTGCTGCTTGTTTGCTAGAGTTGGTTTTGCAAGCAGGTTTTCTTGGTCTCTCGAACCAAATGGGGGCGGGACGTAGCCCAGTAGTAAAGCGTTCGCTTGACATGCGGTTGGTCTAGGATCAATCCCTGTCGGTGGACCCATTGAGCTATTTCTCGTTCGAGCCAGTGCTCCACAACTGGTGTAACATAGGCCGTGGTATGTACTATCCTGTCAGTGGGATAGTGCATATAAAAGATCCCTTGCTGCTAATCAAAAAAGAGTAGTTCATGAAGTGGCGACCGCGGGTTTCCTCTCTCAATATCCGTGTGGTCCATAACCATATGTCTGATGCCATATAACCGTAAATAAAAGGTGTTGAGCGAGTCGTCAAATAAACATTTCCTTGTTATCGACCAAATGTTAAGACCATATGTTAGCCATAAAAATGTGTTATGGCGTCTTTAAACAAATGTGGCTTTCATATGTTTTGTATTTTATCTGACATAAGACTGGTAAAGAAGGCCTCAGATTTCAAGTAACTGATCGTTTCTGGTTGCATGTTGGTAGCATGTGTCGGCAAGAAAATCCCGTGATCACAAGACCAAGAACAGAATTTAAAAAAAAAACCTGATGGCCTATAGACTCATAGAGTGGCGTCGAGGAATATTTATGAACTACTGATAAAAAGTTTAAAATTAAGAGATACTACTTTTTTGTTATGCACATCGTTTAATAAATTATATCAACATGCGCTTGAATACCAAATATTAGTAACCATATTTGTTGTTACTTTGTATGCCATAGTGTGTATTAAGTTAACTGTATAGATTTGCGTGGTGGGGGGGGGGGAGGGGAGGGCATAGCCATGGTAAAGTGCTCGCCTGATGCATAATGATCCCAATTGGTCTATTTCTCATTCCAGCTAGTGCTCCATAACTGGTACATCAAAGGCTGTGGTGTGTACTATTCTGTCAGTGGGATGGTACTTGTAAAAAAATTCTTTGCTGCTAATAAAAAAAATTGAAGAAAAAGTATCCCATTTCTTCTTTTCTTTTGACGAGAAGTTTGGCTTGGGATACCAGCTCAGTGGTATAGTGTTGTCTGAGGTATGATGGGTCTCTGATCAGTGGCATGATCAATAAATCAAAGGCAATGACATGACCCGTCTGTGGGAAAGTGCATATAAAAGATCCTTTATTGCCATTTGGATAGAGTAACCCGTTTGGCAGAATAATACAGATTTACTTCCACTCCATGACATCCTACCCTACCCATGCTTTTTTTATTTTTGGTTTGCTGACACCAGTTTGTTTGGTATTATGCAATGAATTGAATTGCATTGCTCAGAACATCTCTTCTTCAATCTCCCTTCCCCAGCCTCACCTGCACCACGTTGTTAAGAATGGGGTGGAAAGAATGGCCGTAAAGATCAAGTTGGGGATTTGAGAGGCCACCCACTCAACCCTACATCTTCAATCCCACACCCTACTTCCAGTTCCCATTCCAACCCTACTCCTACCCCTTCAAGCCTCCATTCTTTCCACTTAATACCCCACCCTACACCTGTCTCTTCAATCCCCCCCACTCCACCCTTTCCTCCACTCTACCGTACTCCTACCCCTTCAATACCCCACCCTACACCTGCCTCTTCAATCGCCCACTCCACCCTTTCCTCCACTCTACCATACTCCTACCCCTTCAATACCCCACCCTACCTCCATTCACTGAAAATGACAACTGGAGTATGTGTATATACAAACTTGTTTATTGAGACTAGCATGGTATGTTGACATGGTTAAATAGTGACTCTATACAAAGAGACAGACAGCTGTACAGAGCAAAGTACAGTAAAAAAACAAAAAAAAACAACATTTGTACAAAATATTATGCTACAGGCATGAAATGTATAGTGTACTATATAATGGATTTATCACAATGGCAAATGGTTCTAAAATTTAAATAAATTTGCAGAAATAATTTTAAAAATTAAATACATGTAGTTTTCTATTTTTTTTCCTTTACGAAACTCTTTGGAATACCTAGTGATCACAATGTCGTATGAAAACAAATTCAGCAGTGTGTGTAGTTAATGCTAAATGTCTTTCAAAACGAGACAAATGGTTGAACTTTTAAGAAGTAAAACAAAACTATAGCCTGTCCTATGTTCAGTGAGAGCAAGTGAAGCTACCTTTTTGTGAACTATTTGGTTGGTTCCCAGTGTAGTTGTTTGAGTTTTTCCACTCACTCTGGCCGAACACAGGCCAGGTCTTCAAGTATTATATTATTACTTGGGCTACTTCAATATGAGGGTGGACAAAAAACCCTCAAAATACTTGGGTGTTTAAAATGTTTGTATTATTGATTTTTTTATCAAAGAATACAGAGGGAAACAGTTTTTAGATGATCCAAAACCCAGGTTTTCATCTGTATATCACCCAGAAAAAAGAATGAATAAATGACTTCAACAATACCACAGCACGAAAAATACCTCGGCTATTGGATGTCCAACAAAGGTAAGTATATCAAGTGAACCTAGATAAAGGTATAAAAAATCCAGCTTTATTTCTGGATTCCAAATTAAAGGATTTTGTTTTTTTAAAGATTAGTTGGGTGTGACACCTTGTAGTTGGCTATATAAATAAATAATCGCAATGATTTTAAAATTAATCCATCGAGAGGGTCCCCAGTTTCAGGAGGTGATGAATGTTGACAGATTAATAGTCTAATTTGTAACGTTAAGCTAGCCATCCATTCATACAGAGTCTGTGTGTGCGTGATTGAAACACGTTAAAACATTTTTTTTTTCTCCCTGGATTAAAAACGAAACCAATGTTTCACTGTCATTGATGTCATCAAGGTCATGCCAAGTTTGAAAATAAGGCATCTGTGTTGGTGAAAAGCCGCTCACAGAGCGATTCCTCACAGATCAGTGGATGCTTCATGTCTATCTAATGAAGCGATTTCTCACGGACACGGATCATGTATGAATGGATGGTTAGCTTTACTTTCAGTTAGCCGTCTGTGCCCCTTAAGAAAATCGAAAAATAAGAGACAATGACTACTATTAATAAGTTCAGTATCTTACAACTGAAAAGCATACTGCTTACAATAATGGCATACTGCTTACAATAATAGCATACTGCTTACAATAATAGCATACTGCTTACAATAATGGCAATTAAAATGGTAACAAAAAGGGTCGGTACAAGTAATTCGAGTGATAAATTGTGAAACTTTCTCCTGTGTGGTTCAACTTGTTTCATATATAAGCTACTTAAAGGGACACACCCTAGTTACGGCTATTTGTTAACCATTACGGCGTTATTTTTTTCGCTATTAAACCCCATTTTTCACAAATAAAATTGCACTTTACTTACATTTTATTATTTAGAATACACATTTCCATTCACCTGAAGTGCTTTTTGGTAATCCTGATGTTTGTAAAACCACGAAATGCATTTTTTCACAAGACGTTCTGTCGAGAAAAAAACGTTAAGTAAGCGAGGTCCAATCTATTTTTAGAGGGGATATTTCCATTTCAATGTCACAGATGTTGGTATATCACGTGACCGTTATCATTTGGGTTCGGTTTGTTTTCTCGTGCACGGTTTGCGCAATCAACATCTGATTTGTTGTTGTTCATTTGTGAGATTTTTCTTCACAGTTCGTGAACATTTTCAGTAACAATAAAGTTCAAACAAGTAAGTGTCTCAATACAAAACATTACAAACCCTTAAAACCAATAATTTTGCTATGTCTTACGATATCTGGAGAGGGGATACAACCAGGACAGAACAGTTGGAACATGTCCAGGAGAGGTGAAACGAACGCACCCCAAGTCTGTGAAATTTGTCGTGATGTAGGCATTGTTGTGCTTCGAGCGACATCTACTGGTGACATCAGAATACTAACTTTCAAAATGATTTCAAGGGACATGGGGATTCCCATGGTATTTATCGATATAAAACCTGCTTTTTCACTCCATTTGATAAAAACGTGATCTAAGTGTGTTACAGGTTTGTAGATTAACCAAATTATAATTTATTTTCGCTGGATGGAACTAGAGTGTGCGGCTTTAATGCCAGTATAAAACAGTCATAAGACCATCTGAAGTAAATTGGCATTTAACCAATCTTGATTGGCATTGCAAAAATGTAGTTCCAGACTTCATTAAAAGATGGCAACAAATGGTTCAGACTTCATTAAAAGATAGCAACAAATGGTTCAAACAAACAAACATTTGGTTTGGTAAAGTAACAAGGTATTTTAATGTGAAACTGGTTCATGTGAATACCATCAATGTCTTCTAAATGTACGTACTTATGATTACCTTGTTAAATATAACACAGCATTATTTCCAAGACCCCACCCAAAATGCCTTTTTTTGTATTACTAAACCCCACCTCCATTACTTTAGAGCAGATACAACCTTGACCTCTTTTTTAAAATATATAATTTTACAGAACTCCTGGGAGCAAGTTCATAAACAAAATGGTTAATATTACTAAATGATTATATTTAAAAAAAAAAAACTTAGTAGACATGAAAACTGTGATGATGACTAGTAGAAATGTTTTTAGGATACTTCGGGCAACAGAGATGCTGGGCTAATTAGATATTTAAATTCAATAAAGAAGAATGTGTGGGTTTTTTTAATACTTTGTTTTTACAAAATTGGGTATTCTGAATTACAAAATGTACGAAATTCGACAATAGGTCATGCTTTCTCCCATGTCCATTGTTGCCCTTAGTGACCTGAATAAATTAAGAAATGACTATACAGCAGTAAATGAGATGAACAGATAAAAGCAATGACTGAGTTTTTGTTGTTTTCCTTGCTCCTCTTCTCGTATCAATATTTTTAAAACCATGGCTGTGATGCAAATGTCCATGTTAAGAGGTGAGCAAAACGGGTGGTTGGTTAAGCAAAGAAAGAATCTACTTTTTTTTATGATTCACTTGGCAAGGGTGTAAAACCTACAAATATCCTTTAAAAAAACATAATTATTTATAAAGTCTAATATGGTCATAGACATAAATTACATGATAGTTTTATTTTCACAAATAAATTATACAAATACATTAAAATATTGAATTTTAATTAAACTAAAATACTATATTTTCCTCTACAATGCTAATGTAATAACAATTTGCAATTTGTCAAACATTTGCAGGGTTGGTAATACAAATTGCAATTTGTCATGCAGTTTGTGATACAATGTGCACTCTTTTTGCATTACTGTTTGCACAGCATGTGATGCAATTTGCAGTGTTTGTGATACAATGTGCACTCTTTTTGCATTACTATTTGCACAGAATGTGATGCAATTTGCAGTATTACATAATTTACAGTTTTTTAACATTCAGCAATACAGGAGAACAAAGTAAATCAGATACAATTTGCATAGATTGTAATCAACTGTCTAAACATTACTAGTAATGACAAGAATCAATTTCTAATATATTAATCAATTAAAATGTATAGAAAACATTGCTGCAAAACTGTTCAGAATTCATACAAAACCAAAATCAGAGTAGGCCCTACTTCTAATAATATCTTCTTTATTTATTTATTCTTTTATTAATGCAAAACTATAGGAGACTGGCATTCTGTGAGTGGCTCAGGTTCTCCCCATATCCTCCAATGGTATTCAGATTTTAAAACACTTTAATGACCCAACAATTATTTTTGAAAATGGATACTTTTGACATCCAAAAAGATAGCATTGCATGCCATTTAAGGTTTCAGTTTCCAGCTCCTGCACATAATTAAAAATAAATTAGACCTCAATCCATTTACAAATTCATAATTCAATAACAAAATGTCTTAATCCAACAATAAACACTGTTTTGGGGTCAACACTGAAATATACCGCCAATGAATATTTTTTAACTTGGGAGGATTATTTTCAATTTTCTCTATTTAGTACTGAAATGGAGAAAATGACTGTGTTAACTAGAAAGTTTACTGTTATGGAAAGGACACCATTTGTCCAGACAATGATCTGTATGAACTCTGAATCATGTCATTTACAGTAGCTACAGTACACAAACCAACAATAAAATCAACTAGACACGGGTGGTCACCTAGGTGGTTTCCAGTCTGTTTCACAGACTATATACATACAGTACACAAACCAACGATAAAATCAACTAGACACAGGTGATCACCTAGGTGGTTTCCAGTCTGTATACAGTACACAAACCAATGATAAAATCAACAAGACATGGATGATCACCTAGGTGGTTTCCAGTCTGTTCTAACCACCCGTATTGATGGTGTAACAAATGAAGAGTAAAAATGTAGTTCCAAAAGCAGGCATCAATATAAATAGTGTGTGAAGTAACCCATGTACAGGTCATCAGGGACTTGTTCCACTAAGATATTTTTAAGTGCATACAGTAGTAATTATACACTTACGGTGATCTCAGCACTAAGATCGTTTCGTGGAACATGGCCCAGGGTCTTAATTCACAAAGCTCTCTCAAACAATATTTCATCCTCCTCACAAGTGTAAGCACTGCACAGCAGGATCTCA
The DNA here is from genome assembly GCF_016097555.1 of Gigantopelta aegis. Taxonomy (NCBI): domain Eukaryota; kingdom Metazoa; phylum Mollusca; class Gastropoda; order Neomphalida; family Peltospiridae; genus Gigantopelta; species Gigantopelta aegis. The sequence continues at coordinate 2,144,709 of NC_054699.1, forward strand.
AAGGTGACCAAGTTTAGTGAATGCGCCTCTCGTAACCTACATGCTGCAAAACATCAGCTTTACAATTCCTCTTATTACTATTATAAAACCCTTTTTTTTTCTTTTTTTATATCTGAATAAAATATCTGTTTAAAATTTAGGTGATGAAACTTCTGATTAATAAGACTGTTTGGAGAACAAAGTACCATTCTCAACTTTCCTGACATCTAATCTAGTAACCTGAACGACCATTCTTGACTTACATCAACGACCATTCTTGACTTATATCAACGACCGTTCTCAACTTGTATCAACGACCGTTCTCGACTTACATCAACGACCGTTCTCGACTTACATCAACGACCGTTCTCGACTTACACCGACGACCATTCTCGACTTACACCGACGACCATTCTCGACTTATATCAACGACCGTTCTCAACTTGTATCAACGACCGTTCTCGACTTACATCAACGACCGTTCTCGACTTACATCAACGACCATTCTTGACTTATATCAACGACCGTTCTCAACTTGTATCAATGACCGTTCTCGACTTACATCAACGACCGTTCTCGACTTACATCAACGACCGTTCTCGACTTACACCGACGACCATTCTCGACTTACACCGACGACCATTCTCGACTTGCATCAACATCAACGACCATTCTCGACTTACATCAACGACCGTTCTCGACTTATATCAATGACCATTCTCGACTTAATCAACGACCATTCTCTACTTGTATCAATGACCATTCCCGACTTATATCAATGCCTGATAAACCTACAATTAAGGGTTCAAGGAGCTTCTGGGCAATTATTACTTCAAAAACCCACCTGTGTTGCTGGTTGATTTTAATGTTGTGGTGTGTACTGTATAAGCCAAAGCAAAAAAAAACCTGCAATGACACACAACACTCAATGACTTGGCTTGCACAAAACATCAACTTGGAAGCACTTGATTGTGGATGTGGTAATATAAATCGCACACAAGTTCAGGGGAGATAACTGGCTGCTAGGTGAGCACTTTGTCGATTGCCTGTTTGAACGTTTCATCCTCCTTAAAGCAAATCCTTGCTCCAAGTAATATTTTTGGTTCTTCTTTCCTTAATGACAGTGGTTTAACAGCAATTGTTTTGTTTCTAATTCTTTAAAATTATTTTTGGTTTCGCAAATCCCAATTTTACAAACATGCTTTTTGATGACCATGTATTCTTAATAATAATAATAATAATACAATGACCCATGGAGTTATTTTATTGATTATGTCCTATCAGCATCGAGATAACGAAGATTGACTGTACATGAATGGACATGTGTGCTCTTGTATTTTTGATAAAATTGGGATTTGCAATGAAAATGTTCACTATAATTATCTGTTAGTTTGGTGACATAATCACCTATTTTAAGACACCACCTTTTTATTATTCAATATCATCCAGTTAAGTACACTGATTTAAAGAAATAAGGGATGGCACCAACACTAACAGGAAAGAGTGACTGCAGTACCATCCATAGTATCAGAAAGAATGAATGTTTAACAACACCCCAGCACGAAAAATACATCGGTTATTGGGTGTGAAACTACATGTATGGTAAAGTAGTATCAGAAAGTTAACCGTGTTTCATATTCTCGACATTCAATCCTACATCTGACACCATTTATCGCAGATAAAAATGTGTCGAGTGTTTTGTTAAATAAAATATTTCCTTTTCTTTCAATTCCACGTTACACCTTTGTACTTTACATTATGACGCTGATGCCGACTGAAAGTTGGTGTACAATACAAAGTGGTCCCTTATTTCTTTATCTCAGTGTGTAATTAAGAGTGTGAAGCCAGGTGTTGTAATTAACAGACACTTGGTATTTCAGTTTCAGACCACTACTTGTACTTCATGCAGGAACCATATCTCTCAAGTGTGTGTGTAGGTGTATAATCTCTACTGAGGAGGGCACAATCTGTGGTGGACAGATTTTAATCTCTACTGTTATAGAGAAGGACAATAAAACCATACATTTTTTGTCCTCATGTGGGGGTAACAGACCCCTCCTCCCACTCCCCCCTCCTTCAGTTCCTAGGGGCCTGGGTCTGACCTTCTGTAAATGCATACCGACAATATAAACCACTCTGCCTCAGGCTTGCGACTATAAATAATCATTTTAATGTATTATGTTACAGGACACAAACTAATATGGGAACATACTGTTAATCTACAGCAATCTCGAGTCTGGGTTTTAAAAGGAAGGAATGTCTGTTTCAACTACACCTCAGCACATTTTAAACAATGGTTATCTGATGTCTGAAATATGCTCTACTATTGAGATTCCTGTCCCAAGTCAAGCTACGAATTTTATCGGAGGTCGGACTCTGGATGGGCGTGTTCGAAACCCTAGTGGTATATGAGCACGTTAAACTAGTTATCTATCTATATTAACTTGGAGGTCGGACTCTGGATGGGCGTGTTCGAAACCCCAGTGGTATATGAGCACGTTAAACTAGTTATCTATCTATCTATCTAGTTATCTATCTATCTATCTACTATTGAGCTACATCCCACCCCTAGTCAAAATAATTAAGTTAAGGTTTGTCTAATGTTTAACGACACCAGTAGAGCACACTGATTTATTAATCATTGGCTGTTGGATGTCAAATATTAATTCTGATGCATAGTCTTCTGAGGAAACGTGCTAATTTTTCCATTAGCATCAAGGGATTGTTTTGTATGGACATACTACTGTCTTTGACATACTAGTAGTGGTGCACTGGTTGGATTGGGAGAACACCCAATAGGTCCACTAAAGAGGTTTGGTCCTGTAACACAAGCACCTCAGGTGAGCATGCTATCATTCATTCAACTGGTTTGTTGTGCTTGTATCCAATTATGGTTCATGTGTGCTATCCTGGACACACATATCTCTGCTATCTGGGCTGTATGTCCAGGACAGAGGGTTAGTGAGAGAGAGTGGCCGTACACCTACTGACTGAGCTGTTAAAACTCACTCTGGGTGGGAGCCGGTACCGGGCTGCGAACCCAGTACCTACCAGCCTTAAATCTGATGGCTTAAAGACGACACCATCAAGGCCGGTACTCTATCAACTAAGCAAACACCAGATATGAAGTTCCTATTAGCTTGTGTCCATTGTCATAAACTGAGCAAAACTAAATGATTGTCCAAGAGAACTGTAGACGGTCATTGTCCACTGAGTAAGTAACCTGATGAGCTTTTCCTGACAACACTTAACAGCAGTGTTATTCCGTTGAGCTAACTGAGATTCATTCAAAAACAAAAGAAGGTAAACAGAATACATTTTAAGGAACTTAAAAAAAAAAAAAAAAATTAACTTTTACTGATAATATATTTAAGATGATACAAGCGGTTTAAAATCTATTTCTAGTATAAAACCATAATATTTATATCATAACTAATAAATATAAACAATTAATGCCATAAAGAAATCTTTGTTTTTGTTGCCTGACGAGTATTAGCAAGGTGAAACAAGATGGTATGTTTAATGACACGTACTTGAAAATATATTCTGTTATATTACTTTTCATTAATTAATTCAAATTCAAATGATCAAGTAGGTGATCTTTAATGTTTGATTTGTAGGTGCATAATTTTAATGTATTAGTTAATCTAATAATTCCTATTAGTATTACGGAAGTTACACAGTAAAACACAAAGAGAACTCAGGTTCCTGCAAATCTTTAATTTTATTGGGTGAATGAAAAAGGTTTAATTAAAAATTAAAAATTCAGTTACATTTCTTAATTGTTAATTTGAAAATGTGCTTATTACATATGACAGTTATAAATAATGTGCATTGGTATGTATATATATATTTAAAGTGTTTTCTTTTTTCTTCTCTTTGTGAAGTAAATCCTTGTGTCATTGCACAGCAATGATCTTTAAACTTCGATATAAAATTTAAAATAATTTAAAATGAAAAATGGCAGTCGTACTAAAACATGAGTAAAAGAAAAAAAGTAGAAACAGGTTTACCCTGCAACATAAATGTAATCTATTAAAACGTTTTTCTGAAGAAATTTTTTTTTTTTTTTTTCTTCCAAACTGAGATAGGTTAATAAAAATAACCAAAACTGAATGAAATGTGGAGTACAAACAATAAACGATAATCTGAGCTTGTCGGCAAAGTGGTTCGTAAAATATTGCCACTATTTCTGGTTAAATGTTTTCACTTGTTTTAAATATATTATTTTTATTTTTATTAACTCGTAATATATTGCACTTTTTTTTGCGTAATACCATTGAACAATTTCTGTACATACAATACAGCTGAGTTTATTCTGCATGACAGCCTCTAACATTGGTTGAGAAAATGATATTAACAAAAAAACAACAACATTAAAATATGCCAACTATTTGCTATGGTGTAATAAATGTACAATTTTGATTTACATAAAAATAACTTACATGTACAATGGTGTAAAAACAATGACATAAAACAATGACACATGTACCCTATTGATGCAGGGATGAGAGGAATGCATGTTAATATCCGTAAAGGGACTATATCTTGAGTTTGTAGTCACTAATATACTATAGACACTGGTTAAAGTCTGTTTTGTTTAAAAGACACCATTAAAGCACACTGATGAATTAAATCATTGCCTACTGGATGTCAAACATTTGGTAATTCTCACATATATGGTATTTTAGAGGAAGCCCGCTACATTTTTCCTTTAGCAGCAAGGGATCTTTTATATGCACCATCCCAAAGACAGAACAGCAAATACTGCTTTTAATATAAAACACACCCCTAAACACTCATAAGTTCAATCTAAAGGGTGCAAAACACCCCACCCCAATTTTAACCAATTGCATGTCCCCTCTAACATTGATACTACGAGTGCAATGTTTTCTGGGTTTTTCAAAGATCGATGTCCATGTGAACAGATTCTAATTTTAATAAATTAGAAAGGCTGTGTTGTCTGAAAACTAGTTACCGTGACTACAAATTCAAGACACTCCCGTTAAATCAACTAATGAATGTATCTGTGCCGGCAGTTGATGAGCATTATGGATGGTTGCAAGATGTTGGTTAACAATGCTAGAAGTGACCACTGAACACTGACCACTGTCCCATGCATGCATGACGAGGCTAAGCCCACAGTTGGCCATCAGTCTCAGTCCAGTCTCAAATCTCTAATCATCATGTCACACACATAATTTGTATGGCATTGCCATGGAGTTACGGGTAGACTAAAACTTGTATAATTTGTATGGCATTGCCATGGAGTTACGGGTAGACTAAAACTTGTATAAGCATGGGGCCAAGTAAAAAACTGAGACATGGCGGATTCGATACTAAAGATGTGCATTTCATATTTGGAGAGACAAGGACTGGGATGTGGTATTGGACAATCAGGTTGAGAAGAACAGACATTTTATGATTGTGCATGAATGTGTGTATGTGTGGATCCTTTTAGTTTGGAAAAATCAGACAGACTCAAAAGGGCTGAAGCAAGAAGGAGAAACCATGTGGAGATGGGTGAATGGTGTGTGGGTGTGGGTGTGTGTGTGTGTGTGTGTGTGTGTGTGTCTGTATGTGCGTGTGTGGAAGGTGAAAATAAAAAGACATTAATGAAACCTCACCTCAGGAAAACAGAACTGGTCATTATTTTGAAGCCGATAATCATCTAAAGTACCGTACTAATTACATTTCTTGTAATTGTCATTTGATGAGCGTAATTAGCTCTGACTAGTCTTACAACTAAGAACAATAAGAGGAAATCACACTGAATCCCATATTATGACTGAATCATGAGATCACATACATCATACAATGTTCACAGTACTAGTTAGATCATGTTGCCGTGGAAACAATATTATCTGTGTTCAGTTTAAGTGACAAATACATTTTGAGATCCGATTAGAGCATAATATTATTGAGGGTTTGTTAAGTACTAATAAAATCAAAAACATGACTGTTTTTAATGAATATATTTGTGAATAATTTAAAATTGAAGAAACAACAAAGAAGCTATTTTATACATGTCAAGTTAATAACTTGAATGTAGTTTACAGTCTTTACATTTATTTAGGTCTACAGTCTATTTGCTATTCCACTTCATTTATGAAAGGAATAAAGACTTTTAAAATTTAATAAATAACTTTAATTTTGAAGTTTTTACAAATACAACAGCAATTGGTTTTTTTTTTTTTTGTATTACTCTCTTTGATAACTGTTTATCATTTGATTCTAAATTTTAAAACGTTTTCTTTTTTAAATTTCAAACAATATTAGTTTTCAAGTTTTGAAAACAATAAATGTTTTTCTTTTCTGACTCTTATCATGAGCACATGTAAATGTGTACTCATGCTACTGAACAGTAATGCCATGTTTAATTCAAACTGAATGGCATTGCCATGACGTTAAAGAGTCTTGACTCCATATTTGAGTATTGAGATGGAGAAGGTAAATGACATATGTATTATGTAAGTATAGGGCCATTTTATACACATACATGTACACACACAAACAAATGAAAAACTGACAAGTGCTATATACAAAATGAAAGCAAAATGATCAATTTCTCAACCAATGTTTTACAAACATGCCCAAGTGATGATATTAAATTTGTGAAATTCCGCTTTCTAACATGAATCATGGCATTTTTAACAACATCAGCATCGCACAAAACATAAATTAAAATCTAAAACAAAGATGGGTTGATTTTATTTGGTATGTTCTGTTCCAGGAATGCATAAAAATTAAATATTGAATTGAAAAAAAAAACCTCACAAATAAACCCATACATGTAATGTTGGTATTTACAACTTCATGATTATTCAACAATACTGAGATACAGTATGTCTCGTCGGCTAGTTCCGTAACATGACCTTGACGTTTGATGTATACAGGCCAAAATAAGGTGTTGTTCACTAAATATAAAGTGGAATTTGGCAAAAAGTTTTTCATAATTGCCACAAAAATATTATCAGTATGAGAAACATCACATTTCATGAATGTTTATTTTGTCCAACTTTAAAAAAGAGAGGTGAAATTAAGTACAAAATGTTGACATCTTTTGTTAAAAAAACTTAATAAAAAAACTTAATAAAAAAAATAAAAAAAAGTCTTATCTACATGATGCTGAGTTTAGTTTATGGTTGCCATAGTTACATGTAGGGATAGACGGGAATTCCCATTTGTTCGGAGGCTGTGAGCAGAAGAACCAGCACAATAAAGAGACAGGCAACGCCCCCTAGCAGCTCCCCTAACCGTCAAACAGCCGACTGTTTCGGGTTGGTGCCGATAGCGACGAGGGCAGCGACCGTGATGGCCACTCGACAGATCCCGCGCTCGTCCAGTAAGTCGTGTGCCGAACACACCTGCTCCTGCAAACATAAACAAGATTATAACATTATTAATGAGTGAAAACAAAAAGTAAAAAGTTAGTAACATTATTGTTCAGAGTATAGTAAAGCTGCTTCTACCTGAACACGGGAAAACCTCAGACTATGGATAGCAATGGTGATTTTATTGCGCACTCATCAATAAAAATCAACCAGATTTGATTTCAATATTTTGCACAAAATGTTTCCTTTAAGTGAATAGGCACACATACACAGAATACCGATACCCTACCCTAGAAAAAATTAAATAAATAAAAGTTTGTTTTGTTTAACGACACCACTAGAGCACATTGATTTATTAATCATCGGCTACTGCATATCAAACATTTGGAAACACACTACATTAGTAGCAAGGGATCTTTTATATGCACCATCCTACAGACATGATAGCACATACCACGGCCTTTGATATACCAGTCGTGGTGCACTGGTTGGAATGACAAAGAGTCCAATGGGCCCACTGACAGGGATCAATCCCAAACCGACCGAGCATCTTACGAGCGCTTTACCACTGGGCTACATCTCCCCTCCACCCATTCTACAAGTATTAAATCATATTTAAAACATAAAATCATAATATGATTCTAAAAAGGAAACAAAACAACTGGCAGCAATTGACTTTTCACCATAAATGTTGCCAGATTCTGCCGTGTGGCATCCGGCAATGTAATATACAGGTATATATATATATATATATATATATATATTTTGTTTCAACTGAAAATGACAAACACAAATTCAACAATAAACATTCAAACACTGACAATGACATTGTTTAAGAACAAAGACCAGTAAACTATATAAATAAAATTAATGTCATGTGATCTTTTACTTACCTGTTGCTTTTTCTGTTCAAATTAATTCAAATTAAGTGGCTGGTAGCTAGATGGACTTTTGATTCAATAATTAAACTATTACATACTGTGAACTGTATTTGTATCGAGTATTTTATTATTATTTTTTTTTTAATAACGTCCTTTTATTTTAATTAAAGGCTAATCATAGTGAATGGTTTATCAGCGGTGATCAACAGGCCAAGCGCAGCACTATACAATTTTGCACATATAACCATATCTACTTTTACATGTGACGGACAGTATACATTTTTGCACATCACCCTATTTGACAGTATACATTTTTGCACATTTCCCTATCGGACAGTATACATTTTTGCACATCACTCTATCCACTGTTGCACAGAATAGCATACAAGTTGGCATTCTACCCTACCCATCTTTCCACATATTTTTTGCATGTCACCATATCCATTTTGGCACCATATATTTTTGCACATCTGCATATCTACTTTTGAACAAAAGGGCACACATTTTTTTAGCCTAGTCAATTTCCCCCAAATTTCATATAATGTTACATAACAGCCCTATTCACCTTTGCCCACAGCACCGTACAATTATGCAAACATCAGTACAGAAAAGAGCACTCACTGAATGAAATGACTGTATTTTATTAAAGCATGGCAAACATTTAACAATGTTATGCACAAGTTTTAACAAGACAAAATTATCTACAGAGTAACATGACAGAAATATTTGTCTATGTAACAATTTAGTGACTCATTTACAATATCCCTTTAATAACCTATACGGTACACCGTACTCCATGCTTCAACAATGCGGTTATAGTCCTACAGCAGGGCTTCTAGAATTTTTATAAAATCCACTAGCCATGGGATCTGTGATTTAAAAAATTTACTAGCCACGATTACAAATTCACTAGCCCTACTTTACTTTAAGTTAATACAGTTTTACTAAATAATAGTAATAATCAGATACGTCACCTAAAGAGGGAGATAGAGCTTAAAAACAAACATTGGGGGCTTGGCATGGGGGCAGGATATTCATATTTACAAAATAAACTGCAACATTTGACTCTCTTTTTTTCCCCATTAGCCATCAGGCATGGCAATAGTAGTTATTTACTAGCCCAACATTGAATACCACTAGCCAAGGGAGTGGGGCTACCATAATCTAGAAGCCCTGCCTTCAAAGATGTAATCCTTAGTAAATACTTAATATTTTCTTTTACTATTTTCATACATCAGTACAAATATAATATAGAAGAAATGCACATTGTTAATTCACCTTTAAAATGACGTGAATTGCCAGTCAGTTATATGTGACAAACTATCAAAATCTAAGATTAATCTGGGCCCACTTTCACAAAACATCATAAGCTCACATGTAGTTTTGCACGTAATTGTAAATTTACGACTAAAGCATAATTCTCATCACTACAAATAGTACAACTATCTTAGTCTAAAATACATATATATTTCAATTCCGTTTATTCCTTAAAATGCTCCATCTTCTGTACTGATATAATTTCCTGTGTGAAATAGATGCCAAACTCATGTAAACATTATACCGGTATAACTGCTAGTCGCAGATGTAAACTTACAATGTTTTGTGAAATTGATGGGTCCCTGGTTACGCAGATATACTTCATGTCAAGGAACAATTGTTCACTTAGGTAAAAATCTGGTGAACTGACTTAAAAGTTACTTAAAGCCGCAAAGCGTAGTTTTAGTCCATGAAAATGGATGCTACAAATGTGTAAGACATCTGAATCAAGTTACAATACAGTTGAACAAGAGTCTGTGATGTTGAAACAAGGAGCTCGTCTTCATAGCCGTTACTTCTCAAAAAGATGTGCATTTAAAAAAATAGAGAAAATACATTTCATGGTATTATAGAAACACCAGGATGACCAGAAACACTTCGAATAACAATAAACAATAAAATGTATGTAGTATCTTATTTTAGTCATCAAAAACGGCTCTAATTGTGAAAAAAAAAACATAGTGTCTTATTTCAGTCATCAAAAACGGCTCTAATTGTGAAAACTACATCATAGTGTCTTATTTCAGTCATCAAAAACGGCTCTAATTGTGAAAAATACATCATAGTGTTCAAAAACTAGGCTCAGTGACTTGAAGATTTTGAAATATTGTCTCCTCTATTACTATTCAATTGATAGACAAATACAACTGCCACACAACAATAGATCTTATTCGACTCATCTAATACTTGGGGTTGCATATTGCTATAATATATTATCACAAAATGAGTTGGCAACGACGACGAGATAATGTACAGTTGGCAAACCAATAACAGAAGTATTTTTAGAAATGTCAAACGCATTAACAAATTAGTCACTAGAAGTTGGGTAATGATTAACAAGGCATACATACACACACACACATTTTTTTTTTGCATAATAACACAAAGGCTTGATTACATTGCCTAATATATCTTAACAACAACAAAAACAATTGATTTTTCAAATTCAAAAAGCAAAACAAATTACATGTAATTGCAAATACATGTACAACAACGGAATATATATACAAATATTAAGGAATGTGCAGACGCTAAAAGCTGAAGTCATATTTTACACATTTTAAACACGTCTATAATTCCACAGATGATTTACACAGACAAGTGGGAGTAGTGGGGTGGGGTGGGGGTGAGATGGAGTTGGGGTTGGGGTTAGGATGTGGGTGGTATTGGGGGTGGGATGTAGGTTAAGATGTGGGTGGGGTTGGAGGTGGGATGGGGGTGTGATGACATTGATTATTATTAAACTTTTGTTCTCAGTCTCTGTATGTTGCTATAACTTTTTGTTGTTTCTGTTTGTCTGATTCTGTCTTGTCTGCACTCACTCACTCACTCACACACACACACACTCTCACACACACTCTCACACACACACACACACACACACACACACACACACACACACACACACACACACTCACTCACTCACTCACTCACTCACTCACTCACTCACTCACTCTCTCTCTCTCACTCACTCTCTCACTCACTCTCTCTCTCTCTCTCTCTCTCTCTCTCTCTCTCTCTCTCTCTCTCTCTCTCTCTCTCTCTCTCTCTCTCTCTCACATCTACATATAAGTAAGACCCGCTTTCCATTAATGTAATTCTGCCCTCTAAAATGATCTTTTTCACAGGCAGATCGCTACACAAAATTTGATGTATGGTTGTATTGACGGTAAGCTGGCCTTAGTACACATGGTTGTATTGACGGTAAGCTGGCCTTAGTACACATGGTTGTATTGACGGTAAGCTGGCCTTAGTACACATGGTTGTATTGACGGTAAGCTGGCCTTAGTACACATGGTTGTATTGACGGTAAGCTGGCCTTAGTACACATGGTTGTATTGACGGTAAGCTGGCCTTAGTACACATGGCTGTATTAACGGTAAGCTGGCCTTAGTACACATGGTTGTATTAACGGTAAGCTGGCCTTAGTACACATGGTTGTATTGACGGTAAGCTGGCCTTAGTACACATGGTTGTATTAACGGTAAGCTGGCCTTAGTACACATGGTTGTATTAACGGTAAGCTGGCCTTAGTACACATGGTTGTATTAACGGTAAGCTGGCCTTAGTACACATGGCTGTATTAACGGTAAGCTGGCCTTAGTACACATGGTTGTATTAACGGTAAGCTGGCCTTAGTACACATGGTTGTATTAACGGTAAGCTGGCCTTAGTACACATGGTTGTATTAACGGTAAGCTGGCCTTAGTACACATGGTTGTATTAACGGTAAGCTGGCCTTAGTACACATGGTTGTATTAACGGTAAGCTGGCCTTAGTACACATGGTTGTATTAACGGTAAGCTGGCCTTAGTACACATGGTTGTATTAACGGTAAGCTGGCCTTAGTACACATGGTTGTATTAACGGTAAGCTGGCCTTAGTACACATGGTTGTATTAACGGTAAGCTGGCCTTAGTACACATGGTTGTATTAACGGTAAGCTGGCCTTAGTACACATGCATTATCAACTTTTTAAAGGGACAGACCCTAGTTTTTACACACTAAGACATATTTTTTACCTAGACCCTAGTTTCAACCCGTAAAAATGGATACTTTAAGTCTGGTTAATTTACAAGCCTGTAACAACAGAATGATTCAAGAGTCTATGACCTTGAAATACCCTTGAAAATAGACTAAAACGTGACTCCCTAACCGTTACTTCTCAGATGCATGTGCGTTTTTAAAGATACGAAAAATGCTTTTTGTGGTGTTAGAAACACCAGGATGACCAGAAACACTTCAGTTGTATGGAAACGGATAATTTAAACAATAAACCTGTAAGGAATATTTGATTAGTGAGAGAAAATAAGAGCAGCTGTAATAGTGAAAAATGAAGTCTTAATAGTCACATGTTAAAACTAAGATGTGTCTCTGTTACGAAAGGCTGAAGAATAATAGTCACATGTTAAAAATTCCCTGTTACGAGTGACTGCTGAAGTAATAATAGTCACATGTTAAAATAAGATTCCCTGTTACGAGTGACTGCTGAAGTAATAATAGTCACATGTTAAAATAAGATTCCCTGTTACGAGTGACTGCTGAAGTAATAATAGTCACATGTTAAAAAAAACCATTATAAAAACGACAGCAATGTTATGTTAAATATATGTCAAAGGTTTATCAGTTATTTAACCTGTAGTTTTATTACAGCATGGCCTATGTGATACAATCATTAAGCAGGCATTGGAAAAAAAACCCATATTAATTGGTAGACAACTTAAAAATCATGGTAAGGCCGATTAAAAAACATATTGCTACAAAAGCCTTTTTGAAATTTAACAGTATCAAGACATATACAGAAGTTCACATTCATTGTTTTCACTTCCTATTTATTGCACAAGTTTATATTACACAAGAATATATACCACGAGGCTGTGTAGTGGTCGAGTCGTATGTTGTTGCACAAAATAAACAAGTGTAATAAATAGGAAACGAAAACAACGTATGTGAAGTTCTGTATTTATTACATACCAAGTTATGGTCCAGATCGCACATATGAATATATCAAATATATATATATAACAAATTGGCTATAGACAGTCAGTTTACTCCAGATGATATTGGCCATGCATTTTACATATGATTTACAGGTAATACTAAACCAAATCAAATTGGCTATAGACAGTCAGTTTACTCCAGATGATATTGGCCATGCATTTTACACATGATTTACAGGTACCGTATTTGACCGGAAATAAGCCCATGTCTTTGAATAAGCCCCCCCTCCGTTTTGATAGCATTTAAGAAATTAGGCCCTAATTCGTAAATAAGCCCACCCCCAACTTCGTCACCTTATAAATAACATGAAATTGCAAGTTTGCTCAAAGTTCATTTAAAAGGTCATACCTCCTGCAGATAATTAAACACAAATGTAACACAATATTTTACCACCAGTGAGATTTAGCAGTTTAACAATAACAGTGTGTAACATTGTTTTCAATTTCATGCCTGCAGTATTTCTCTGAAGTATCCAAGTATGAACTAAAAACCAATGTCTATTTTTACCACCACACTGGGTCCGCAGTTAATGCTAATTAAGCAAATACCTTATTCTGATTGGCTAAGAACAATGACCTTAGATTGACAATTCTTTGTAGTGTAAGCTGGCTTGTGTCAGAAACGTGTGTACACGCTGTTGAGTTTGTTGTTAATTGCTGTTGTTTTAAGTCTTCTCAGCATTAAATTTTGGATGTAAATAAACAGCACTGGTAAGTAATTGTAACATAGAAGGTGTGTTTCTAATAATTAGATACTAGTAAAAAAACCACAATTTAATTAATAAACAATTATTATTTATTAATAACAAATGGAACACTAATTAATAGATGTGCTACTGAACATTTTTTGTTTTGTTCCTAGTTCTTTTAAGTATTGTTATTTATTTTTATTATTATTATGAATTTTTTTTTCAACAAAACTGGCCCCTTGTCTGGGAATAAGCCCACCTCATGCTAAGCTCACAATGACTTGTCTTGGCCCCCTGGGCTTATTTCCGGTCAAATACGGTAATACTAAACCAAATAAAATTGGCTATAGACAGTCAGTTTACTCCAGATGATATTGGCCATGCATTTTACATATGATTTACAGATAATACTAAACCAAATAAAATTGGCTATAGACAGTCAGTTTACTCCAGATGATATTGGCCATGCATTTTACATATGATTTACAGGTAATACTAAACCAAATAAAATTCTGGCTGAGTCAAAGTTCAACTTGGTCAAGTTCGAGGTGCACGTAACTTTTGATAGAGCAGTTAATACCACAAGTTGGTGATAAATGTGACAGTGTGTGTTGTGATACATTCACGTAATTTAATTTGAACTAGTGTCAATGTACCAACTACCAGTTATAATGTCAGTTTTAAACACACGATGTCTTAGTTTAAATGCATGATGTTAACACTTGTAAATGCTTGACGTCACAGTTTTAAATGCATGATGTTAACACTTGTAAATGCTTGACGTCAGTTTTAAATGTATGATGTTTACACTTGTAAATGCTTGACGTCACAGTTTTAAATGCATGTTACAGTTTAAAATATATGATGTCACAGCTGTAAATGCATGATGTCACAGAGCTATGTAAATGTATGTCACAGTGTTAAATGTATGATGACACAGTTTTAAATGCACGATGTCAGTTTTAAATGCATGTCAGTTTTAAATGTATGGTGTTAACACTTAAAATCAGAACATCAGTTTTAAATGCATGATGTCAGTTTTAAATTCATAATGTCAGTTTTAAATGTATGATGTTACAGTTTTAAATGTATAACATTAGTTTTAAATGCATGACATTACATAGTCTTAAATGCATGACATTACATAGTTTTAAATGCATGATGTCACAAGTTTTAAATGCATGATGTCAGTTTTAAATTCATGATGTCAAGTTTCAAAATGCATGATACCACTTTCAAAATGCATGATGATGTTACAGAGTTTTAAATTAATAATGTCAGTTTTAAATGCATGTAACAGTTTAAATGCATGACATTAGTTTTAAGTACATGTTATTTTAAATACACAAAGTCAGTTTTAAATACCACACATCACAATGTTAAATACACCAAGTGACAGAGTTAAATATATAAAGTGACAGAGTTAAATACACTGAGTCACAGAGTTAAATACACAAAGTCACAGTGTTAAATACACCAAGTCGGTTTTAATGACACGAATCATACAGTTAAGTACACAGAGTCACAGAGGTTTAATGAAGAGGAGGACGCAGGTGAGGCACAAGATGCTGATGCACAGGTAGGTGATGTAGTAGTCGCGGGCTGTTAGTCGTGGGAAGGCCACTAATTGGTGCACAGTTTTAGCGATCAGTGCTATGCGCAGATTCTCCGTAACGTCGGCACTACTACAGAGATCATCCTGAAAAAACGAGACCCAATCAATGGCGTCAGTGACCAGTTCAATGGAAATTTTTATATTACAGTACATTTGGTACTGATGATAAGATAATTTCTGCCACATTTTATTTTTCTTTATTATTTTTAAGACATAAAAAAAATAGTAGTGATAAACACAACTGTTTTCTGGAAAACTATAATATGTCACTAAATGCAAGTCCGTCAATCAATTATTCAGTAAAAAAAATTTTTTTTTTAATATTAACGTTATGTAAATTATTTTTAATAGTAATATAGCTATTTATTGTATCTCTGGGGACTTTATATTTCATTCCCCCCCCCCCCCCCCCCCCACCAAAAACAAACAAACAAATTGTACACATCGCCTCAACATAAATTTATTTCAACACTATATAAATGAATACTTATTATCTGTCTGTCTGTCTTTAGGTATTATATATAAAAAAAAATACATGTTACAAATAAAAATGTATTGTGTGTATTTTTGTTAAAATTTAAAATAGTTTATATTTAAAAAAATCTACCATTGGTAATTTGATTCAAATAAATCTTTATTTCAATGTTAATAAAAGTATTTCAAATAACGAAAACAGAATAGCAATTTTGCTCAGTACATATATAATGCAGTGGCAGAAACTTTCTTCATAATATACTACAATCTAGTTTAACCAATTTTATAAAAATCAACACTTATATATTTTTTATATTATTTAAAAACTATTACACATAAACTGATGTGAATTGGTTAGTAGAAATAAATAAACTTGAAACCAAAACATTATTAAAAAAATAAAATTACAGAACAATTTTACAACGGTTGAGCTACAGGAAGCAAAAAGCTAAAACTGTGCAACCAATGTCAGCCATTTTGATTAAACTGCATGCTGGGAAAACAACAACTGCATGATGAGAAAAAGAAAATCCAAATGCAATGAAACTGAACAGAATTTTTTGATGAAACTAATGAACACAATGATTTGACATTTCTTTTGGCCATGTGGTTTTTATGGTTATAGTTGCCATTTACTGATTTTAATTTTTTTTTTTTTTTTATTTATTTAAAATTAAGGAATTTATTTGCTGATATTGTTAACTGAAATGAAAGGCTTACCTTGGATGTTTGCATTTTCACCGACAATTCCAAGAAAATTATCATTTTCATCCACACAAGCAAATCTTCTGGACATAACTAAATCTTTGTAATTTTCCTCTTTGTTTTTTTTAGGTGAACAGCAATCCACAATCATACTTACTAAAACGTAAGAACAATAACGCGAACCTGCATGCTTACATAAAAATGCATCGCAGTAAAACAATTTGAAACTTCATGCACCCTCAGCTTGGAACATTCAGCTGTTAGATGTACACAAATGAGATGAATGATTTTATTTTATTGGAGAGTGAATCGGATTCATGTCACTTTCAGATAAGGTCTAAACATATTTATTACACCATCATAAACTTTATCTTCGATATGTGTAAAGAAAACCACACACGTTTTAGGTATGAGAAAATTTATTATCAGCTAATTAAATCAAATAAATATGTTATTTCACAAAACCTTTTTAAATGGTTTTTATGGGCTAATGTATATTAAAATAAAATAAATTGTATCCTGTTGTATTTTAAATAGTTTCTGTTATCTTGTGCGAAAATGATTCATATGTATTGACTACATCAAGTTACAATAAATATTTCTGAAAGAAGCAAGTAAATTTTATAAGTAAAAAGTCTAATATTTGGACAGAATTATCCGAGTAAACAAAATAAAGCTGTCAGTTCTTAACTTGAATAACCAAATTCCATACATTTTATTTTACCGTAATCTAATTTCAGGCCTTTGAGAAGTGAAAATTTGCATAAATCATTTATGGGTTACACAAAACCAAATTCAGGTAACCTATTTCGTCTTTACGTAACCTGTCATGCACTTGTAAATGATGGCATAAATTCAATGCGCGAACGAAAAATGGGTTAACAAAAAATATACTTATGCAAGCGACGCACAAACCAAACTATCGCTCTCGCAATTTTCAGAGGCGTGAATTTCCAATTTTGGAAAGTTCAATTTTATATAAACTGATGCTGAATTTTTCATATCAGTGCTGTAAGTATTAGTCAAATTTTAGAAATAAACCCCAATATATTTCTTAATGCTTATTTTTTTTATTATATTAGTGCATAAAATGTTCCTTTTAGTTGTACATTGAAAAAACCAGGAGTTATGAAATCCCTCATTCCACATTAGATTGTCCATAACTGTTTCATGTTGTTAAACGTTATGTCAGACTGCCAAATAGAAATGTCATGATGAATTAACAATAAAAACAAACACAAATACAATACTGTACAAAATAATAAAGTAACAACAACAAATCTAAAAAATGATCAAAATCAACACAATACACTCAAAGAAATTGTCGTGAGTTTACTGTCAATGTAAGATATTTCTGACTAACCGAGCCTGTTTAACAACTAAAATGAAGGAAAGACTGTTTTATTTAAAGATGCACTCAACACATTTTAATTATGGCTAAGAACCACACAGATGGGAGAGAAAATCCACTTCCACTACACAATGGGCTACTCTTTCTGATTAGCAGCAAGGGGTCTTTTATATGCACCATCCCACACACAGGACAGTACATATTATGGCCCTTGTTATCAGTATATATATATATATATATATATATATATATATATATATATATATATATATATATATATATATATATATATATATATATATATATATATATACCAGTCGTGAAGCACTGGCTGAATGAGAAATAGTCCAATGGGTTCACCAATAGGAATCAACCCTAGACTGACCGCGCATCGGACGAACGCTTTACCACTGGGCTATGTCCCAACCCCATTTAAGTAAAAAAAATAGACATATTTAGAATACATGTGTCTGCATATCCAATGTGTTTCTGGCGATTCTAAATGACATATTTAGAATATATGTGTCTGCATATCCAATGTGTTTCTGGCGATTCTAAATGACATATTTAGAATATATGTGTCTGCATATCCAATGTGTTTCTGGCGATTTTAAATGACATATTTAGAATATATGTGTCTGCATATCCAATGTGTTTCTGGTGATTCTAAATGGATTTTACCTCCTAATAATTTTGGGTATTCAACAAGAAATACATATACATGTAGTATAAACTAAATTAATATTGTGACATGTTGGGGGTTTTTTTGGCAAATAAACACAACAGCACATGTTCACGATATGTGCACATGGCAGACATCACTTTACACACACTATAACCTGAAATGTTTTACAGGTCAGGGCTAGCTGTGGCACTCGCTAAATAAACACAACAGCACATGTTCACGATATGTGCACATGGCAGACATCACTTTACACACACTATAACCTGAAATGTTTTACAGGTCAGGGCTAGCTGTGGCACTCGCTAAATAAACACAACAGCACATGTTCACGATATGTGCACATGGCAGACATCACTTTACACAAACTATAACCTGAAATGTTTTACAGGTCAGGGCTAGCTGTGGCACTCGCTAAATAAACACAACAGCACATGTTCACGATATGTGCACATGGCAGACATCACTTTACACACACTATAACCTGAAATGTTTTACAGGTCAGGGCTAGCTGTGGCACTCGCTAAATAAACACAACAGCACATGTTCACGATATGTGCACATGGCAGACATCACTTTACACACACTATAACCTGAAATGTTTTACAGGTCAGGGCTAGCTCTGGCACTTGCTAAATTCGCCAACTGCAAATTTTATTTTAATTTGGCAAAAAAATTGCACGTAATAATTGATATTTTGTTAAAAAAATAACCAAATTCTGCAGTTTTTAAATTTTAATAAATAATTTGGCGAAATTTTCTTCTCACCCAGAGCTAGCCTTACAGGTATATAAATTTTGTGATTTTTAGGTTAGGTGCGAATGGTACTAAATTTATATGCATGCATTCCCCTTCCCCTCCCCCCACGTTTCCAGTCTATTAGAAAATAAAATAAATAGAAGAACGATCAGAAACACATTGTATAGACAGACTGATATTCTAAAACATTTGTTTTAAAAATGTATGTGCTATGTAACTGCAGTGGTTAAAGAGGCTTGTTTACTTGGAAACATGTTACAGCTTTTGAATGACAGCAAATTCAGGAGATTCTCCGTAACACTTCATTATACAGACAGTAACAACACATAATTCATTCTGTAACTTCATCAAAGTGAGGAATTGAAATCAAAATTTGAAATGTCATTAAGTCACACAGTGAGGTCACTAGGTCACACAGTGTGTGTATCGTACATTATATACTGAACAAGAAAAGAAATGCAGCTATTCAATATACACATAATAAGATTAATTTGGTAACTAGTCTGTCAAAATGGTCCTAAAATGTTCACAAGACTTTTAAAAAATGGAATTCAAGTTGAATTAACATTTGCATTTCTTTTATTGTTTATTATATATGTGTATGTCATGTGTATACATTATGCATGTCTGTATATGTGCATTGGTGGTGTATTTTGGAATGTGCATGTGTATTTAGGTGTGTGTGTGTGTATCTGTCTGTGTGTGTGTATGTGTACATGTGCGTGTGTGTGTGTGTGTGTGTGTGTGTGTGTGTGTGTGTGTGTGCATATTGTCTGAATATGTGTCAGTTATGTGATTGTGTATGCGTGTGTATATGTACATAATTGCATGTGCATGTTTGTCTGTGCACATAGATGTGTCTGCATAGATGTGCTTTAAAAAAAACATAATTTCTATTTGTTTCAATACTATTTCAAAATAATAATTGTACAAATTAACTATTAACTGACCAACTTCCTAGTTAAATGATATGTCAGGTTACAACAAATCAAATATGTTTTTTTTTAAAAAGACAGCTTAGCACTGACAATGTTAATGTTAGACCAAGCAACTGCTAACAATGTATGTCTGCGAAATTGTTTAATTCTAGACCGCAAGGAATTCAGCTACAGTGAAACCGTCCTAACCGGACACCCTTGGGACCAAGACAAATGTCTGGTTTTAAGAGGGATCTGGTTTAGAGAGGTTAAGTTATGTCTTGGTTTTTAAAAAGGGACACTGTAAAACATTCGATTTTGAGGGAATTCCGGTTTACTGAGTGTCCGGTTTTGAGGGAATTCCGGTTTACTGAGTGTCCGGTTTCGAGGGAATTCCGGTTTACTGAGTGTCCGGTTTTGAGGGAATTCCAGTTTAGAGGGAATTCCGGTTTACTGAGTGTCCGGTTTTGAGGGAAATCCAGTTTACTGAGTGTCCGGTTTTGAGGGAATTTCTGGTTTACTGAGTGTCCGGTTTTGAGGGAATTTCCGGTTTACAGGGAATTCCGGTTTACTGAGTGTTTGGTTTTGAGGGAATTCCGGTTTACTGGGAATTCCAGTTTACTGAGTGTCCGGTTTTGAGGGAATTCCGGTTTACTGAGTGTCCGGTTTTGAGGGAATTCCGGTTTACCGAGTGTCCGGTTTACAGGGAATTCCGGTTTATTGAGTGTCCGGTTTTGAGGGAATTCCAGTTTACTGAGTGTCCGGTTTTGAGGGAATTCCAGTTTACAGGGAATTCCGGTTTACAGGGAATTCCGGTTTACTGAGTGTCCAGTTTTGAGGGAATTCCAGTTTACTGAGTGTCCGGTTTTGAGTGAATTCCAGTTTACTGAGTGTCCGGTTTTGAGAGGATTCACTATACTACACAAGAAATCATATACACAGAATACCAACAGCTAACATTTACTTCAATACATCTCTCATTGCATAGAAAACTGAATCAAAATACGTCAACACTTTGCAAAATATTATCTCTATATATTAAGAATCAAAATGAGCAAATGAAAAAAAACAAAAAACACGAAATAGAAACAAAATCTTAAAATCAAAAACAGAAAAAGAAAAAGAAAATATAAGAAATTAAAACCAAATTTACATAGCAAAAAAAATAAAAACTTAAAAATGTTAAAAGAAACTGGACAAAGAAGAAACAAACACAAGCAAAATAAAAGAAAGAAAATATAAACATAACAAATATATGATGGAAACAAATTAAACAACCAACAACTACAAAAACAACATAAACTTGAGTACATGGTTTTAAATGAAAAAAAACAATATCGGTCACCAAAATAATAAATAGTAAGCATATATTGAACTGTTTTCAGATTTCCTTGTGTTTCATTTGTATCAACAGTAACATATTAATAGTATTTCAACTTCTTCATTCGAAAACCATTTCAACTGAAGGCTGTATTCAACGTTCTCAGAATAGTGGTTCAGAAAATATCATTTGGTTTTATTTACATGCTCAAGTCTTTTCTTTTACGGAAAACTCTTTGAATAAATAATATGTCAACAAACATGTAATGATCTCTATTTTATCACTTACATTTTTTAATGTTTAAGTCAAAGTGTAGCCAACAAAATCATTCAGCAGAAAATAGATCCCTAAACACTTATTTAATAAAAAAACATCATCTAGAATAGAATAATGTTTAACGATTTCTTAGCACAAAAAATACATCAGCTATTGGGTGTCAAACTATGGTAAATGTAAAACATTAAATATTAACTATGGTGATGGCATTACGAATTCCAAAACTGGCTCCAAACCAGAGCAAGTAGCAGGTATTCCACTATGCACTAAGCAGTAATATATAGCTTTATGAGACATCACTTTTCTTTCCCCTGTAATCAGATTTTCACCAATACCAGTAATTACGTCACCAGACAAAAATTCCCACCACATATTTGTTAACAAACCACAATTAATAAACAAAGAAACAGTAGAGTATTTGCTGATACACTCACCTGGTTCACACCAATTTTGCGACAGGCTTCCAAGAAATTTTCAACATTTCGACGACATTTAGCCATCGTCAGTTTTGGCTGTAAAAACAATAAAAAAGTGAAAACATCAATTATTATCAAATCACTCAGATGTTTCATTTTTTCTTTTTTGGAAAAAGCACATCTACAAAATATTAAAATACCAGTATTTGTTAACACAGAAGGTACGCAATGTTAAGCCTGATTAGTATTTGAATGGGCGACCACTGAGTTTGGGTCTGTGGTTATAAAACTGTTTATATGTTACTTGTTTTTAACCACACCACTAGAGTACATTGATTTATTAATCAGCTATTGAATATCAAATATTTGGTGATTCCGACACATAGTTTTCAGAGAAAATGCACTACATTTTTCCATTAGCAGCAACAATTTTTTATATGCACTGTCACAGGACAGCACATTTTACTAAAGCTTGGAGTCGAGCAAGTTTTATAAGCAGAGTTCCTGATACAAATCAGTCTCACAAACTCACCACTGCTGGGGAGGGTACATGAATGCTTGCGACAGAGCGAGGTCGAATCTGATTGGCTAAGTGACACAGCACGACACCGTCTTTCAGTGCTTCAGGGAGATTATCCGGAAGTGTCACCTTCAGACGAGATTCAATTGTCTGGAAAAAGACAAGTAATATTCCTTAGTAAAATACATTTTAAATCTTAAAACTATTCGTAATATTCGGAAAAATATTTCTTGATTTAACAAAATACATTTTAAATCTTAAAACTATTCGTAATATTCGGAAAAATAATATTTCTTAATTTAGGAAAATACATTTTTGTAATCTTTGGAAAAATAATTTTTAAAGAAAACTACTTTAAATGAAAAAAAAGTAAAGCTCGTTTTATTTAACGACGCCACTAAGAGCACACTGATTTTTTATCTTATCGTCGGCTATTGGACGTCCAACATAATATGGTCATTCTGACACTGTTTTTTAGAGGAAACCCGCTGTCACCACATAGGCTACTCTTTTATGACAGGCAGCAAGGGATCTTTTATTTGCCTTCCCACAGGCAGGATAGCACAAACAAATTTACACCTACTCACTAAGCCTTGCAGAGCACTCACTCAGGGTTTGAAGTCGGTATCTGGATTAAAAATCCCATGCCTCGACTGGGATCCGAACCCAGTACCTACCGGCCTGTAGACGCCACCAAGGCCTGTCTTAAAGGAAAAAAAGGTACAATTTCTAGAAAAACGTTCCTTAGTCAAAGAAAAAATACTATCAAAAATCTTGTATAAACCAATCCTTTGCAGAAACAATCTTTATTTTTAGAAAAAGAGAAACAATTCATAATTTGTGAAAACCAATTCCTAGTTTTGAGAAAAAGATTTTTAGTTTTTTTCTTAAACTATTTATGCAGTACTTATTCTACTGTACTACTTTCTCACATTTCTAAGTTGGTCCATTTGTTGTATCTCTTCTAGTTGCATCTCGTGTTGTCGTCGGATCGTGAAATTTGGATTGGTGTCTTTATAATCCTCTAACATTTTAATAGATGCCTGCGACAAACCTGGTTAACAAACGAAACAACATTTAAAATATTACAAATTAAATTATTAGTAAACAAAACAAAAATAAACATCAGACAAATCAATAACTGTAACGCAGATTAAAAAAAAAATCAAGATATATGTTACAAATAAAACAGGATATAATTTATATTTTGTTGATGAAATAAATGGGATGACAGCACAAAGTATGACTAATCAGATACACACACACAGAATAAAACAGATTAGGGGGTAGGGGGGTGGGGAGAGAGAGAGAGAGAGAGAGAGAGAGAGAGAGAGAGAGAGAGAGAGAGAGAGAGAGAGAGAGAGAGAGAGAGAGAGAGAGAGAGAGAGAGAGAGAGAGAGAGATTCAGAGTATGAGTGTCATATTGGAGGCGAAAGACCAGACTAAAATATGGTAGTACATTATTAGTTCAGCAAGAGTATATTAGTATTGTTAACATGTCAAAGGCCTTACACGACTTGTTAAACTTTAAGACAAAAGCATTTTCTGTTATACTTTTAATATGTACAGCAGAATACATCTTGTTAACATGAAAAAAAACCCTCACCTTAAATAGTTTCTTATGCAAAAGCATATGCTGTTACACTTTTAATATATACAGCAGCTCATTTTGACAATATGTCTACCTTTTTATTAAGAAATACTTGGATAAGCAGCAAAAGATATTACTGGATTATGTGAAATAAATTCTGTTAGGTAAAGAAGAATCATCATTCAAGCAGAAAGACTTATGGAGTCAGCACTCAAAATCCACACACTCCATTAACCATGCCACCGGTCGTCAAGCAGAAGGAGGTAAACCTTCATTGGACAAGCAGAAAGGAAGAGTCCTCAGAGTGTCAAGCAAGGGGAGGTCACTCCACAGCCAGCAAGCATCAAAGGGAGGCTACTCCCGTGTGGTGGACCTACCTGAGGCTGGTGGGCCTTGGCTTGAGTGGGCGAGCCGATTCGGACCGTTCAGAGACTTACCCGTCCGAGTGGATCGCGATCCCGAGCTCAGAGGAGAACGCTTCTTCTCTTCTATTTCATTGGTTCCACGCTGTCAAAAGGTAAAAACAATTTAAACCTACAGTCTTGCCTCATCATAATATAATTAGAAACTTTCAACTATTATACAGTTTACTCTGTTCTGATAAGACGACTTCGCTAAAAACACTGAAGGTTAACCATTGATAAACCTCAGAAATGACGTCATTAAGTCAGAAGAAAAAAGAAAGAAGGAAATGCTTTATTTAACGACGCACTCAACACATTTTTATTTATGGTTATATGGCGTCAGATATATGGTTAAGGACCAAACAGATATTGAGAGAGGAAACCCGCTGTCGCCACTTCATGGGCTATTCTTTTCGATTAGCAGCAAGGGATCTTTTATATGCACCATCCCACAGACAGGGTAATACATACCACGGCCTTTGATATACCAGTCGTGTTGCACTGGCTAGAACGAGAAATAGAGCAATGGGGCCACCGACAGGGATCGATCTCACACAGACCGCGCATTGAGCGAGAGCTGTACCACTGGGCTACGTCCTGTCCCTTAAGTCAAAAGGGACATCAATATGTAAAACAGGTCATGGAAAGGACGTTAGAAACAGATAAATGTGTATTTTTAATTTAAAAAGTTGTGTTATTTGTAACTACAAGAATTGTTTGTAATTTCTTTTTTATTTATCAATGCATAATTAAAAACTTTCTGTCGTTATACAATTTACTCTTCTGATTGGACGACGTCACTATAAACACGTGAATGTTACCCTTCAATAAACCTCAGATAATTACGTCATTACATGTACATCGAATGGGACGTGATTACATAAAACAGGTCACGGAAAGGACACTAGAAACTGATTTATGTGTATTTTTAATGTGTTGTTTGTAATTATAAATTAAAAGAAAAAAAATTGTGAATTTATCAATGTACAACAGTCACAAATATTGTAACTGTCATACATTGATAAATGCACAAAAACCGACAAATAATTCTTATATAAAAATTCCTCTGCAGCCTATTATGTCATATGATCTTACGCGCATTACATGACGTAATGTAAATGATGGCATAGCATAACACCACTCTTTTTACAGCCAAATGCTTACAGTACAAAATAATACGACTGTAGTTGCATTAGAAAATAATTATTTTTATACACAACTAAAGCCGCTGCTTATGAAAATATACTATTTCATGTTTACGCAACAAATGAGTTTTACCGACGCCATATAACCGTAAATAAAATGTGTTGAGTGCGTCATTAAATAACGCATTTCCTTCCTTCTTTTTGTGTGTGTAATCTGACTCATGAATGGAAACATTATAGGAAAGTGAAGTTCCGCCATGGCAAGTAAGCAAACAAACATCGTCATTTTTAAGCTAGCCAATCAGTGGCTGTGGAAGCAATCTGCACACAGTGCAGAGATCAAAACAATATTACCCTGTATATTTGAGCCCATATGGGTGATCAATAAATATATGCACGTGCTATTCAGACAAACATGAATTACAAAAATATTTATAAAACTAAAGAAAATCAAATGGAACGCTACAACAAGTAACAAAAACAAATCTGAATCTGAATCAAAAACTAAAACTCAACAACAATAATAATAAAAAATCATAAAATGAAGAGCACATATTGATGCAGAGGATTGTTCTACAAATATCACACAGTGAGGGAGATATGGGTGGCATTTTTCTTAACACAAACCATCCACAGAATTCAATAGTTTGGCAAAACAATTTCCAAAACAGCTCTTGTATCAAACAGGATATACGGTAATACCACTTGTAATATCAGTTTTGGTCCTACAGTTGTTTTTTCCTGTTCCAACCAGACCGATAACTCATATATGAAATGCCAGTCTCTAGTTTATGTTATCCTCACCATCAGGAAGTGCCATTCAGGAGTAGCCTATGTGGAAGCAGTAGTTTTTCCCTTTCAGTCTAGACAAGTAGGTTTTGTTTTGTTTAACGACACCATCAGGAAGTGCTATTCAGGAGTAGCCTATGTGGAAGCAGTAGTTTTTCCCTTTCAGTCTAGACAAGTAGGTTTTGTTTTGTTTAACGACACCATCAGGAAGTGCTATTCAGGAGTAGCCTACCGTATATCGCTGTGTATTAGCCGACTCCATGCATTAGCCGACCCCCTAGTTTCACCCTCCATATCGGCTTTAAAATTATCGACCTTGTATATAAGCCGACCCCCCTATATAAAACTAACCAAGTCAGATGTCTGTGTGGTCTCTACAAAATGACAAAGTACATCTGCTTTCAAACGTCATTTGTCACAGCAAACTTATCCGGAAGCAGTAGCCGATTTCTATTTATAGAAACGGTGTCCGGTTAATTTATTTCTCGTAAAATATAAGTACCGAGATAGCGAAATATACCTAAACATTCTTGATTGCAGCCACACGTTAAAAACACAGTGACTGTTTGCATTGTTGATTGTGCTAATCGGTCTTTTCATTACTAGTCGGCTATACCCTACCATACCCAACCACCCGTGTCGATTAATCCCAAGCCGACAAACAAAACAAATGAAGCTGGAACAATTAACGTGTTCACCGGTTTAGTAAGCAGTTTTGTAATGACACGTGACCTGCGAAGTTTTCCGAAATTGTTTTGATCGGTCACTATTTATTGTTGTTTAAACAGATAAATATTACTAAATAACTTTTAAACACCAACATTTATTAAAGATGAACATATATATACAATTTTAATATCTTTTATTTGTAATAGCTTGTGTTAAAATGCAATATTAAACCTTTATGAAAGCGGAAATGCAGAGCACAATAATGACAATAGATCGAGTCGAGCCGTGACGTCACTATTCTAACTTTACATTTCCAGTAAAATGTTGACTCCTTAGATAAGCCGACCCCAGCCTTTGACTTGATAAATTTTGTATCAAAAAGTCGGCTAATACACAGCGATATACGGTATGTGGAAGAAGTAGTTTTTCCCTTTCAGTCTAGACAAGTAGGTTTTGTTTTGTTTAACGACACCATCATGAAGTGCTATTCAGGAGTAGTCTATGTGGAAGCAGTAGTTTTTCCCTTTCAGTCTAGACAAGTAGGTTTTGTTTTGTTTAACGACACCATCAGGAAGTGCTATTCAGGAGTAGCCTATGTGGAAGCAGTAGTTTTTCCCTTTCAGTCTAGATGAGTTAAGTTCTGTTTTGTTTAATGACACCACTAGAGCACATTGATTTATTAATCATCAGCTATTGGATGTGAAACAGTTGGTAATTTTTCACAGTCTTAGAGAGAAAACCCACTACATTTTTTTCATCAGTCGCAAGGGATCTTTTATATGCACCATCCCACAGACAGGATATAGAAGTTGTGGTACACTGGCTGGAACGAGAAATAGCCCAATAGGCCCACCGACGTACAAATGTTCCTAGGTATTGTTAAACTCCCTTTTTTTGTTTCCTAGCATCAAATAATAATAAAATAGTAGTACCGTATTTGACTAGGAATAAGCCCCAAGACAAAAAATGTTTGAAACACTAGTCTTGAACCCACATTTATAAGACTCCCACGGATAATGAATCTGAAATGTGTGAAACACTAGTCTTGAACCCACATTTATAAGACTCCCGCGGATTATCAATCTGAAATGTGTAAAACACTAGTCTTGAACCCACATTTATAAGACTCCCACGGATTATCAATCTGAAATGTGTAAAACACTAGTCTTGAACCCACATTTATAAGACTCCCTCGGATAATGAATCTGAAATGTGTGAAACACTAGTCTTGAACCCACATTTATAAGACTCCCGCGGATTATCAATCTGAAGTGTGTGAAACACTAGTCTTGAACCCACATTTATAAGACTCCCGCGGATTATCAATCTGAAGTGTGTGAAACACTAGTCTTGAACCCACATTTATAAGACTCCCGCGGATTATCAATCTGAAATGTGTAAAACACTAGTCTTGAACCCACATTTATAAATGTGTGAAACACTAGTCTTGAACCCACATTTATAAGACTCCCGTGGATAATGAATCTGAAATGACCACAAAGAAGTTGGAAACCCACGAATCCACAGAAATTTAATATCCCTGATTAATAACAAATGGTACTGTGTAAATGATAAATCAGATGTGGTATTAAGCTCATCACTTTTCTGTCATTTACATCCTACTTCATTTTCATCTGTTACAAAAAAAACCCACCTGGATAGCCCTGGCTATGAATAAGCCCATCCCTTGCAGGGAACATTTTGCTACACAAGTTTCAGAGATCGCTACTCAATTTTAAAAAATTAAACAGTAGTTGCTAATCAATTTTCAATCGACTAGAAATATCGCTAATCAAGATTTTAAAAACAAAATGTTCCCTGCCATATTAATAATGAGTTGTAATAACTGTCTGGACTGGTGCTTATAGAGCCTTTACAGTCTAGACTTGACTCTAACAGAGTCTGAGACAGTAATGTCATGACAACTCGATACAAACTGCATGCATGTGACGTCATTAGAGACTGAGTCTAGACTTGACTATTAAGAGTCTGAGACAGTAATGTCATGACAACTCGATACAAACTGCATACGTGTGACGTCATTAGAGATGGAGTCTAGACTTGACTCTAATAGAGTCTGAGACAGTAATGTCATGACAACTCGATACAAACTGCATGCATGTGACGTCATTAGAGATGGAGTCTAGACTTGACTCTAATAGAGTCTGAGACAGTAATGTCATGACAACTCGATACAAACTGCATGCATGTGACGTCATTAGAGATGGAGTCTAGACTTGACTCTAATAGAGTCTGAGACAGTAATGTCATGACAACTCGATACAAACTGCATACATGTGACGTCATTAGAGATGGAGTCTAGACTTGACTCTAATACAGTAATGTCATGACAACTCGATACAAACTGCATACATGTGACGTCATTAGAGATGGAGTCTAGACTTGACTCTAATAGAGTCTGAGACAGTAATGTCATGACAACTCCATACAAACTGCATACATGTGACGTCATTAGAGATGGAGTCTAGACTTGACTCTAATAGAGTCTGAGACAGTAATGTCATGACAACTCCATACAAACTGCATACATGTGACGTCATTAGAGATGGAGTCTAGACTTGACTCTAATAGAGTCTGAGACAGTAATGTCATGACAACTCCATACAAACTGCATACATGTGACGTCATTAGAGATGGAGTCTAGACTTGACTCTAATAGAGTCTGAGACAGTAATGTCATGACAACTCGATACAAACTGCATACATGTGACGTCATTAGAGATGGAGTCTAGACTTGACTCTAATAGAGTCTGAGACAGTAATGTCATGACAACTCGATACAAACTGCATACATGTGACGTCATTAGAGATGGAGTCTAGACTTGACTCTAATAGAGTCTGAGACAGTAATGTCATGACAACTCGATACAAACTGCATACATGTGACGTCATTAGAGATGGAGTCTAGAGTTGACTCTAATAGAGTCTGAGACAGTAATGTCATGACAACTCGATACAAACTGCATGCATGTGACGTCATTAGAGATGGAGTCTAGACTGGACTCTAATAGAGTCTGAGACAGTAATGTCATGACAACTCGATACAAACTGCATACGTGTGACGTCATTAGAGATGGAGTCTAGACTTGACTCTAATAGAGTCTGAGACAGTAATGTCATGACAACTCGATACAAACTGCATACGTGTGACGTCATTAGAGATGGAGTCTAGACTTGACTCTAATAGAGTCTGAGACAGTAATGTCATGACAACTCCATACAAACTGCATACATGTGACGTCATTAGAGATGGAGTCTAGACTTGACTCTAATAGAGTCTGAGACAGTAATGTCATGACAACTCCATACAAACTGCATACATGTGACGTCATTAGAGATGGAGTCTAGACTTGACTCTAATAGAGTCTGAGACAGTAATGTCATGACAACTCCATACAAACTGCATACATGTGACGTCATTAGAGATGGAGTCTAGACTTGACTCTAATAGAGTCTGAGACAGTAATGTCATGACAACTCGATACAAACTGCATACATGTGACGTCATTAGAGATGGAGTCTAGACTTGACTCTAATAGAGTCTGAGACAGTAATGTCATGACAACTCGATACAAACTGCATACATGTGACGTCATTAGAGATGGAGTCTAGACTTGACTCTAATAGAGTCTGAGACAGTAATGTCATGACAACTCGATACAAACTGCATACATGTGACGTCATTAGAGATGGAGTCTAGAGTTGACTCTAATAGAGTCTGAGACAGTAATGTCATGACAACTCGATACAAACTGCATGCATGTGACGTCATTAGAGATGGAGTCTAGACTGGACTCTAATAGAGTCTGAGACAGTAATGTCATGACAACTCGATACAAACTGCATACGTGTGACGTCATTAGAGACTGAGTCTGGACTCTAAAAAGTTTTATAAGCACGGGCCCTGGGCTTATTGCCAGTGTAATACGGTACACAACAAAATGTAAACGTAAGATAAAGAAAGTAAAAACACAACACTAAACACGAAATACCCGTGACGCAGAAACCTTAGACACGTAGTTCTGAACAGCCTCTTTCTGGATGTGTTTCAGTTTTGACTCCTCCAGCCTCTTCTTGAGAATCTGCGACTCAGACTGATGCTTGTTGCTAAGCGCCTGTTGTTTCTGTTTGAATTCATCTTCCTGCTGCTGAAAACAACAAAAAACACCAAAACATACTAAAATCATAAAATATTTCAGAAGTTAAATTTCATTAAAAAAAATTAATTAGTTTACTCAGGACATAAACTTGATTCAAAATGGTAACATGTTTTAATTTAAAATCCAATAGCCGATGATTAATGACCCTAGTGCTCTAGTGGTGTCATTAAACAAAACTAACTTTTATTATTAACTAATAATTCTATTTTAAACAGTGACATTTTAAAAAGAAATTAAGACTGACAATGTATATGTTGAAATCCCATCACTTCAAAAGATGGATATGAAAACATGTCATGCAAGGTATTACTCTGATATGCGCAAACATTTCATGTAAGTCACTCAAAAGAAGTCACTAAAAGAAAAAGTTCATGTAAGTCACTAAATGTCAACAGAAATTTGTTTTTATTACTCACAGGAGCAGATATTAAATTTTTCTAACATTCCTAAAGATTCAAATTTAAAATTTGACTGCCTTGGACCGTTTGTGTGGATTGCCCATATAGACAACTGAAACAAAACCCATACAGAGACTTACAAAAATACCAGTGACAAAACATATAATATAGTAGTCAATTATAGAGGTTTTGCAACAATTTTCCTGAGAACTAAATTTCAAAGTGTTTTCTAGGTCACTGAGAATCGGTGATGAAAATAACCTGAAGCATTGTCAGCAGTGTACGAGTTTTCAAAATCGCCGCCATTGTTACCTGTTTATATACGGTGAAACACTTCAAAACTGGACACCAAGTGAAAAGTCTGATTTTAAGAGGGATTCAGTTTAGAGAGGTTCTGCATTGTACTGGTATTTAAACAGGGACTGTAAAAAATATCTGGTTTTGAGGGAATTTCAGTTTACAGACACCCTGGTTCGGAGAGGTTTTACTGTACTAACAATTATCATTATCCACATGGTTCAACATAACTGAGTTAATAAAAACCACACAAAGCACACGTTTAATAACAAGTGTAATTCTGTAATCTGAATAAAAGCAACATCATAACATGATGTTGCTTCCTCAGTCCTAGCTCAGACTGTGCATGTGAAATATGATGTCATTTCATCATCTCCTTCTAGTTGTGGTTAAAACATTTTGAGACGGCCCTTGTTATTCATATAAAAATATCAATAATAAAAAAATGATTATATGCACGTGTGAGTTGTACTCATTTCACGAAACTTGCGTCAGAATTCATGTATTACACTCGCAATACAAACATCCTGACACTTGTTTTGTAATATCAGTATGACGCACAAGCCTGTATAATAATCTCGCTATTTATGTTCTGTCCAATTTTAACCCGGAGAAGGATTATTAAAAAAAACCCGAAAGACTTCTGTAACGTACTGGGTTCACAGTGTTGTTTCGTTTCGTCGATGGCGGCTGTATGCGAGAATTTGTGTTGGCCGTCCCTGCTCTATAACCCACTCGAGATGTGGCAGGGCTCGAAACACCCGACCGGTCTCCAGCCCTGGCCCGTCTAACCACCGGAGATGACTGGTTTGAGCCGGTTTTGTCCGAAGACTGGAGTCTCGTAACCAGTGGTATGTTTGATATTGGTGTAGTGGCAGGGCTGGTGGGAATTGAACTCTGAGAGCTTATGGATGTCCGAGGGCTGGCATTTGTCGAGACAGAGTCAGCTGATGTGTTGAACTCTTCAGCAACGCCACTGGAATAAAATAAAATAAAACTTAATACATAGACATAGAGAACAACTAGTTAGCGATGTAGGATATCGGCTCTATCCTGTGTAGGTAAGAATGGGACATTCCACAATGTTTGCTGAGTGGAATTTCCTATTTGGCCTGAACAGGACAAAGCCGATATCCTACATCATTAACTAGTTATTACTTTTATCCTGCAGTCCATAAAAATTATGGGGAATAGCTATTATTTCTGTTATTTAATCTACAATGTACAATGAGCGATTCTGTAATGTAGCTATGCATGTAACATCACATGACTGATTTCAAAAGTCATAATCTGCTAGTATACGTTTATGCAGGTACAGTAGTTGCAGGATTTACTGAAATAAACTGATACTGATTATATAGATTAGTTCTTCAGCATATTATAAAAAGTTTGATTCAATTGTATTTCAAATCAGGGTGCCATCAAGACAATCTTAATTTTGTTAAGATATGTAGAATTTAAATGGTTGTTCGCCAAATTGCGAAATGTGAATTTTAATTGAAGTTTGTGAACATGCGACATTTTAAAATTACAAACTAACTTAATACAAACAGCAAACATTTCTTTTTAAAGAGATTTTATTAAGTACATTTTGTTTGACCTGTTTTCTGACCAAATCCTCCAAATTACAAAAGAACTGTGTTGGTACAGCTTAAAGATAATCATCAATCCAAATCACTTATATATATGGCCATGATTTCTCCTTTTTTGTCATTAAAATTTGTAAAAAAATAATTCAAAAGAAGAAAAGATTATTTTTAGAAATAAAGGCAAATTAAATAAAATTATTAAGAATGCCTTCTTACATTCATAGACCCAGTGATTTTCTGCGATCGTGAAAAACCGACGGAATTCACAGAATTCCAATTGTGAAACAGATTTACGATTTTCCACGAAGTTGAAAAAATTAATACCATTTTACTATTGCATTACCCAAAATGATCGCGCCCCACTGTAAAACTGACAATTGGCCCGTGTGCAGTACTACTGGCAAACGGGTAGTGTCGTATTTACCGGGGCTACATTCAGCCAGACAGAACAGAAAAACATCCGCTAGACTGTATTATGCGGTTCACGGTAAACCAAATGGCCACGTTGGGAACCAAATACTTCGCCAACGTTAGCGAAACGTTTGCTGGCTGAACTTGGGACTGGTTTACTGCTTAGTCTGTTTCGCCTGCGCAGACGGGACAGTTTTGTTTTTTCAGGAGTAAGTTCAGCCAGCGGTTTGTTGCTAACACTCGTTTTGGAAGACTGATTTTTAGGCTACACATTAAACCGAATGACCACTTCGGGAACCAGTCAAAATATGTTTGCAAACGTTTAGCAAAAAACGGCTGGCTGAAAATTACATTGTTACTTTATTTCCACTGTGTCATGCGCATACTTCACATTGCAAACAACGTTAGATTGTCAAAGCGGTGATAAAAATAAATGTTTACGTTTTGTTAACACTGAGCCCCGTTGAATAAAACAGTGCACTCAGTTGTTGGACAATTATGCTTTATGTAGTTGTTATAATTGTAAACTTTGCTCCGATTTTTCGCTACTAATTATGAAGGCCTATTTTGACTTAACAACAAATAGCGACGCCAGCCAATTTTCGGACCCTTGTTTTGGTTTCGTACAAAGCAAATAAAACAGACCCAGTGGTAATTTTTTTTTTTAATATGATATATTTGACTAAAGGTACTTTTTATTTTTTTCATCTTTTAAAACTTAAAAAATTAATATTTTGTCAAGAAGTATGAAAAATTAAAAAGTAAACAGCGTTGTCTGCCTGTTATGTTAATTTGTCACAACTTGTGTTATTTAAATTGTTAATTAGGCCTACATATTGTATTCTGAAACGGATATGAAACAGAATTTACAAAAACATGAAGTGAAAAATAGCTTTTTTTTAAAACGGAAAACCATTGGGTCTACATTCACAATCTACTTTTAAACCAGTCTGGGTTGCAGCAAATGTTTTATTTTTGTTGTTGTTTTGTCCCCCCCCCCACCCCCACCTCATATAAATAAAGAAGAACTTACTTTCGGTTGATATAACTGAGGTTATCAATGTGTGAGTTGGTGTTGTTTTGTCCCCACCCCACCCTCTATAAATAAAGAAGAACTTACTTTAACTTGATATAATTGAGGTTATCAATGTGAGAGTTGGTGGTGTTGTTGTGGTTCCCCCCACCCCACCCCCTATAAATGAAGAAGAACTTACTTTCGGTTGATATAATTGAGGTTATCAATGTGTGAGTTGGTGTTGTTGTTTTGTCCCCACCCCACCCCCTATAAATAAAGAAGAACTTACTTTAACTTGATATAACTGAGGTTATCAATGTGAGAGTTAGTGTTGTTGTTTTGTCGCCCCCCACCCCATATTAATGAAGAAGAACTTACTTTCAGTTGATATAATTGAGGTTATCAATGTGAGAGTTAGTGTTGTTGTTTTGTCTCCCCCCACCTCATATAAATAAAGAAGAACTTACTTTCACTTGATATAATTGAGGTTATCAATGTGCGAGTTGGTGGTGTTGTTGTGGTTCCCCCCACCCCACCCCCTATAAATGAAGAAGAACTTACTTTCGGTTGATATAATTGAGGTTATCAATGTGAGAGTTAGTGTTGTTGTTTTGTCGCCCCCCACCCCATATTAATGAAGAAGAACTTACTTTCGGTTGATATAATTGAGGTTATCAATGTGAGAGTTAGTGTTGTTGTTTTGTCGCCCCCCACCCCATATTAATGAAGAAGAACTTACTTTCGGTTGATATAATTGAGGTTATCAATGTGAGAGTTGGTGTTGTTGTGGTTGGTATTAGCCTTCCTGACTGTCGTGTCGGAGGTTGTCCGGCGGTACTGGGCGTTCTGCACTTTCTTCTCCTCCTTGAGGCTCTGTGAGGTTCCAAGCTGCTGTTTGTTTCTAGATACAAAAACAAATGGGAGATTAATGTCAGAAATATAATTTTCTTCTAACATTAATTTCCTTCAGTACAATATTAACAGTGATTCGGTACACTATTAACCCCATTTGATGTAATACTAACCTACCTTCATGACAATATTAACCTCGTTTCATGACAATCATAACCTCACTTCATGGTAAACTTAACCTCCCTTCATAGCAATATTAACCTCCCTTCAAGACAATATTAATCTCAGTCCATGGCAATATTAAACTTAAATTCCACGAAAAATCTTAACCTTATTTATGACAATACTAACCTCAACCTTTCTACATGCCAACATTAACCTCAATGCATGACAATATTAACCTCACTTCATGCTAATATTGCCCCAACACAATCAACACATTTTTTTAAAAACACTTGACTGAACTCCAAAGACTTTAAAAAAAAAAGAGCAAATAGTACATTTATTTTATTTATTTTTAATCAGAACAAAAACAAATACTGTCACTAAGTTACCAGTACTCGCATATGAAAAAAGAAGAAGTTTGTTTTGTTTACCAACACCACTAGAGCACATTGATTTATTAATCATCAGCTATTGGATGTCAAACATTTGGTAATTTTGGCATATTGTCTTAGAGAGGAAACCCGCTACATTTTTCATATTAGTAGCAAGGGATCTTTTATATGTAATATCCCACAAACAGGATAACACATACCACGGCCTTTGATATACCAGTTGTCGTGCTCTGGCTGGAATGATCACATATGAAGTAATCACACATGTTTCATAAACATTCTTGTACTGTACCAGGTATACCTATTACCATAACAGAATTATATAATTTTCCTGAACCACGAAATGATGTTTAACACACACACACATATATATATATATATATATATATATATATATATATATACCACTTCCCAAAATGCAAACACACATGCCCTCTTTCCAAACCATACGGTTATAACTGTCTTCATGCACCCAATAACAGGCCCATAGGAACGGGGGGGGGGGAATTTTTGTTGAACACTATATAAATAAAGGAAAAAATATGACTTGTACCCCAAACTTTAAAATGGCTGTGACCCCCCTCCAGAGGTTGTGTCCCCCACTAAAAGATATTGTTCCTACGGGCCTGAATAGTCACTTATTCTGTTAAATACCCAGTGGTAATATACTAGATGTAATAAGCATTGGCACCATACATCTCATTGGTCATATCATCTGCCACATCACCACAATCTGACTTAAACGATGCATCATACATACAAACAATACGGTATGACATTAGTCTGACCTACACGTATATTTAATACTTAAAGTTTTAAATATGAAAAATGAAAAATAATGCAATAATTTAGACCTAGACGTAAATGCAAAAATTTAAATGTAAAACCAAAATGTACACCTCCAGTTTAAGTGAAAACTAAATAAATGCAAAAATGTAAATATCAAAATGACATTTTTAAAATGTAAAAATAAAATGTGCACACTGTCAATCCCTGAGAAGTAACATCTATCAGCTTTCATGGCTTTTATTTTGTCAAGTTTTCAGGTACTTTACAAATACAACTTAGTGATATCATATATTCATTAAAATTATTCAATAAAAAAAGAAAAAAAGAAGATAAAAGTGAAATGCTTCAAAGAGAAGAAAATAAAACAATAATAATATTTTTATCTTAAACAATTCAACATTGTAGCAAAAAATATTCAAACAAAAACAGTGGGAAACAAATACAAAATATTTAAAAAAATGAGTGAAGTAAACAGTGGTTAATAATTAATACAGTGATGGCTAGCCAGTATTCAAGGAAAGGAATATTTGTTTAGAACTTTAAAAACAATTTGGCACATTTTAAACAATGGCTATTTCTTATGACATACGACTATTTTGATACTTGGTCGATCTCTCTCTCTTGACAGAGAGAGACAGACAGACAGGCACAGACAGACACAATGAAACAGAAAGAGATCGAGAGAGAGAGAGAGAGGGGGGGGGGGGGGGCCTTAAGCTACTCTTTCAAGAGCAAGAGATCTTTTCTGTGCCCTTTCTCAGACAGGACAGTACATACCAAATATGGCAAATCTATTGTCTTTCTGGTTAACTTTGTTTTTGTTGTAGTTCCAGAGGTTTATTTAATGCAAAACTAAAAAGGTATCCATTTCGAGAACTAGGGTCATAACTTTAATGTCAATGACAGTCCAATGTGTCACGGTGTAATTAAACAAACATTCCTTTCCTTTAAAAATAATAATAAAAAATTAAAAAATTAAATGTGTACCTGTCATTGTGACTATACCAAAATCTAGTATTTATCTTACAATATATATATATATATATATATTATTACAATTACACAAATAGCACACAAAACACAATCCAGCAGGCCTGCACAATAGCCACAAATGAGTGCCCATATAACAGCACAGATTTTCAAACCAGCACATAGAAAGCCATGACAAAGCCAACACAAAAGCACACAATTAATAATTACTCCTCCCAACACAAGAAAGCTGTTTTAGGGCCATTTCAGAATTAATATCACATGGGGGGGGGGGGGGGGGGGGGGTAACAGGTACTGTATTATTCTAATGATAAAATAAAGAATTCAGAGAAAATCTGAACAATTGTCATCTCTGAATTATCTTCCTTCACAAAAATAAATATTTCTACATAAAAGCCATATTTTAGGTAATTTAGATGGCCTTTATAGACAGGTTGCACTGTTAAATTATTTTGGCATTAAAAAGTTTTCATATATCCACTATCCATCAAAATATCTTGTCCCCCTCCTTCCCACCCTCAGTAATTATTTCTGGAATGGGCCCTGTGAGAAATAAGAGATTTCATGTTTTGCTTTTATGTATAATTATCACTTAGAAAGTATCCTGCATGGCTCTGCAAATTGCAGGAACCAGGAACGGTGAGGGATTATTCACACTCCCCTCCAAATTCACATGGACATTTTCAACAGAGCATCCAAATTCATTGTCTTGCGATATAATGTTTAATTTTATTTAAAACTTTATATGATTCATTGCCTAGCACCACTTCAATAACAAAAGACACACATTCTATTTCTTCACCATATAAAACATTACATTAACTATCACATATATTTTTATTTAGTTAATAACAAAATATTTAGTAAATTTTGTTTAATAAAATAACAAATAAACGGTACAATTAAACATATTTGATGTTGTATTGGGAAAAAGCAAAATGTTACACACACACACACATACACACAAAACTACCCACAATGCACCAGCACTATAAAATGTGAGTTGATACGGATGTGTCGTTTACCTATAAGCCCATTCTTTGATATAGGTGCTGTACTGCTCATCATACGAACTATCGAAGCTACGCTCAAACGACGAGTCATGACGCAAACTGCCATACTCAAACGACGAGTCGTGCTTACGACTGTACTCAAACGACGAGTCATGTTTACGACCATACTCAAATGATGCGTTGTGGTACGTCGAGCTATAGTACCCATCATGCACGGGAGAGTAGGCAAAACTGAAACAAAAAGTCTGCATGCAAAATTCAGGTTCACACAATCCTTAAACCTGAACTGGGTAAGGAAAGGGCAAAAAAAGAAAAAAAAAGAAGTAAAAATCAGGCATCGAAATAAACACAGGCCAGATTTTTCGTCCTTGCTGTAAATACAACAGGCTAAAATACTGAACTAAGCTCAGGTAACTCTGGTTTACAATGAACTATAAATCCAGGCATGTGTGCTGGAATTTTAGTGGAGGTGGGTCTAGACTGTGGCAAATGGAACTGATGAGGGTGGGGTGGGGTTTATCTCATACCCCCAGGAAAATATATTGTAAAAAAAAAAAATATAATAAAATTGCAGGGCAAGGGGGTGGGTTCTGACCCCCTAAATCCATCCCCTGCAAATGTGCCTGAGATTATGTCAGATAAACTTACATGCGTAAAATTATTCAGATCAGACATATTTTGAGTGGAGATCACAACTGGATTGTTAATGCGGAATACAGAGTTCAGTTGATCTCTTCTCTCAAAATGAATCTGAACCAAGAATCAGCGTTAAACTGTCAACGAGAAATCGGACCATCATGTCTGGTCACCAATGTAGAGGTTACCACAAATTAAGAATCTGGGGCCTAATTCACTAAACTCTCACAACTTTGTGATCTCACAGTGCAATGCTAAAAGACTTGCAAACAGCATACTCTGTTGTCTAGCTGAGCCTAAGAGACCTTTGTGAATTAGGCCCCTGGTAATCCATAGCTTAAACGACAAAATTTATCAAGTTTACTGTTATCATTATTCTTACTACTGAAGTCCTTCATAAGCAGACGAACACCCTACTCTTGTTGTTGTTCTCAGTATACTGATTCAATATTTATACAGTGAAACCTGACTAAACCAGATGCTGAACAAACCGGAGTCCTGTCAAAACCAGCCAAGTTTCTAGTTCCCAAATTTTCTAAATTCTAAAATGTGACCCTTTAAACACCTGATCCTGTCTAAAATCGGTTAAATAGTAGACCCCAGAGTGATCCGGTTTAGACAAGATTCACTGTATACGACATCTTATACTTGATTATCTCACACCCAGTAGCTGACGTAGTTTTTCTGCTTGGTTATCGTTAAATATTTATTCATTAAACAAATCAAAATATATATGCGATTTCATTTTAGTTTAATTGTAAGTTGTCGGGAATAAAATAGCATTCTCAACTTGGAGGGATGTAGAGTGGCGATCATATAGTAACCTCCCAGTAACCCAGACGACCATTCTTCATTTATTTCGATGCCTGCAAAAGCTAAATTTTCCAAAACAAAAACCACGTATTCTATAAATAAACTGTTAATTTTATGTTAGTAGACAAGCAGCAATAGTAACCAAGCCTGTATGCACTATATGCAGAGTTGTAAAGCAGAAAAAAGGATATGCATGAAATAATTGGATTACTTTGCATGAATAGAAATAAGTTTGCTTTATACAGCACCAAGCTAACAGCTAGCTTTACATAACCCCATTAAATGGCCATGAAAGTCAAACCTTGATATGTTAAAGTATACAATAATGCTTTTCACAAAATTTCACATCAATAACTTAAGGCACTTGGGGGGGGGGGGGGGGGGGAAGAAAAAGTCTGGAAAACAAATCTGGTTATCTCCAAGTTCAAGGGCTATGAAGTCCGACAAAGTGGGACACATGGACAGACAGACAGACAGACAGACAGACAGACAGACAGACAGACAGGATAGAATGAAAACCTATAGTCCCCTCCAGTTGGACTACCGTATTTTCCCCAAGTATTATGCACACTTTTTTTCTTCCGAAAAATACAGGTTAAAAATTGGGGTTTGCATTATACATAACAATAGAATTTTTTTTTTTTTTTTTTTTTAAATTTCCAGTGATCACCCATAAAAAAATTGTCAATCTGTATTTTACAGGTTATTGACAGTGTTCATTACAACGAAATGCCAAAACCCTTTTAAAAATCACTTTTCACTTGTGACGGTTGTAATAAATGTAAATAAAAGTAAAAAAGCATCCATACCTCCCCAAAAAGTACACAAAAATGGACCGTAAATAGTTGTAATTTCCATGAGTTAATTCGGCCATTTCCATCAAATCAGAAATATACGATACT
Organism: Gigantopelta aegis; assembly: GCF_016097555.1. Lineage (NCBI taxonomy): Eukaryota > Metazoa > Mollusca > Gastropoda > Neomphalida > Peltospiridae > Gigantopelta > Gigantopelta aegis. Next base: position 2,186,705 of record NC_054699.1, read on the forward strand.
ACTATAAAATTAGAAATCTTACGCATTCACGTTAGACACGAGAACCAACTGTAATATGCTATATTTTTGTTTTTATTTATTAATTAGTCATTTACAGTGTATGGGTATATAATTATTTTATTGATTTATGCATGTGTTACATGTAAGTACGCAAGTACTAGCTTATGTTTTGTGTGACATGTAGGTCTATGTACACAAGTTACTCTTACCTAACTTATGTTTTGTGTGACATGTAGGTCTATGTACACAAGTTACTCTTACCTAACTTAAGTTTTGTGTGACATGTAGGTCTATGTACACAAGTTACTCTTACCTAACTTATGTTTTGTGTGACATGTAGGTCTATGTACACAAGTTACTCTTACCTAACTTATGTTTTGTGTGACATGTAGGTCTATGTACACAAGTTACTCTTACCTAACTTAAGTTTTGTGTGACATGTAGGTCTATGTACACAAGTTACTCTTACCTAGCTTATGTTTTGTGTGACATGTAGGTCTATGTACACAAGTTACTCTTACCTAGCTTATGTTTTGTGTGACATGTAGGTCTATGTACACAAGTTACTCTTACCTAGCTTATGTTTTGTGTGACATGTAGGTCTATGTACACAAGTTACTCTTACCTAGCTTATGTTTTGTGTGACATGTAGGTCTATGTACACAAGTTACTCTTACCTAACTTATGTTTTGTGTGACATGTAGGTCTATGTACACAAGTTACTCTTACCTAACTTAAGTTTTGTGTGACATGTAGGTCTATGTACACAAGTTACTCTTACCTAGCTTATGTTTTGTGTGACATGTAGGTCTATGTACACAAGTTACTCTTACCTAGCTTATGTTTTGTGTGACATGTAGGTCTATGTACACAAGTTACTCTTACCTAGCTTATGTTTTGTGTGACATGTAGGTCTATGTACACAAGTTACTCTTACCTAGCTTATGTTTTGTGTGACATGTAGGTCTATGTACACAAGTTACTCTTACCTAACTTATGTTTTGTGTGACATGTAGGTCTATGTACACAAGTTACTCTTACCTAACTTATGTTTTGTGTGACATGTAGGTCTATGTACACAAGTTACTCTTACCTAACTTATGTTTTCTTTCTTGAATATATCACTGTTTTTGCTTTTAGTTAATTTTGGTGACCGGGGGAAAATGGTACATCTTGCATTCACCGTCGATTTTGTGGTTTAAAAAAATGATGTGCATTATATTGTGGTTCATGTTTTTTTTCTTGGAATAAATGTTCAACGTGGGGTTGCACATTATACACCGGTGCACACAATACATGGGAAAATACGGTAGTAAGCATATACTTTTTAAATGTTTTACAAAGTAATGTTAAAAGTTTGTTTTGTGTAACAACACTACTTCAGCACATTAATTAATTACTGGCTACTGTATGTGAAATATTAGGTAATTCTGACATACAGTCTAGAGGAAACCTCCTCCAGTTTTCCATCAGTAGCAAGGGATTCTTGATATGCACATTTCCTCACAGGACAGCACATACTATGGTCTTTGATATACCAATCGTGGTGCACTGGTTGGAACAAGAAAGACACTAATGGGACCACCGACAGGGATCGATCCTAGACTTGCCACACATCAGGCAAGCACTTTACCACTGAGCTAAGTCCCATCTCTGGGATCTTTTATATGCATTTTCCCAAAGAAAAGCACACACCATTGCCTTTGATATACCGGTCATGGTGCAATGGTTGGAATGGGAAAGATTGTTTTACACAAACATGAATCTGTCAGCTTGCTTTACATATTGTTTGCTTTACAGAAAAATGTAAACAGGAACATGTAAACAGAAACGTAACATCTCATACACTGAACGACAAGCTCTTTAACAAACACAGATATCATGTAGACCTATACACCATTCCGTTAATCTCGGGCTGGCAAATCTGTGTTAGTTTCAACCCCTGAACACCCCAATTCAAAAGCTTAAAACAAACATAAGTAGACAGAAAATGTTTCCAACAAATAAAATAAAGAAAATGAATAGTAACAAAATTAAATAAACTTTCCTTTTGAAACTATGAAGTTACCAGGGTTCATCATAGTGGGTGATTTGGAAGGTAATGATGTACAATAAAACCTGCATATTAAAGCCGCTGATCCATAGTTTGTTTAGGCAGTGTAAAATATGTTCAGCTATTCCAGGCTTGTTGTTTAGGCAGTGTAAAATATGTTCAGCTATTCCAGGCTTGTTGTTTAGGCAGTGTAAAATATGTTCAGCTATTCCAGGGTTGTTGTTTTTTACCATTACATGTAAGTTTTAGATTAAATTATCAATTTTGGCAAATTCAATGTGTATTCAGACATTAAATTTGGGGATTTTTAAAAAAGGTATTATGCCAGAATGGTAAAAACAATGATATACAAATATAGATATTCTGTGATTCCATCTCGTAATCTTACACATTCTGACCTGATTTCTGTGATTTGTGGAGGCACTGAATTCAGCTACATTTGTAGCCTGGTATCTGGTTGACCTGGTGTTTGTAATAGCTCAAAATTAAATTTAGACAATAAAGAAAAAGGTACGTACCTCTGAACCTAGAATCA